>NC_060143.1:344398481-344709655 GCF_021461385.2 Schistocerca piceifrons | reverse complement strand
AACACTTCCTGTAGTTTTATACGTTCATGTACACTGAGAGCTGTAGCTTCACTTATCTTATGATCAAGCAATGTTTTCAAGTCCATTAGCTCTGTGTCATATGAGTGTGTTTGCTTGTCTTGAATGCCTTTGTCAAGTACTATCTGAACCTTGTACCCTGTACAGTGTTTGTCATGCTTTAGAGTTCTCCTGTCCAAATCAATAATAATTACACTGCTTTTATCATTTAAAATACATTTACCTTTGGAGAAGTCTATAATGCAGTCCTTCTCGCTCATAATATCTATTCCTAATATGCAATTTGTCACAAGGTTTTGTACAACCAGGAATGGCCATTGTACGGTTCCATTACCTATTTTAACGTTTACAAAAACTTGCTTCGTAACCCTACATGACTTATTGCCTAGTGCAGTAGTTATTTTACAGTTTTGGGCAGGAAACTCAGGCACAGGTTCCAATTCACACATCTTTTTATAGAAATTAAAAGACAAAACGCTCACAGCTGCACCTGTATCTAGGATAATAGTAGTTGGAATCCCACCTACTACACCAGTAGTAGATGCTAAAACAATTTCATTTGTGTTTAAACGACATTGTGTACTGTGATGTAAAAGTTCATCTGATATATTGTTATTGTGGTTGTATCTTATAAATAAAACAGGTAGTTTTTGTTTAGAATTACTCGGCATATCATTATTCTGTTGTTCAAGTGTGGTGTCGAATAACTGATTAACATTGAAGTCGCCCCCCAAGAATTCTTCAGCCACGACCTGGGGCAAAGTAGTGACTGTTTCTAGTTTGTTGGATTAGCATTTGTACTAGGTACTGACACAGATTGAGGTTGTGCATCAGGTGTCATTTCTATTATATTCACATTCGGATATTGCCTATTATGATCTCCAAACTTTTCCGGTTGTTGTTGCTGTTGCGCATTATAACTTACCTGTCGGTCGTAAGGTATGCTCCAATTTTGACCTGGTGGCTGCTGTGGTAAAGCAGAGTTTGAATGAAAGTACTGATCGTTACGAGTCCAACCTTGATGCTGTCTTGGCTCGTAGTTATTATTATTTCCATTTCTGTTTGTGTTTTTGTTATTACCTTTGTATCCGTTGTTACCGTTGTAGTTATTACCGCGGTGCCTTTTGTATGGATTGCCGCATGAAATGTTATTACTGTTGTAACTATTGTTTGTATTGGAATACGCGTGTTGATTTTGATTTCCGTATTGAGACGGCATGTGAGTTTGCTGTTTTTGCTGTACCGCGTATCCAACTGTGGGCGCGCCAGAATTGTGTTGGCAAGCCTGCATGTTTTGCATACCACTAGTGTAAACATTGTGGCTGCTGTTTTGCCGCGCGAAGCGCTGATCTTCAAGTAACATGTCAACCGAATCTAAAGCTGTTAAAAAATAATCTGAATCGTCATCCGGGATATGTAGAAGTTTTTCCTTAATGTTGAAAGGCAATTTGGCCTTCAACGCTCGGAGTATATCACGCGTTGCGACTGGTTCGTCTAAAAAATGTCCCATGTTCAAGTATTTTTCAAAATATCTGCGTAAGTTACCATTTTTACTGTTAAAAGTTTCAGGTTCTAAAATTTGTCTTCTGAGTCGCTCCTGGACGGATTGCGAGCAGAATTTGTTCAGAAAGGCACGCTCAAACTCACTGTACGTGGTACATACGTCAGCTTGACTGTATGCCCAGACAGCTGCATCGCCTTGGATGTAACCGACAATATATGAAATCTTTTTCCGGTCACTCCAAGTGCGTGGAAATGCGTTACTAAAAGATTTAAGAAAAATCACCGGATGGATGGTTCGTTTTTCTGGGATAAAAATCTGAAATTGCCTGTGTTTCATTAAGCTTTCATCTTCCTTCGCATTGTGATATGGATTTATTCCACTGTAATTACTGGTATGTTCAGCTGGCGAGTAATTACGATAATGTTGCTGTGGTTTACCATGATAATAGCTTGTGTTTGTGTTTCCACATCGTGGTATGTGTTGTAGTCGTGGTGTGTTTTGTTCTTGTGTATTTGTCGTGTGCGGAATGTGTGTATCATACTCGAATGTATATTGGTTTCTGAACTGTACATTTTGACTGATATTTTCGTTACATTCAGACTGTAGTTGATCGGTGAATTGTCTCATGGGTGCAGTGACGGATTGTACTGCGTCACTGATCAGCTGTTTGTTATTAGTAACGTATTGCGCTACGGAGTCGTGCACAATTGTTGGTAAATTTTCACGTAAGCATCTATCGAAATGTTTGTCTTTGTTCTCAACCCAATCATGAAATTCTTTATTAATATTTTGAAAATGAGCTGTGGCATCTGATTGTAAGATGTCAGTCAGGTGTTGTTCAACATTGTCAAATTTATTCTGTACGTCAGTAATTCGTTTTTCAAGGTTGTCATGTACTGAAGGATATGTTTGAATTTGTTCAGTAAGAACTTCACACGTGACATTAAGGTTTTTTACTTGTGTCTGTAAAAGTGCTACGTCAGTTGTAGTCTTTTCTTGTCTCGTATTAAGCTGGGAAAATTTAGTACTGAGTTCGGTCATCTGTTTGGTCAGTGTGGCGTCTATAAGTTCCACACGTTTACACAAAGTGTCATTACCTATCTTGATTGCTATGAGATCAGATTTGATTTCGTCATTTTGTGTTTTTAACTGTTCATTTTGTGTCTCTAATTGTGCCTTTAAGGTTGCCATGTTTTCGGCGTTCTGTTTCCTTATGGTTGCCATATTTTCTGCGTTTTGTTTCATTAGCATTTGTAACATGTCGGCAATGTTTACCGTTTGCAAGGTCTCTGCCCCCGCCGCGTCATTAGACGTGACGTCATGCATTAACATGGGCTCTGATTGAGATTTTGAAATTTTTGTAGTGGACGGCCTATTGTCAAAATTTTCGTCAACACTTGCGTCAATGTTTGATGAATCGTCACTACCGGTTGCTGTCGTAAAGTCATTTTCTAACACTTGTCTCACGTCCGAGTCGGATTGCGCCTGAATAGTACGTCCTTGCTGTTCCATTTTTGCGTATTGTTTTCTAATTATTACCATGCCACACGTGATATATGTTTCAAGAAAATTTTTGACACTGATTTTAAAATAAAATGTAGTTGAGCATGAATCGCTCGTAGCAACAATGGCTGTCTGTTAATTTAAAAATATAAACTGAATTTGAGATTATTGGTAATGGCTGCTGGCCATGTTACATGATATCGTACAGAAGTCGGCCATATTGTACACTCGTGTATTGGTATTGTTGCATACGTTATTGTTTAGGGAAAAGTACTGAGAATGAAATTTATCACTGAAACTGTTATGCGGAAAAGAAACACTACAGAATTTACTGAAAAGCTAATACACTGAATTATACGTCTGGTCAAGCCTGCTAATGCAAAGATGCTGCGTCTTACCTTATTTTGCTGGAAGTTTCATTGCGTCTTCCCGCAAAATTTCAGAATTGGAAAATATCTTCAGATTTTGTTATCTCTCATACATTGACGTCCAGGTCCAGAAAGTTGATTTTTTACGTGAAACAAAGAGAACAATGTAACAAATGACAAAATAACAAGTCCGACACGCAGTCGCCAATATAAAATAAATAAAATAAATAAAATAAAATATATATTGTTATTTTAAATATGTTAATTATTCTATCTGTATGATGGTGATTGTGATTGCAATTGTAATTCATATTTTGCTTATCTGGAACGTGGACGTTTAATTATTCGTTATCAGACGCTTGACAATGGCTTTTTCGTAAAGGCAATGTTACTCGTAGTTGACCGTGAAATAAAACTGAAATAATCGGACTTCGTAATTAAATCGTTTCCAAAGACTGCTGCGGTAGGTGCGGACTCATAATCTAAATCTCAATATTACAATAATTTGCCAGCCATGCCAATACATCGTACAGAGGTGATTGTCTACTAAACATAAAAAAGTTACACAGTTAGTTAAATCAGATATATTCAATGAATAAGCCTACAGTTCATAATCCTACTTACTTTTATAAATATAAATTCTTTACAGAATCGAGTGCCTAGTGTGGTTGCAACTCGCAGTATTCTTCTATAACATGAAATATGGCGGTGTGCCAGACAATAAAATAAAATACGTGCTTCTCGCACCACTTCAACCAGAGCTCTCTATTTTCTTAATCAGACATAAGAGTAACGTAATTGTGCTTTTGTTTTATCAGCGACACAGCGCTGCAGTTGTGTGCCATAGGCTTTATTTATTTGTCACTGATTATTTATTTAATTAATATTTCGCGTTTCCGCGGAAACTCACGCTCGGCATGCAAATGTGCCTTTATAATCTGACGCCAAATCGACTTAGAGCACAAATAAATATGTCTTGCAAATTCGTGGAATCTGTCAAAGGAGAGCAAATTGTCGTTTTTATTTGGATAAAAGTGCACTGTGGTATTGAAGGGAATGAGCTAACTGATGAACTCGCTAAGAAGACTACTCGTAAAAGGTTGCTACTGAATGTTAAACTCCCGTTTACAGAATTTAACCGCTTTGTCAGTGAGAGAACAGAGTGACCAGAAGTATGGAACCGTATATCTTGCTCTGAGGAAAGACATTGCACGGATATCCACCCTACTGTACCACCAAAGCCATTCTTGGCATGCCACTGAAAGGGAATTTCCTGTGTTATTAGGACCAGATTCAGTCTTCACAGTTTCCCAAACCTCTGCACAGAATTCATTTCTTAGATTTCCCCAATCACTACTGCCATAGCAGTTCACCACGAGATATTAACCATATTATGGTCGTTGTAAACTCTAAGCTTTTCCAGGCGTATAGAGCTGCAGCATGGACACACAAACCAGTAAGAGATAGGGAAGGGTTAAACTATTAATTACGAATAATACGTTACAATATTCTAGTTTCATCCTGGTAACAGGTTCCAGATCATATTATTTAGTAGGCTCCACGTAGACCTGAAGTACTATGAAACCAAGGAAATAGTTCACGTTACTGTAGCGATGTTTTCCAAGATAAAGAGTCTAACCAATGGAACAATACTTTCTTCAACAAATAACTAAGCTATTTCAAACTGCTGATACTGATTTATCTAAAATTAGTAAAATTTTAAGAGAAATATGAAAAGTATTTCCATGGAAAATAAATAGTTATCTCATTGCTATCCAAAAACCTCGAGTTATTCCGACGCTGTCAGTAACATATCCAGTAATATAAGCTGGAAGCTATTCACTTGGAACGTAAGTCAATTCCTTTCATTTTTTGAAAATCGATTCTTATTTTTCAAATGTTCTGTATTGTTTCGACATTATATAATCGGTAGCTGCTGTTAACAAGATTTATTACCACATGCATAATGTAAAACGCTGTATGTCACCATGATTACTGAATACATACGACCTGTTTAGAGTTTTTCAGATATCAGGTCTAAAATTCGTGCCAATAAATTGAATTCAATTGGACCCAAAAACATGATGAATCGTGAAAACTCGATTCCATGCTACTCTATCCAGTGCAAGGCTCTTCACCTCCAACAACTATAGCAATCTATAGCCCTCTGAATCTGCTTACTGTATTCGACTCATGGTCCCCCTCTACGATTTTTACCCCCACATTTCTCTCCAATACTAAACTCTTGATCCCTTCATGTCTCAGAATGTGTCCTGTCAAACGAACCCTTCTCCTAGGCAGTTTGCGCCACAAATTTATTTTCTCATTAATTTTATTCAGTACCTGTTCACTGTTTACCTGATTACCCATCTAAACTTCAGCAGTATTTTGTAGCATCACATTGTAAAAGCATCTATTCTCATCTAAACTGCTTATCATCAATGTCTTATTTCCATACATGACTACACCCCCGACAAATACCTCCAGAAAAATCTATCTAACACTTAAATCTACATTCGCTGTTAATAAATTTGTGCTCTTCAGAAGTACTTTTCTTGCCATTGGCAGTCTACATTTTATATTGCCTCTGCTTCGTCCACCGTCAGTTATTTTTCTACCCAAATAGCAAAACTCATCTGTTGCTTTAAGTGTCTCTTTCCTAACCTAATTCCCTCAGAATCACCTGACTTAATTTAGCTACATTCCATTATTCTTGTCCTGCTGTTGTTGATGTTCATCTTATATCATCCTTTCAAGATACTGTCCATTCTATTTAACCTCGCTTCAAATCCTTTGCTGTCTGTGACAGAATTACAATGTCATCGGCAAACCTCAAAATTTTTATTTCTTCTCCCTGAACATTAATTCCTCATAAAATTTTTCTTTGGTTTTCTTTACTGTTTGCTCAATATACAGATTGAATAAGCTTTCTCTAAGTCTATAATAGCTATAAACGTAGGTTTGTCTATCGTTAACCTACACTATGGCCGGCCGCTGTGGCCGAGCGGTTCTAGGCACTTCAGTCTGGAACTGCGCGACCGCTACGGTCGCAGGTTCGAATCCTGCCTCGGACATGGATGTGTGTGATGTCCTTAGGTTAGTTAGGTTTAAGTAGTTCTACGTTCTAGGCGACTGATGACCTCAGCAGTTAAGTCCCATAGTGCTCAGAGCCATTTTGAACCTACACTATGTCATCAAAAGTATCCGCACACCATCAAAAACATACGTTTTTCATATTAGGTGCATTGTGCTGCCACCTACTGCCAGGTAGTCCATATCAGAGACTTCAGTAGTCATTAGACATCGTGAGAGAGCAGAATAGGGCGCCTTGCGGAATTCACGGACTTCGAAGGTGGTCAGGTGATTGGGTGTCACTCGTGTCATACGTCTGTAGGCGAGATTTCCACACTCCTATATATCCCTAGGTCCACTGTTTCCGATGTGATAGTGAAGTGGAAACGTGAAGGGTCACGTACAGCACAAAATCGTACATGCCGACCTTGTCTATTGACTGACAAGAGACCGCCGACAGTTGAAGAGCGATAATGTGTAACAGACAGACAAGCATCCAGACAATCACACAGGAAGTCCGAACTGCATCAGGATCCACTGCAAGTACTATGACAGTTAGATGGGAGTTGAGAAAACTGGGATTTCATGACAAGCGGCTGCTCATAAGCTACACATCACGCCGTTAAATGCCAAACGACGCCTCACTTGGTGTAAGGAGTGTAAACATTGGACGATTTAAAAGTGCAGAAGCGTTGTGTGGAGTGACGAATAACGGTACACAATGTGGCGATCCGATGGCAGGGTGTGGGTATGGCGAATGCCCAGTGAACGTCATCTGCCAGCATGTGTAGTGCCAACAGTAAAATTCGGAGGCGGTGGTGTTATGGTGTGGTCGTGTTTTTCATGGACGGAGATTGCATCCTTTGTTGTTTTGTGTGGCACTATCACAGCACAGGCCTACACTGATGTTTTAAGCACCTTCTTGCTTCCCACTGTTGAAGAGCAATTCGGGGATGGCGATTGAATCTTTCAACACGAGCGAGCACACGTTCATAATGCACCATCTGTGGCGGATTGGTTACACGACAGTAACATCCCTGTAATGAACTGGTGTTCACAGAGTCCTGACCTGAATCCTATAGAAAACCTTTGGGATGTTTTGGAACGCCCTGAATCCAATTCGTGTGAATCTCACTCCCTCTCGGGACACGACAGACTTCGTGCCAGGCCTCACCGACAGACATCGATACCTCTCCTCAGTGCAGCACTCTGTGAAGAATGGGCTACCACTCCCCAAGAAACCTTCCAGTACCTGATTGAACGTATGCCTGCGAGAGTGGAAGCTGTCATCAAGGATAAGGCTGGGGCAAAACCATATAGAATTCCAGAATTACCGATGGAGGGTGCCACGAACTTGTAAGTATTTTTCAGCCACTTCTGATCACATAATGTATCCTGTAAGTTAAGTCGTAGGGTCAGTACTGTCTCGTGTGTTTCTACACTTCTCCGAAATCCGAACTGATCTTCCCCGAGGTCAGATTTTATCAGCTTTTTCATCCTTCTTATGTATTGTACATAATATTAAACAGATCTCCAATGACTTTTTGTTTTTGCGAAAATCTGAAAACTGGAACACACCAGAACGGGATAGGTCAGGAGAGATTCACTACAGAGTATCTGTTTCACCTGCATTTTTGCTATCAAGTTCATCCATCCTGAAGGATTCTGTTTCATTGCCTCTTGAGTGAGATATGTTTACTTTAGCTGTAATATCCCCATTACCAACTCTAAGATCGGTATCGTTCTTGTAGTACTCTGTTTCTAAACATTGCGCCTTATTACGATCCTTGTCCAGTCCTCTGTAGTGACAGACTGAAGGGAAGCGCCTGCAAGTCTTTTTGTAGATTTTCGCCATACCGTCCCCAGTTACATTACCGTGTCTAAAATGGCTGGTAATTGGGGACACCCTTGTATATCAGCAAGCAAACGACTCTATGGCCCTGGCTTGTAGCAGGGAGGGAACCCGAGAGCACATTTCTCGTTCTACCACACCACACAACACCACACTAAGTGAGAAGAGGGGGACGGCAAGGGAAACTGCAAAAGTGCCGCATGCGACATGCAGTGTTCTTTCGTATTTCATATCTCTCAACAATGTGGATCACAAACAAAACAAATTTTAACGTGAGTTAATCGTTTGTCGCACGCCAAAGACGACAAGAGTTTGTATCTGGCACAAACTGTCACCATACGGAGAGAGACAAAGTTTCGCAGATTTTCGTCGCTCAGGTTTCCACGTAATGTTGGCTTACTTCATGGTCGAAAAAAGCCAAGAACACACATATGTTGATCACAACATTTGTATCACGTTTTAAACCTCATAATGGTGACGAAGAAATTCTTGCCAAGGTAAACAAAGTAGAACTGCTGTGCATTTATAACGTAAAACATTTTGCCTTTTAAACGGAAATTGCGTTTGAGATCGATCAGTTCCATCTGTAGATGTACAAGCGAGCTTTCAGCTGAAATGGCAGGTGGTCTCGACAAAGTTAAAAACATGTGTAAGATTGGCAGTGTCCTTAGAAGTTTAGAACGCTAGTCCTGTACTTCTTCCAGCACCATAATAGACTGATAAAAATTCACATTTCCCTTACCGCCAGTGAACCTAGGAAAGTGGACGGTGTTCCTTGTCAGAAGGCGTCTATTTCACAATGCGATTTTCTTCTTAAATGCAGCCTTTTTCGCCATGAAATCAGAAATAAGTTGTTTCTCACCTTGCAATGTTTTCCTGAGGGCAATCTACAGTCAGTTCTATTTAAAATGCATTGTCTGCGATACATTCTGGATCTTCAATTTTCATCCTTACTATCCTTTTTCCTCCAGAAATTCAAGAATAGCGAGGTCTCAAAACGAAAACTTGTTCTAGGCATGTTCCTTGACTTAGCCAAAGTTGTCTGCAGTAATATATGACGTCTCCATTTTGTTCCATTTACTAATCGCACTACCAGCTCTCTCAAAATTTCAATAACAAGGCTCTCCGCAATGCGCAACGCCCCTTTTATAACGTGTCAGCGGAGTTTGTTGAGCATCTCAGCAACGCTATCGCGCTGACTAAAAGATCCCGCGACCAAACGTGTCGCTCGTCGAGGGATTCTAGCTGGGAAGGATCACATATTGATGAACAGTACTCAAGAAACGATAAAACAAGCGCCTAAACAGCTAATTCTTTCGTGGGTGAATTGCATTTCGTTAAGAATCTTCCTATGAATCTCAGAGTGGCCTCCGCGTTTCCTACTATTTGTTTTATGTTGTCATTTCATTTAAGATCGTTCTGGATGCTTACTAAGGAATATTTTACGATAGGTACTCTTTCCATTCGTTTCTCATCCATAGTGTAGTTTTACTGTAGTGACTTTCTTTACCTTTGTATGTGCACTAACATTTACACTGACCGGCTAGAACATTGTGACCACCTACGTAGCAGCCGGTTCTTTTTACCATTGGCAGGGATAACAGCGACGACGCATGGCAGCAGTGAGGCTGGAGGTACACTTCTGGCCATTAAAATTGCTATGCCAAGAAAAAATGCAGATGATAGACCGGTATTCATTGGACAAATATATTATACTAGAACTGACATGTGATTACATTTTCACGTAATTTTGGTGCATAGATCCTGAGAAATCAGTACCCAGAACAACCACCTCTGGCCGTAATAACGGCCCTTGATAGGCCTGGGCATTTAGTCAAACAGAGCTTGGACGGCGTGTACAGGCACAGCTGCCCATGCAGTTTCAACACGATACCACAGTTCATCAAGAGTAGTGACTGGCGTATTGTGACGAGCCAGTTGCTCGGCCACCATTGACCAGACGTTTTCAATTGGTGAGAGATCTGGAGAATATGCTGGCCAGGGCAGCAGTCGCACATTTTTTGTATCCAGAGACGCCCGTACAAGACCTGCAACATAAGGTCGTGCATTATCCTGCTGAAATGTAGGGTTTCACAGCGATCGAATGAAGGGTAGAGCCACGGGTTGTAACGCATGTGAAATACAACGCCCACTGTACAAAATGCTGTGAATGCGAACAAGAGGTGACGTGTAACCAATGGCACCCCATACCATCACGCCAGGTGACACGCCGGTATGGTGATGACGAATACACGCTTTCAATGTGCGTTCACTGCGATGTCGCCAAACACGGATGCGACCATCATGATGCTGTAAACAGAACCTGGATTCATCCGAAAAAATGACGTTTTGCCATTCGTGCACCCAGGTTCGTCATTGAGTACACCATCGCAGGCGCTCCTGTCTGTGATGCAGCGTCAAGGGTAACCGCAGCCATGGGTCTCCGAGCTGAAATTCCATGCTGCTGCAAACGTCGTCGAACTGTTCGTGCAGATGGTTGTTGTCTTGCAAACGTCCCCATCTGTTGACTCAGGGATCGAGACGTGGCTGCACGATCCGTTACAGCCATGCGGATAAGATGCCTGTCATCTCGACTGCTAGTGATACGAGGCCGTTGGGATCCTGCACTGCCCACATCTCGTGGTCGTGCGGTAGCGTTCTCGCTTCCCACGCCCGGGTTCCCGGGTTCGATTCCCGGCGGGGTCAGGGATTTTCTCTGCCTCGTGATGGCTGGGTGTTGTGTGCTGTCCTTAGGTTGGTTAGGTTTATGTAGTTCTAAGTTCTAGGGGACTGATGACCATAGATGTTAAGTCCCATAGTGCTCAGAGCCATTTGAACCATTTTTGATCCTGCACGGCGTTCCGTATTACCCTCCTGAACCCACCGATTCGATATTCTGCTAACAGTCATTGGATATCGACCAACGCGAGCAGTAATGTCGCGATACGATAAACCGCAATCGCGATAGGCTACAATCCGACCTTTATCGAAGTCGGAAACGTGATGGTATGCATTTCTCCACGTTACACGAGGCATCACAACAACGTTTCACCAAGCAACGCCGGTCAACTGCTGTTTGTGTATGAGAAATCGGTTGGAAACTTTCCTACTGTCAGCACGTTGTAGGTGTCGCCACCGGCGCGAACCTTGTGTGGATGCTCCGAAAAGCTAATCATTTGCATATCACAGCATCTTCTTCCTGTCGGTTAAATTTCGCGTCTGTAGCATGTCATCTTCGTGGTGTAGCAATTTTAATGGCCAGTAGTGTAGTTTGTATGTTTTCAGTTCCTGGCATCCTACTGGTACAGAGTAACATGTTACTTAAACAATATTTATAGCTTTAGAAAGAAACTGGAAAAACGTATTGTCCTAACAAACCTGCACCTGTTTAAACACTTGGGGGAATTTACTATACAGTCATAGCAAATGAGTCTGTTCATGAAAATAATCGTTTGTTATTTCCATTCGAAATTGAGAGTAGTGGTGTTATTCATAAATATGATGTGAGGTGGATGAATAAATGCTCTACCCTCGAGTGAATTTCATTCTGCCACGGAATGGAGCTGCACACATAGCTGCAAACTATTTGAGTAATATTTCATATGCTTATTAGAGCTGTTTATGTTGTTTCTCTTTGACAGAGAAATTCTTGAGAGAAACGTAATAAGAGAATAAAGCTTCTAAATGGCCCATATATATTTATCTGAAAAATATATGCTAAATTTGTTCACGAGTGCGTAACGTTTCAAAGCGATATGAGATGGAGCGATCATGTGAAGACTGTGGTAGAGAAGGTGAATGGTCGACGTTTATTGAGAGAATTTAAGGAAAGTGAGGTTCATGTGTAAAGGAGGCCGCATATAGGACGCAAGTGCGACCTATTCTGTACTACCGCTTAAGTGTCTGCTGTCCGCACTAGGTCAGATTAAAGGTAAACATAGAAGCAATTCAAGAGCGGGTTGGTAGATTTGTTACCGGTAGGTGGCAGGGGTAAAATACAGGGAGCGAAAGGCTACTTACAATTTGTACAGAACCAGATGGCAGTTATAAAAGTCGTGGCACATGAAAGGGAAGCAGTGGTTGGGAAGGAAGTGAGACAGGGTTGTAGCCTCTCCCCGATGTTATTCAATCTGTATATTGAGCACGCAGTAAAGGAAACAAAAGAAAAGTTTGGAGTAGGTATTAAAATCCAAGGAGAAGAGATAAAAACTTTGAGGTTCGCCGATAACATTGTAATTCTGTCAGAGACAGCAAAGGACTTGGAAGAGCAGTTGAACGGAATGGACAGTGTCTTGAAAGGAGGATATAAGATGAACATCAACAAAAGCAAAACAAGGATAATGGAATGTAGTCGAATTAAGTCGTGTGATGCTGAGGGAATTAGATTAGGAAATGAGGCACTTAGAGGAGTAAAGGAGTTTTGCTATTTGGGGAGAAAAGTAACTGATGAGGGTTAAAGTAGAGAGGATATAAAATGTAGATTGGCAATGCCAAGGAAAATGTTTCTGAATAAGAGAAATTTGTTAACATCGAGTATTGATTTAAGTGTCAGGAAGTCGGATCTGAAAGTATTTGTACGGAGTGTAGCCATGTATGGAAGTGAAACATGGACGATAAATAGTTTTGGCAAGAAGAGAATAGAAGCTTTCGAAATGTGGTGCTACAGAAGAATGCTGAAGATTAGATGGGTAGATCACATAACTAACGAGGAGGTATTGAATAGAATTGCGGGGAAGAGGAGTTTGTGTCACAACTTGACAAGAAGAAGGGACCGGTTGGTAGGACATGTTCTGAGACATCAAGGGATCACAAATTCAGCATTGGAGGGCAGCGTGGAATGTAAAAATCGTAGAGGGAGACCAAGAGATGAATACACTAAGCAGATTCAGAAGGATGTAGGTTGCAGTAAGTACTGGGAGATGAAGAAGCTTGCACAGGATAGAGTTGCATGGAGAGCTGCAGCAAACCAGTCTCAGGCCTGAAGACCACAACAACAACAACACGTTCGAAAAATGCAAGTGTTACGGAGATGTTCCGGGAACTCAAATGGGAATCCCTGGAGGGAACAAGACCTCCTTTTCGAGGAACACTACTGAGAAAATTAAGAGAACCGGCATTTGAAGCTGACTGCAGAACGATCCTACTGCCGCCAACATACATTTCTCGCAAAAACCACGAAGTTAGGATACGAGCAATTAGGGCTCTTACGGGGGCATATAGACAGTCGTTTTTGCTTCACTCAATCTGCAAGTGAAACAGGAAAGGAAATGAGTAGTAGTGGTGCAGCGTACCCTCCGCTATGCATCGTGCGGTGGCTTCCGAAATTTGTAAGTAGATGCAGATGTGCTGTATATTACGAACCTTATATGTGCAATACCTGAGTTGTTAACTGCAGAAGACGCCAGTATGGGTGGTAAATCTGATAACTAACTCGACACTCTTCGAAACGTAGTTTTCATCATTCTTCTATAGACCGTAGTTAGCTATATAATCAACACGAATAACTGCATGAATACACGTGAGGTGTGTACAGCATGACACACGCAGTCGTGATACTTACACTTTTGTTGAACAGGACATTTTAGAATCCTGGCCAGAAACTGAAGCTTTTTCCCCACCTCCAGAAACCGCAAACTCAGCCGGCCACTCAGCATTCCCATCATGCCTTTAATCACGCCGGAGGAAACTAATCCTCTCTGGAATTCATCCAAGTCGAAGCTGTGGGAGGAAGTGAAAGCCGCTACGAGGAATTGGAGCACAGAAAATCAATCCTCAGAGTCCCGGATTAGAGGGCCTGGCTCAGTAATGGCCAAAGAGCTCTTAGCTTTGCTGCTTCCTGAAACAAGTAAGACTCTGGAAGCTCCTTTCCTGTCTTCCACGGCCAACTTCCACATCCGGTCTCGACGCTGCGGTTCATTTCCTGACAGGTACATCGCATCATTATTTCTTAAAGTCAGAGTGTACCATTTCGATTCAGATATTAGGATGATGGTTATCTATATATAGGGTAATTCAGCTGCCCCTACACATGTCGTTTTATGCTTTATACTTTTTCGTAAGAAACTTGGTGTAGCTAAATTTTGTACTGGGGTACATTTTCTCCGGAGGCCACGGTTTTCGAGTCATTCAAGGATAGCGTATCCCCTACAATTATTTCTCAGTAGTCAAGATTTATAATATGTCGCTCGTAGTACTGTCTCCTACCGCTGTACAAATATGTCCGGCTACACGAATTGTCCCAAATTTTCGAACTTTTTTGGTCTGTATTGATTGTGCTATTACGCCCCCAGAATAGTCGGTTATTTCGTTAACACTATTGACTTAGAATGCTGAGACTAATGAAAGAAAATCGACATTTATAAATGCTACGTTAAAATTAATCACGCTGACCGTTGGATCCAAATTTAACCCGTACAAGCACAGCAGTTTCGTAATCAGAAGGCCTGACGAGTCTGACGAATACAACTATGTAATTGTTTATTTTGTGTTGTTAAAATTCACAGAACTGTTAGATAAAATTTACACAAACGCCAGTTTTATAATTTGTAACTGCTCGACTAAGTCGGTGGCGAAATAAGGCCAGTCAATGTAGACGAAAAAAAGGTCGAATGTGAAAAATAATTTGCGCAGTCGCAAATTCTTGGACATTGGTAGTAGAGAGTGCCATGAACAACATATTAGAAACCCTGACCTGTGGGGTCTGAATGTGGGAGTGGGGATGTGCCTGAATTTCACTTTTGCACGTTTTCTTGAATAACTCGCAAACTACGGCTCTAGAAAAAACGTATCCCACTGGAAAACGTAAGTACCTTAAATTTCCTACAAAAAAGGTACTGTTCATTTTTTCTGAAGGACTAACAGTTCGCGCGTAGCGAGCGAGAGAATACGAAAATATTGTGCGAGGTTTTCGAATGCCAGATGTAACATGCTGAATGCATAAAACGACATCGGTAGGGACAGTAGAATCTGTTCTTATAAAAGTCATTCTATGTACGTGTATACACAAATCAAAAAAAGTTTTGCATCACCCCGGTTCCCCGAACTCCTGAAGATAGACGTTGACTGTGGATATTGTACCACAGCCCCTTTCACCATTCAGAGATGTCACTAAACCCACCAAAAGATGCAAACAACCATGCATGAGCAGCGCCTATTAGACGGAGGGGGTCTGACAGCCGATCAGTTCCAGTCATTCCACCAGGAAAGAGGTACACCGCTCGTGTTGTCTGTAGTTCAACCACGCCTAGGCGGTCCATACCGCGGTGCGATCGCGTCCGCATTGTTACTTTGTGCCAGGAAGGGCTCCCAACAAGGGAAGTGCCCAGGCTTCTCGGAGTGAACCAAAGCCATGTTGTTCGGACATGGGGGAGATGCAGAGAGAGACAGGAACTGTCGATGGCATACCCCCTCAGGCCGTCCAAGGGCTACTACTGCAGTGGATGATCGCTACCTACGGATTATGGTTCGGAGGAAACCTGACAGCAACGCCACCATGTTGAATAATGCTTTTTGTGCAGCGACAGGACGTCGCGTTACGACCCAAACTGTGTGCAATAGGCTGCATGATGCACAACTTAACTCCCGACGTTCATGGTGAGGTCCATCTTTGCCACCAAGACACCACCACCATGCAGCGCGGTACAGACGGGCCCAACAACATTCCGAATGCACCGCTCAGGATTGGAATCACGTTCTCATCACCGATGAGTGTCGCATATGCTTCAACCAGACAATCATCGGAGACGTGTTTGGAGGCAACCCGGTCAGGCTGACCGCCTTAGGCACACTGTCCAGCGAGTGCAGCGAGGTGGAGACTCGTTGCTGTTTTGCGGTGGCACCATGTGCGTCCGACGTACGCTGCTGGTGGTCATGGAAGGCGCTGTAACAGCTGTACGATATGTGAGTGCCATCCTCCGACCGATAGTGCAACCATATCGGCAGCATATTGTCAAGGCATTTGTCTTCATGGACGACAATTCGCGCCCCCGTCGTGCACATCTTATGAATGACTTCCTTCAGGAGAACAACATCGCTCGACTAGAGTGGCCAGCATGTTATCTAGACATGAACCCTATTGAACATGCTGGCGATAGGTTGAAAAGGGCTATTTATGAACGACTTGGCCCACCAACCACCCGGGAGGGATCTACGCCGAATCGCCGTTGAGGAGTGAGACAATCTGGACCAGTAGCTACTTGATAAACTAGTGGATAGTATACCATGACGAATACAGGCATGCATCAATGCAAGAGGACGTGCTGTTGGGTATTAGAGGTACCGGGGTGTATAGCAATCTGGACCATCACATCTGAAGGTCTCGCTCGCTGTGTGGTTTTTAAGAGCAATAAAAAGGGAGGAAATGATGCTTATGTTGAATCTCTATTCCAGTTTTCTGTAGAGGTTCCGGAACTGTCGGAACCGAGGTGATGCAAAACATTTTTTGATGTGTGTAAGTACATTCCACATCTCCTCCTAAACCACTGAATCGATTTCAGTCAAACTCGATACATGTATTACTCAACATCTCGAAAGAAGCACTGTGCAGGTAAGAACCACTTCACTCCCACGGGGATAGGGGTGGGAAAGGGGTGACATGTTGACAGAGAAGAATATCTCACGAAGGTGTGGAGCAATTCCAACCAAATTTTGTATATACATCTATACATGGCTCGCATTTGTATAATTACTTGTATAAAAATGCTATGAGATGGGGGTGAGAAACCGCGACAGGTAAAAATATTCAGCAACAGTATAGAACCTACAGTTCTCAGGTGCCTTGGCTCATTGGTGACAGGCTCGATTACGTCTCACCCTTGTGGATGGGGGTTGGGGGGGGGGGTTGGGGGGGTGTAAGAGATTGGGGTTTGTAAAGACGGTGGCATATCAGCACATGTATATAACGCCTGAAGAAATTTTACCAGCTGTAGCACACACATCACTTGCTATCAGGGAAAAAATACTGTGACGGAGAGATACCCCTAGAACCCCTGTGTCCGAAGGCGGGAGCTGAAATGGGTAATATAAAAACATAACTCAGGCATACCCGCAGAAATTTCAGTCAAAGTAGCTGTAAACATGACACACTATTTGCACAACATTACTGTGGGAGTATGACCCGGGGTACATATAGGGATGAAAAGAGCTATATGTGTATGTGTGTGTGTGCGTGTGTGTGTGTGTGAGTGTGTGTGTGTGTGTGTGTGTGTGTGTGTGTGTGTATGTGTTAGTTCGTGTATACATGGTGAAAAGGCTACAACGACACAAATATTTTTTCGTATTGTCACGTGACCATTGCTTAAAACGGTAGAGGGATGAAAATTAATTAAACTAATACATTCTGGGAGGCAGCAGGGACAATGAAAACACATTTCATAATGTATTTTCCAGTGAGGACAAAAAGTAACACAAACGAGTTTTAATTATTTATGACCAAGGGACAACAAAATTACCACAACGAAATTACTTCAGTTACAGTAGAGGTCCAGAAACGCCTCCATTGACTTGCAAACAGAGTTTACACCGGCGCGGCGGGTCATGTTCTGTCTAACACGATCAAAGACTGGAAAGTGTCCATAGATCCTACTGCTGCTACTACTATCCGGGCAACCAGATCATCTTCTGATCCAACAAGGGTTTTGTAAAGAAGGCTGCGTATCTCTCGTCACACAATAAATAATTTGTGCTAAACACACGCAAGTAAAAGTTAACTGGTCGCAAAACAGTGCGCGTAATGAATAGCCTCGCGTTACCCACTGTAATGCTGTTACTGATTGTAGATCTGGAAGTACATGTTTTTTATTACAGAAAGCTATTCCTGAAAGTTCATAATGTTTTATTTAGCGAAGCATAAGTAATTTTACATTACACCGTTAAGTAGTGAGCAGGATTTGGAATGCAAACAAAAAAGCATGAAGTGTATTATTCTGAAACGACGTTTTGTTAATATTCATTTAAATTATAATTTACCCTTTTATTGTTAGGCATTATTGTTTAACTAGTTGTTCTGCCGAGCAACAAAATTCACTGCTGTTAAATGACAGTTTTGGATAGTTCTCAGTTTTGCAAATTGCATTTCTTTATCTTATTTAACTAACTGTTCTACCAAGCAACAAATTCATTGCTCTTAAATAACAGTTTTGAATAATTCTCAGTTTTGTAAATTGCACTTCTTTGTCTTAGTTACCGAAATTAAATAAGCTCATTACTTTCAATGTTTTCCTATTCTTTCACTGGTGGTATTTTCGGAATCAATAATGGTGATAGGATAGGGCCCTATCAGCTAAATGATTGAGGTAAAGATCATTTACACTCTAACAGCTGCTGCACTTAACACTTTGTTATTCTATTAAGAAAACCTTCTATCCTGGCTAGCCTTGTACAATCTAAAGATGAAACTGGTTGGATCTTACTATGACGAGTTGTTGCTGGTGCGATGTAAGGTATCATTCGTCGTCAACGTATGGCAACAGGCTCTTCTTTATCGTCGCTTCATATAACAAGTTTGGGCCCGCAGTATTCTTCTTGAATATCAATTCCTCTTGTTGACAATGTAGTGTGTCCGTTTACAACCACATAATATGCTTGGCCATATATTAGAAACCTTGCAGTTTATTCTTTACATTCTCGCGCACTACGTCTGCACTCGATCACTTGTCGCTTGCAACTCCTCTCCGTCGACTACTTCTTCCGGACTCCGTGCTTAAGCGTCCAGCGATGGTACTGTTTACTTCAAACGCAATGTCCGGCTGTATACAACAGCAAACTTCCCTGATTAGCCTAGCGTTTTTACTACATCATAATTACAATATTCCTCTTTAATTAGTTCGTTCGAATTAATTCTTTGACCTTTAACTGTATGTCAACATTAATAAAATAATAAAAAGTACGTATGACAGAAATTACATTACAGTTACATTATGGTTTCATAATTAATTACCTGAAAAATTTATTAGGCACTGCGTCGCTGCGTTACAAGCTGCCGAGTGTAAAACTGTAGGGCAAGACAGAGGTTGGAATATATCCGACAAATAAATAAGAACGTTATGCGCAGGTGCTAAACTGAGATGGAGGGGTTGTTACAGAGGAGGAATTCGTGCCGGGATGCACAGCTACATAATCAAAACCAAGTATGACGTACTCCATGGCCAATGGTCAATGGATTGTACGGTCACTGGTCAATAATTGGGATGGTTTGGGATATCTCACTACAAGTGAGGCAATTAAAAGGTTTTCTTTTTCCTTTGTTCGTTTTTATAAACAAAGAGAAAAATACACTGTTGTATTCCAAAAACTTCCAATTGTAACGTCTTAGCAAACTCGAACTTAGCTAGCAATGCCCACCACACAGCAGTGACTCTAAAGAAGCTTATATCTTAGGGCTGCGGGACCCTTTGGCTGTGAGTAGATTTGAAGTCCTAGGACACGTGAGTGCTGGCCGTTTCAGTGAAGTTGTCCGCAGTGGTCTTCTTTGACAATCTGTGACGCGAGGATTGGTAAAGCTCCTATACAAGTCAAGGTGGCAGCACGAATGAGGAAAAAAGATGACGAGTCAAGAAGAAAACCTGCAGAGATCCAAAAGGCAAGGTAACGATGTCTACTAGTGCTTCGAAAGAATGCAAAGTACCACCATTGTGTCACAATTATTTATACAGAAAGTTACCAAAGTGCCTGAGGAGTGGGCAATCGAAGTATAAAAATTGTCTGTACCAAGTAGAGACAACAGTATTACAACTTACTTTATATCTCGACTCGGTGCTCACGAAAAGGAATAACAGCTAATCATGTAATACTTACAAAACGAATTATTTGTTAAAATTTATACCCTCTTCAAGCTGTGATTCCCGCCTCACTGAAGGGGGTACAAATAGACTGTGCCTTACTGAAGAAGGTACAGGTACTTATCAAATAAAACATGTGTGTGAAATCTTATGAGACTTAACTGGTCCGCAGCTCGTGGTCGTGCGGTAGCGTTCTGGCTTCCCACGCACGGGTTCCCGGGTTCGATTCCCGGCGGGGTCAGGGATTTTCTCTGCCTCGTGATAACTGGGTGTTGTGTGACGTCCTTAGGGTAGTTAGATTTAAGTAGTTCTAAGTTCTAGGGGACTGATGACCATAGATGTTAAGTCCCATAGTGCTCAGAGCTATTTTTTGAAGACTTGACTGCTAAGGTCATCAGTCCCTAAGCTTACACACTACTTAACCTAAATTATCCTAAGTTCAAACACACACACCCATGCCCGAGGGAGGACTCGAACCCCCGCCGGGAGCAGCCGCACAGTCCGTGACTGCAGCGCCTTAGACCGCTCGGCTAATCCAGCACGGCACAGGTACTTATCGATTGTGATAAATAGTGTAAGGTGACCACATCTTCGGAGACCTCATACACCTCCACTCATTTGGATTAAAGTACAAATAATTAATTTTTTTTATATAAGTGAATACTTAAATTCGTCCCTGGACTTACGTGCCCCAGTGATGTAGTCAACTGATTATAAAAGTATTGTAAAGGAAAGAAATAGTCCACAAGAATGTTACGCACCTCTGCCGACCACGTTAAAGGGGCACCTTTTGCTGTTTTGTTGCTGGCAACCCCTGCGGGATGTACAGGTGATTGCGATATGCGATACAGGTGGATGCACCCTATGGAAGTTACGCCAGCTCAGAGTGGTTCGGGCGGTGGCGATGAAGGAATCGAGGACAGATGACGTGGGACTGCGCGCAAAAATACTGTTAAAACTAGCAGTAGTGTTAGAATACCGAGATTGAAAAAAGATACAAGTATTTCAAGAAAAATAATGGCACAAATTTTGTGTGACAAAGTGTCGAACATGATTAATCAATACAGTCAAATGGTTCAAATGGCTCTGAGCACTATGGGACTTAACTGCTGAGATCATTAGTCCCCTAGAACTTAGAACTACTTAAACCTAACTAACCTAAGGACATCACACACATCCACGCCCGAGGCAGAATTCAAACCTGCGACCGTAGCGGTCGCGCGGTTCCAGACTGTAGCGCCTAGAACGGCTCGGCCACACCGGCCGGCTCAATACAGTCGGTAAAAGTTTTGTACACTATATATAAGCTGTAGGTGTCAACGTAGAATTGAAAATAATAATTACAAGACGTATATACAACCACTTCGGTTGCACAAAATTTTGTCAGTCGACCACGGTTTAGACTGCAATAGGGCAATCTTCATCAGAATGAAAAGTTACATGTAATACCTAAAAATATAATGGAATGGATTGAAATAATATACACGTAATAGGATTACTTCCATAAATTACGTACATACACAATGTACTTGCATGTGATCACACCGTGGCTTAAAACGTCTGAGCAAAAGTGCTCTCGTCAAACAGAAATGGCATAGGACTAAAAACTAAAATGAAAAAGTGTAACATAATTGTCAACCAAATAAAATACTCCATGGAATATAATGACAACCGCAAGGTCGCTGAGGGCCAAAAGCGGCATAATACAGCCGCTACGTTCAGACTAAACGGCTAACACGCCACTGCAGCCACGAGGTGGCCGCGAAAACAGATTCGCACTTTTTAGCAGGAAGTAGACTAATCGAAATACAGACAACTTTAAAGAGCATCTATCCACGTTCACAATGATTCTCACAAAGTGTAGAAGGGATGGTTTAGCTATGATACTGAAATTGGGGAAACATGTTGTCGCACCATTGGCCGGTGTTGAAGTTACTGTAAAATTGGCAAAAATTGTTCGCGCTATCAACTGTGATGCTTATTATTAGAGTACATCGGCGGTGTCTTTTCCATTCCATCCGTGCACTGGCACGCTGTTGGTTACCATATAATGATTGACTCACATCGCTTGTCTGAGTTGGAGAATGAGTTTTGTGGATGGGTGACACCTTCTGAGGGTTGCTAGCAACAAAACAGTGCTTGCGTACATGACCCCAATATGAGAAATCGGTCGAAACATACAGTTATCAGCTATTCCGTCAGTGTGAGAGACGGGTCTAAATGTAGAGATTGTGAATCACCTTCGGACGCCGTAAAACTCTTCCGATTTCATTGTGTTGTAACTGTCTTTTATTTAAATCAGCTGATGTGTGGCGTGTTATGGTATCCGCCGTAAGAACATGATTTACACCGTGCAACGTCTTGTTTCCTGTGAAAGGCCGTGGATCAGAACTTCTTAATGTCAGTTTAGAACCTGGCACAGGACTCGAAGACGTGGCAAAAAAGGAATTGTTTGATCTTGTGCATTGAGTGTTAGGAAACAGTGCTTCAAACAACTAAACAGGACCAGAGGGAGCCTCTTTTGCAACTTACTATAGTCTGTGGTATACGACCATTGGCCTAGAGTATAGGTGATCAAACTTTAAATTGGTCTGTATATTTAATAGGATCATGCCGCACAGGCAGCAGTAGCACGGCTCTTTGAGTTGTAAATTATGTGACGTACGAGGTGTACCGTTAGGAATGCTTGAAGGGCTGCACGCTGCGCTATACTGAGGAAGAATTGTGAAATTTCTTTCTCCACGCTGCAGCCACACCGCAGCTTTGCGTCATGGTGCGAGCAATGGTGCCTAAGTGAGTTCTATATCGGATGAACTTAGTGGAACTTCTATAGTTCTTAATTTATCTCTGCTTGTGGATAGAGCATAACGACGCTAGCATGTTGGAATGATAGATTTGAATGGACGTGGATCTGTAGTACTTGTATGAACACTACTGGCCACGAAGATGACGTGCTACAGACGACAAATTTAACCGACAGGAAGAAGATGCTGTGATATGCAAATGATTAGCTTTACAGAGCATTCACACAAGGTTGGCGCAGGTGGCGACACCTACAACGTGCTGACATGAGGAATGTTTCCAACCGATTTCTCATACCCAAACACCAGTTGACCGGCGTTACCTGGTGAAACGTTGTTGTGATGCCTCGTGTAAGGAGGAGAAATGCGTACCATCAAGTTTCCGACTTTGATAAAGGTCGGATTGTAGCCTATCGCGATTGCGGTTTATCGTATCTCGACATTGCTGCTCGCGTTGGTCGAGATTCAATGACTGTTAGCAGAATATGGAATCTGTGGGTTCACGAGGGTAATAGGGAACGCCGTGCAGGATCCCAACGGCCTCGTATCACTAGCAGTCGATATGATAGGCATCTTATCAGCATGGCCGTAAGGGATCGTGCAGCCACGTCTCGATCCCTGAGTCAACAGATGGGGACGTTTGCAAGACAACAACAATCTGCACGAACAGTTCGACGACGTTACCAGCAGCATGGACTATCAGCTCGGAGACCATGGTTGCGGTTACCCTTGACGCTGCATCACAGACAGGAGCGCCTGCGATGGTGTACTCAATGACGATCCTGGGTGCACAAATGGCAAAACGTCATTTTTTCGGATGAATCCAGGTTCTGTTGACAACATCATGATGGTCGCATTCGTGTTTGGCGACATCGCGGTCAACGCACATTGGAAGCACGCATTCGTATTCGCCATACTGGAGTAAATCCCGGCGTGATGGTATGGGGTGCCATTGGTTACACGTCTCAGTCACCTCTTGTTCGCATTGACGGCACTTTGGACGTTACATTTCAGATGTGTTACGACCCGTGGCTCTACCCTTCATTCGA
This sequence comes from Schistocerca piceifrons, assembly GCF_021461385.2. Taxonomy (NCBI): domain Eukaryota; kingdom Metazoa; phylum Arthropoda; class Insecta; order Orthoptera; family Acrididae; genus Schistocerca; species Schistocerca piceifrons. Next base: position 344,685,711 of record NC_060143.1, on the reverse strand, counting down.
TGCCTGCGAAACCCTACATTTCAGCAGGATAATGCACGACCGCATGTTGCAGGTCCTGTACGGGCCTTTCTGGATATAGCACATTCTCCAGATCTCTCGCCAACTGAAAACGTCTGGTCAATGGTGGCCGAGCAACTGGCTCGTCACAATATGGCAGTCACTACTCTTGATGAACTGTGGTATCGTGTTGAAGCTGCATGGGCAGCTGTACCTGTACACGCCATCCAAGCTCTGTTTGACTCAATGCCCAGGCGTATCAAGGCCGTTATTAGGGCCAGAGGTGGTTGTTCTGGGTACTGATTTCTCAGGTCTATGCACCCAAATTGCGTGAAAATTCAATCCCATTTCAGTTCTAGTATAATACATTTGTCCAATGAATACCCGTTTATCATCTGCATTTCTTCTTGGTGTACCAGTTTTAATGGCCAGTAGTGTAGTTTGGGGATGCACCACAGTGCGCGCATTTCCATCGAATGGTCAAAACATGGTCCTGTCGCACTAACTCAGATCGTTCTGATTCTGCACGGGTTGCAGAAGGTGGTGGATATGTCTTTCTCCGACTTTTGCTGAGTTCCGACTTAAAATGGAACGATCACATGCGTGAAGCTGTAGAAATAGGTGCAGCTGCAAGATGCATAGGGACTGGCTAAAACCAGGTTGTAGTTTTACTGTAGCAGTCAAGTTCAAGGAAGGTGACTCTTTGTAACATATGAGAGTGTCAGAAATATGATTCACTTGTGGGTGTGATCCGATGGAGGTAAGTGCTTGAACGGAAAGACCTGTTTCCAAATCCCAGACATCATTTCTAACAGATAGCTGACATCTGAGAAACTTGTGTACATTTTCTTACGACCTCAATTAGCACAACATCTACTACTACTATTTGTGTTCCTTCTCAATCAGCCATCACCTATAACTCAGTGGATATATCGCAGAATCTCTGATGTGGTATCTGATGTGTTGGCAAATGTGTCAACACCTTGTAGATAGAGGAGGCCGAAATCTAACGCGAACGGGCGTGAATTCTGGAACAGGATAAGTAGTGAATTCTCATAAGAAAAGTATGCAGCTCCTCGAATACTTATCTTTTATTTATCCTTGTGGTACATCGCTCTTGATAATACAAATAAGACTATCTTCAGATACGGTTAATGGCGCCTTGCTAGGTCGTAGCCGTGGACTTAGCTGCAGGCTATTCTAACAGTCTCTCGGCAAATGAGAGAATGGCTTCGTAAGTGTAGTCGCTAGCAAAGTCGTCGTACAACTGGGGCGAGTGCTCGTCCGTATCTCGAGACCTGCCTTGTGGTGGCGCTCGGTCTGCGATCACACAGTGGCGACACGCGGGTCCGACATGTACTAAATAGACCGCGGCCGATTTAAGCTACCACCTAGCAAGTGTGGTGTCTGGCGGTGACACCACAGTATCAAGACAGAATGCACTACAAAGCCGGCCTTAGTGGCCGTGCGGTTCTAGGCGCTACAGTCTGGAGCCGAGCGACTGCTACGGTCGCAGGTTCGAATCCTGCCTCGGGCATGGATATGTGTGATGTCCTTAGGTTAGTTAGGTTAAGTAGTTCTAAGTTCTAGGCGACTGATGACCTCAGAATTTAAGTAGCATAGTGCTCAGAGCCATTTTTTTGCGCTACAAATACTATAGAATTATCTAGCTGGGGCGGTGTGAGGGAGTACCAAATACTGCTTACACATCACGTTCCTTAGCCGAATCACTATCAAAATGTGGTAAATTTATCATGAGGCTGCATTGTGGGCTACGTGTTGGTCTGATAATACACATTCATATGATCGCCGTCATGGTATTTGTCCGGAAAAAAGCACCTCATTCAGAGGAAATGTCATACCTCGATTCGTAAAGCGGGTATAGCTTTTAACATGGATAATTGTGTGCACTTGTAGAACCAATATTGTTTGTGACAGTAACATGCAGTAGTTGTTACGATCGGCTTTTTTTAACATCTGGCCGATTACGTCTCTCTTTCTAACGCACAGTAATATTTAATTGTTGTTAGACTGTTAAATATGTTCCTGGCTTCCAATATTCTTGTAGGTCTAGAGTGAAAACCTTAGAGACATGCCCGCCCATCATTGATTTTGGGTCAGTATTATTCTGCATCGTGTGGAATCATTTATTGGTCAAGTATTGTACGTAGTAATAGTGGGGGGGTGTATGATATGTTCGCATTTGAGCATTAGGCTTATAATGTATGTGTTTGTGTTCTGACATGTATAAAGGAAATGACTATATCCAGTCGTAAGGAAGGTACAGATATTTCCAGAGCCACAGCCTTTAGCAGGGTGTATTTCCGATATTTCGCTCATTGGCGAATGCCATTCAATTGAGACCGTGATAATAACACTTAATTTTAAGTATAATGGTAAAACATGTATATATGATTGGTTTTCTAGAATGATTCCTTGTATGCATAGCCTGTGGTGGGAATGATTCACATTTCCTGTTCACGCGAGCAGCCGTCCGAATGCAGAGGCCCGTTGGAGTGTAGGAACGTATCTGAGTTAACTTTGCCATCGTCTAGACGACCAAATAGCTCAGTATGTGCTGGGCGGCTTTCGTGATCAAGTGGAAGTTAGAGAAAATTGTGTGTGGAGGTTTGTTTGCGCTGGAGCATTATAGACTCCCACGTAAATTGTTTGGCTGACCGCTTCTGCACATTTCGCGCCTTTATTTAGTTGCGAGAAGATCGATTTTGGTGTGTGCATCTAGCATGTGGAAGACACGTTTGCCTGTTCTCTAGACATGGGAAGACCTTAGTTGGCATGCAAATTATAGGGATGATTTGGAATCTGTTACATCACCGACATCGGTATTCACGAGTGGAAATATCAGTTTCCTCTATTTGTTTCAAGTTACTCAGTGGTTTACTGCATGCTGCACCTTGCTAAAGTTTGGGGTTTGTAGAGAAATAATTTCCAGTCTATATCTTGGGAATTATGTTGCGCTAGCGATCGGTAGGCTGCTGCCTAGTGCTTGATATCGAGAAGTATCGCGAAAATGGTATAATATTATGGCAAACCACGCGAAAATACGTGTGTTCTTGTAATCCCTGAGTCTGGAGATGTGCGTAGAAAAGAGAGCAAGCATGGAAGTGGGTTTGGATCAGAAAGAGTAATGCGTTTGTGCTGAGGGGTGACGATCCCGAATTTGTAGAACATTCTGAGTGCGACTTCGGTCCGCTGAGGGTGCTCTGATGTAACAGGGATGATTTTTTATGGTGCATGATATGAATTGTATGTTTACTATATCGACACAGTATGTGGTGATATATTGCTGGGATGGAGATCAGTTTCATACTCTAATATTTAAGGTCCTGTCCTCATTGGGAGAGCAGTGTAATTGAGTAAGAGTCTTTCCGTATTTGACGACATGTATGGCACTTTTGAAGGTTTAGTTGTTGGTGCAATATGGTGATCAGTGTAAAATAGTTTATTGCAGTTTATTGCAGCTGAATGTCATGACTGTAGAAAGGAAGAAAAGGCTGATGGTGCTTCCCTAGGGCTGAGGAACATTGTGATATATAACTGATGTGAGTGCACGCATACCATAATTTTTTCTTGTGCTGTACAGATATAGAAGGTAACTGCACTGTTTGTGTAAAATGTGAATATATTGTATTGTAAAGTTACTGTGGCTTATGTTGTAGCATGACTAGAGAAGATGAGTGTGTGTCCTATCATGAGGAACATATAGATTCAACACATAGATAATCATGAGGGTATGAGAGAGATTTTTACGTGGAAAATTATGTGTGCTATGGAGATGAATATTTGTTCCCAAACCACAGTTGTCAAGAGCAGAAATTACATGTACATTGATTGGTGTCAGACTGTTGCAGCAATCATAGTAATATTTAATTGTTGTTAGACTGTTAAATATGTTCCTGGCTTCCAATATTCTTGTAGGTCTAGAGTGTATGTATTTGATGATCAGTAGACAAGTTTTGTGGGTTTAACTATAAGTGCAATTTAACGATCTGTGGAAATCAATTTTAGCACTGAAAGTCTCCTCTGCAGAAAACAATGAGGAGTATGAATTGTATGTCGCTGTCTCATAATTGCGGGCAGCTGTGCGTGACTTGGAAGCTGATGGTCGTGTCACTTCGCTGGTAGTCTCCAGTGCAGTGCAGTGCAGTGGACAGGGGGCTGCAGGCAGTGCTTGCACGTGTCTGTTGGATTATTTTATGAGCAGGTTTGTATTCCATGCTATGCATTATTTGGACAGTTTACAAGTTGATTGGTGTCCTCAGTGTACTGAATTATTTAGGAGTGGTGGAACAGTTTTTGTATAGCACAGTCTGTGATGTCCATATGTGCATCAGACACACACACACACACACACACACACACACACACACACACACACACATACACACACACATCATGAGTGGTGGAACAGCATGATCTGTAATGTCAGTATGGGCATCACACACACTTCATAAGTGGTGGAACAGCATGATCTGTGATGTCGGTGTCTGCGCATCAGAAGTGTCCCGTTAGAATGGCGGTAGAGAGATAGTGGTCGAACAGATGAGAGGGATGACAGTGAGCTCTGGTGGTGGAGCTGTGCACTATGTCAGCTGGGCTCTGTACCTCGTGGCAAACACACCAGATGGCGGTAGTGGCTCAAATTGTTTAAATAAAGACTGGTGCTTGATTTCGACAGTTGACAATTAGCAAACATGTTTCCAGAGTCTTTTAGTCTTTTTCATGTCTGTAGGCTGTGTGACATGATCCCAAGCATGTCAGAGTGTGTGTATTGTATCAGTGTAATAAATACACTCCATCCCTAAATAAATTGTTCCAAAGTAAATACACTCCTTCATCTCTCCACCAGCCCAGTGCAGGCTGTCCTCCCACAAATCCCTAGGAGGAGGTGGCAGTCAGGTAACTGAGGTTAGTCCAAGTGTCCTTTCTTTGGCGCCATTTTCTTAGGGTAGCAGAGATAGACCAATTGATCTATCTTCCCACCAAAATTCAAACTTGGCGCCAGTTCCTAGGAAGAGGTGGGGGTCGGATGACTTAGGTTAGTGGGGGTAGCCCAAGTGACATATTTTCCCTCGATTTTTTAGGTTAGTAGAGATAACCATGGTGTGATGCATTATCCTGTTGGAATTTGAACTTCCTGCCATTTTTCTGGGGTGGGGTGAGGAGAGGGGTTAGGTTAGTGGAGGTAGCCCAATTGACCTATCTTCCCTCCAAAATTCAAACTTCCAGCCAAGGGGTGTGGCACTTGCAACATCAACTGACGTCACGGCCGCCATCTTTTATGACGTCATGCACTGTGCATGTTGGTACACATTAGTACTCATTATTACACGTTAGTACACGTTAGCCCGCCAACATGGGTTGGTAAGGTGTGTTGTGGTCGGTTGAGGATCGTGGTGGAAACTTTAACTGTTTCCTTCCAAGTCCAGATGGGTGTGGAACTCCCAAAAATCTGATAAAATTTGCATTTCCCACCTGGGACTGGGGTGTGGCACTTTTTGCATTTCCTGTCAACGCCATCTTGGATTTGGGGTGGAAAACCCATCAGTGTGTCTGTGGCATCATATGTGCAACGGTACTTGCTTCATTACCTGACGTCATGGACGCCATCTTGGACTAAAGCGCCCTCTGGTGGTGGCGCTGTGTACTAGGTCAGCTTGAGTCTGGGCCTCATGGTGAACACACTGTTTCCCACCATCTTGGACTACTGTCCAGATGAGACCGCCCTCTGGCTGCAATACTGTGTACTAAGTCAGTTGGAGTCCGGACCTAGTGGTGAACACACTGGATGGCTGTATTGCATGAAATTGTTTAAATAAAGACTTATATCCAGCACTTGTTGAGTCCTTTTCCCATGAATCCTTAAGAGGAGGTGGCAGTTGGGTGACTTAGGTTAGTCCAAGCCTCCTTTCTTTCACACCATTTTCTGTGGCGGGGGGGGGGGGGTGAGGGTGGAAGGCAAGGGGGGTTTACCAGATAGGCAGAGATTAATTAATAAAGCAGTTGATCAAATTGATAGTAGTGACAGGGCCTATTCCAATAACTCAGACATGAAAGTGTACCTCTAGCAGTGAGGGGGGAGGGGGCGGGGAAACTATAGGTTAAGGGAGGTGACATGGAAAACCACTTAACAGGATAGTAGGTTAAGTACCTGTCAATCATGGGAGAACAATAGGTAAAGTACCTGTCAATCAAAGGAGAATAATAGGTTTGCCTCCCTTGGCATCTTGCTAGTGACTTGTAAACTCTGGTAAAGATAAAAAAATTATTGAGTTGTGCTGCAGCCTGAGTTGGTGCCGTTGGTAGGCTGGCATTGTGCAATAAGGACAGTGGCATCTCGTTTTCTTCTTGTGTCTACTATCGCCACTACATTTGCTAGCATTGTCTGTCCATGAGTGGCAGCAGCAGCTGTTATCGTACCTAGTACCACTGTACTGTCTTTGGAAGGATGTCAGATGTTTTCTGGATGGGAGTGTATTGGGGAGTTCAGTTGGGACGGAGCAGTAGTGAGGTCCGGCAGCACAAGGACATGCCGGGTCTGCTTGCAGTACGCAGGCACTGCCGGATCGAGGGGCTGTAGTGGCGAGGGCCACAGCCTCGTTGTCCAGTGGACCCTCGACGTTTGAGTTGAGTGAACATTAACCCAGTGGTGAAACCTCCACTATTTTGAGGTCACGCCGTATCTTCGTGCGTTGTTGCTCGCAGGGTCGCTGAAATGAAGAGCAACGAGTGGAGTGTTTGGAGTTGGCGAAATTATTTAGCCATTCTCTGCTTCTTATTATTAGTCATTAAATTCCTAGTGTTTATTCATGAAGTTAACCAGCGGTATTTTTCTGCCTAGTGGCCGCTAATGCCCCAGTTACCTGCTCTGGAAATTAGCGTATTTTCGCGGCAGTGTACCTTTCCTTGGCTTGCTGCTGCTGTCTGGTAAGGTGTGTAGTTAGACACCCTCCTTGACTGTGGTTCGTATATGTTGTTTCTGTTGGACTGCTTTGACCTTCAGCCAACAGATAATTTGAATTTCTGCTGAATAAGGCCTTCAGACGTGAATGCAATTTGTGATGCTGGATGTTCTAAACGCCAGATTCTGATGATGCAGTATTGTCCGCCGGTCCTGCCTTGCCTGGGTTATTCCATCATTGTATTGGTTATCAGATGGGGGTAGATTTTGCAAGAGTGTTGGTCTGCATTTAAACTGTCACTAGTTTGAGTTGCCATCCAGTTAAGTGAATACAACTCTTGGCTGCCTGTCTCATCGGCTACGAAGTTGAGTGACTTTCTCAGGCCGATCCTTGGAGCACTGTCTGAGACCGACTTCTGTCTTGGTTTGATCAGATTGTGATGTTTGTTTTTTCTTAGGAAAAAAAATTATTTTTAAGTTATTACTATTGGGGCCTTTAGCCAACAGATAATTTGAATTTCTGGTGAATAAGGCCTTCAGCGGTGAATGCAATTTGTCTTAAGAATTTTTAATTAGATATTGTCTCCTAATAGTAAATTCTGAAAATTGTCTTTTTTTCAAAAAAATTAGTATCTCTTGGAGAAGCTTAATTTTTCTTAAGAATTTGCCATCCAGGCCTTCAGCTGCCAAATTGCTTTGAGTTATTACTATTGAGGCCTTCAGACAACAAATAATTTGAATTTCTGGTCAATAAGACCTGCAGTCATGAGTGCAACTTGCTTAAGAATTTTTTAAATTAGACATTGTGTCTTAACAGTCAAATTTGATAATTGTTCCCTATTCTCAACCTTATTTGCAACTGGTTCCAAATAAAGTATATGTGAGAAAAAGAAAACAACTGAGCAACCAACGATAACTGAGTAAGGCCCCGTCAACACCGAATCCTGCCTTTCCCTATGTCCCATGTTTCAAATATGGGAGACAATTATTAGTGAACAGCTGCAGTACATGACCAGTAAACTTTTTGCACAACCTAATGATGCTTAGAAAGTGTCCTGAGTAGCACAGAGAAATTTGATATAAGTACAGGGGCTAGGCAAAATAATGTGGACACCTGCACTTACCTGGGAACAGTTTATTAATAAGGGGTTGGAGCCCGATTTGCCCATACTAAAGTTGTGATTCTTCTTGGAATGCTGGCATATAATGAATGTATAATCTCCAGTGGAATGTTACGTCAATCTTCGATCAGAACCTCTTCTAACGCCTGTAGTGACGAGGGAGGCGGAAATCTGCTCTGGAGTCTGTGCTCCAATACAGCCCACAAGGGTTCGGTAATGTTCAAGCCCGGGGACTATGCTGGCCAGGGAAGACGCTGAAGTTCAGTTGCATGCTCCTCGTACCACGATTGTACTGTCCTGGCTATACGAATGGGTGCATTATCGTCTTGAAATATGGCATCATTGTTGGGAAACAACATTTTAATCATGGGGTGCACCTGGTCACCTAAAAAGTTCACATAATCGGTGGCTGTATAACACGACCTTTGAGTGTAACGATGGGACCAGCAGAATACCATGACATGGCTGCCCACTCCATCAAACTTCCACCTCCATACTTAACCCATGGAATCAAGCGATCAGGTTTGTAGTCTTAGTTTGGCGTTATCCAGACGTAAACCCGGCCCGATGTTGGAAATAAAGGAAACGTCGACTCGTCGGACCATATGACGTCTTTCCACTGAACAGCCGCCCGGGACTTATGCTCCTGACACCATGTTTTACGCTTCTTTGCGTGGTTGTCGTCACTAATGGTTTCGGTATAGTAGCTCGTCCATGACTATTCGCTCTATGGAGTTCTCGGCGGACAGTGTCGATAGATACGGTGTCTCGAAGATGGCTATTGAGCTCTGCAGTCACTTTAGCCGCCGTCGTTTTGTGCTGTTTTAACACAATTCCTGTTATCGTACGACGATCTCTGTCATTTAGTTTTGATTCGTGCCCGGTGTTACATTTACACGATGATGTCTTTCTTCCATGTTTTGTGTAGGCTGTCATGACTGTTGAAACAGTTGCTCTTGAAGGATTCAATACATTTTCTGTCTTGGTTACTGATACTCCAGCTAATGGGGCCCCCATGCACAGTCCAGCGCGATACTTGTCTTACCTGCGTTATTGGCCGTCAAACACGACCATTACTACCACATTATTTTGCCTATGCCGTGTAAGTGACACTGCTTCAGACACTAAGTTTTAGGTCGTCCACTTTTTTGAAACCATAAAGACGCCTAAACCGAAAATGCTAACAGCGTTAAGCGAATCTGCAACTATGAATGTTGACATTTTGTACTCAATTATAAGTGACAATTTACGTAGAAGAGGATTTTTTTGGCAGTAAGACACGATCTGTCGCTGAGCTTTTTGCGGTGGAAGCGACCCGTGTCGCCAGCACAGGTCTTTATTGATAAATGACACTGCAGGTCCGGTGTCCAGTAAAATACCTTGCACTTTCTTGTTATACATTTCACCATACATGTTATAAGGACCCTTTTGTTGAACAGGAAGAGTCATCAATTAAGGATTTATATCGTATTATTTTTAGTGGTACTTTTATAAGCCCAGGTCCTTATTGACTTGATGTGGTATTTTCTTTTTGCCTTATAACATGTCCATGGCTATTGAAGTTTTTATTTATGTATACTACAGGCACAGCAACATGACTACCATATGAACAAGGAAGCAAATCTGCATTTTAACAGAGCTAACGTAGGAATTTTACACCCGTTCGTTTCGCAAACAGTGTCTGTGAGAGCCAGGCACGGCCCGTGTGCAGACGCAGTAATTCTCTCAAGGCAACGGCGATGTGGATCGTAATGAACCGTTGCGTGTTTAAGATAGTACTGCTCACAGCGGTTACTATTTTTTAAAGTTGAATTTCGTTAGTGAAGGTATGCTGAGCTACGGAAGCAATCTCAAAAGAACTTCACTGAGCTGGCCGGTGTGGCCGAGCGGTTCTAGGCGCTTCAGTCTGGAACTGCGCGACCGCTACGGTCGCAGGTTCGAATCCTGCCTCGGGCATGGATGTGTGTGATGTCCTTAAGTTAGTTAGGTTGAAGTAGTTCTAAGTTCTAGGGGACTGATGACCTCAGATGTTAAGTCCCATAGTGCTCAGATCCATTTTAGCCATCTAACTTCACAGAGGCAGCTTTGCACGTTAACCCTTAAATATAGTAGTGTAAAATACTTACGCTATAGTCGAGGGTCAATTGGACCAGTTTGAAATGGTCATAAAAGCAAATTGTGGAGATTTATCCAGGATATTTAAACTATAACTGTTTTATTTTATAAATTCACTAGACTCTCGCTAATCCGGCCATTCCTGGAACATACGGGTGCCGGATTAGCGGAAGTGCCGGATTATTGAGTGTCTGAAATTTATTTTATTCATTTATTTTGTTTTTTGTTCATTTTGAAAACATAGGGGAATAGTGTATTGTACTTTATTAAACCGAAGGATACAATTTTAAAACATCGAGGATATACTTCATGAAATCCAAAAATACATTAATTTTCAAAGAATACTTAGTCCTTGAGAGTATACTGCACATAATTATATAGTCATATCACTCACTATGAAACATGTCCCTAATTTTTAACTGTCGCAATAGTGATAAGCGACGGCGGCATGCTTTAACATGCAAGACATAAAGACTAATCAAATATATCAACTTGGTCTCTATTTGTACATGTCTTTCAACATGTAACTCAGTTTCATTGTGACCCTACACTAACATTATGGATATTAAAATGTGAATTTGGGAGACAACGTTCTAGTTATAATAATCCTGGTTATATAATAATTTGCAAAAGGAGCCTTTGCTTGGGATATTCGAGTCTGTATTAAGCAGTAACTTCTAAAAATTGCGTAATCAAAGGTTCATCGGCAAATGTTGAGCACTTCATGTACTTTCTGAAATGTGAAACTATAATCGGTTTATCATTAAATATTTTGTTGACTCACAATTCATTTGACGGTATTGGCTGCAAATAACCATTAAAAGAAAAAAAGGAAGTATAGAAGTATTCATCTTAACAGTTTTTTTTTGTATGTTCGAGTTACTACTTACTGTAATTCAATCTGTGCAAATTTGTGTAATGTCTTTTAACTCACCTTACGTAGCTTCTAAGCCCAGCTTTAATACTGCCATCTTTGGTGGGTCGTTAACCAAAATCTCCCTTACTTTGGTACTACAATTTTACTTCACCGATCGACATGGTAAAAAGCCATTAATACATCCATCTGAAAGTGGTTACCTATCTGTTGTTTGTTGTATTCAATTTATTTAATGAAAAAAAATCAGATTTTACGTTGCAAGTGAAGAGCACGGTTTCTTACTGATTCGCAGTTCTTTATGCCTCAGACCCTTGTCGTAAAATATTGTCCTGAATATCTTAGATTGAAAGGCTTCTTATTACTCTTACACACCGAGAAGTGAATTCCTACAGATACCCTACGACACTGACATGCACCATTTTTTTGAAGTTTCCAGTAATGTGAATCTTCGTAAGACGTAGGCCCCAGTTACTGAGTGGCAAAAGTCTTATTTCTCTCCCCGTTCGTTACATTTTTCGTGAGCTGCAGGGCCACGTACTGGAAACTTCAGTTTCACTCCCTCGTGCTTGCCACAGCCAACGCAAAGTTCGCTCCCCGAGAATTACGTAACTTTCTCTCTGGTGAAGTTAGGAGCAGATTTTGTGCGCCTAGCTGTTCCAATCCTTTCAACAGTTACAACAGACAAAGGAAGGTTGGTTCCGAAAAGATTGACATGTCTTTAAGACTTTTTGGGAAACACCCTGCGAATCTCTCTGTATCTATGTAGAAAATTCTTCACCTTTCAGATCGCAGCGTATTTTTTAAGGAAATTATGTTTCTAAAACTCTGAGCTTACTAAGAATAACTCCGGAGTTTTAAAAATCATAAAATTATGTTAAATTACATTAAAGTTTTCTCTTAACAGGGCATTATGAAGCTTTTGTCCTGCTCAAATATGTATCGACACACTTGGTGTATGTGATCACTGTAACGTATGTGCTACAAATGTAACGTAGCTACAACAAATGTGCCTATGTTTGTCTGTGAAAATGGACTCAATAAGCAACCTGAGATATCAGTAAACGAAATCTAACCTGCATAACACAGTGTGTGTGTTGTATGAGTGTCAGTTTCATTGTCATTTAAGCCCTCAACAAATCGTAACATGAAAAACTTAAAACTAACGTTTGGATAGGCTATCTGACTGCATATTTGAATAATAATTTACAAGTCATACAGAATCTGACTTGTGCAACGGAATTTACCGAATTAGAGTACATGACATGTTGTGGTGTGTCAGTGTCTCTGTTTTGGCCCTAAGTTTTGCACTCACCTCTTTAGGTGACTGCCTTTTCCATGTGGTTTACAGCAATCCGCAGTAGCATGCAGCAGCAGCGACTAAAGCTTATTGTTGCTAAGAATGAATTTAATAAAAAGGAGTTTGTTGGGTCCTGTTAACTACTAAATAATTTGTGAGAAGGGATTTCATAAATTAAGTCTATTTAAAACTTCAGAATCATCATAATCCATAACCAATAATAGACAATGACAACTACAATGGCATAGGTATCAATAAGGGCTGAGTGCGAGATTAACAAATTATTTCAGTTTCAAAGTTACATTAACATTTATTTATTAATTACATGTGGAGAATAATTATTATTATTTGCATGATAAGGAGGCTTCTTTAACTGTCAAGCAAAACACGGGATTATTGCAAACTCGAACTAACAATCACGAGCCTAACCCTGCAATTGCTTTTGCGCTCAGCTTGCGAATTTTACTTTGAATTTCATCCTCAAGCGTAGTTAAGCCATCCAAATCTCTCATTGCTACATAAATGCAATCAGGCCCTGAGTGTGATAAGAATTGACATCACCAACATGAGGGCAGCGTGACACGTCTTCCGTCTACGTGTTCTCTACCGACACTACTCCTTCCACTCTCGCAGACAGATCTCGTCTCACAACAATGCTTAGAATCGGGCTCCCATCTTTCGCCCTCAGATTGTTACTATCGATATCTGAGTGCTTACACAATGCAAAGAATAGCGTTAGCTGACTATATTGTTTTCAATCTAATGGAGAGCAATGACACACTCCTTACATCACAAATAGCTGGAGAGGCTTAACATCAGTGTTTATATGTATTTTGTAGCCTCTCTACAGTTTTGACCATGTGTCGGACGAGCACTCGGAAACACACCCTTGCCTGTCGTGGGTAGAGTTTGTACACCTTTAATTCCGCGGCTACCTCGGGATCGGTTGGCAGGACATGTTCTGAGGCATCAAGGGATCACCAATTTAGTATTGGAGGGCAGCGTGGAGGGTAAAAATCATAGGGGGAGACCAAGAGATGAATACACTAAGCAGATTCAGAAGGATGTAGGTTGTGGTAGGTACTGGGAGATGAAGAAGCTTGCACAGGATAGAGTAGCATGGAGAGCTGCATCAAACCAGTCTCAGGACTGAAGACCACAACAACAACAACCTCCCTCCTACCTATTTGATACAGCGAGAAATGACTTACATACCGCATTCACAATTACAATGCTTCACTGAATTTGTCCAAATCGTTAAATTTTTCGAGAAGTAATTTTATTGAGGTATTAATCAATATACCCTCGCTTTCTGCCTACAAATTTTTAAAAATACCTGAAATTTAATACATCGTCCTTAATATTCGGGTTCAGTTGGTTTTATGTTGGTTCTAGCCACACTAACAATCCTCTCTGTCAGTCTCTGCTCTCACATTTCTGTTTCATTGATATCGTTAACTGAAATAAAAGCAACACGACTTAGCTTATTTGGAGGGCAGCACAACTCAAACAGTCAGTGGCACGAGAATGGTCACTACTCGGTAATTCAGAACGAGGAAAATACATCGTTACCACAGCCACGATACCATTCTTATTCTGGTTATAGTTAATTTGGATTGTGCCCCACAGAACCCACGGCAGTTTATATGTAACACTGTAAACACTGTCTGGCAACAGAAGTGAACCACACAGAGGAATTGCCCGGATACCCATGTAAATTCGTTGACATATACAGGATGTTCATTTTAAGTGAATACATAAAATATCTCGAAATCTACACATTGTATCCAAAATCCAATTTTTTTGTCTTGGGGGTGCGTAGTGGAGAGAGGGGCAACTTTGAAATCTTCAATGGGTAGCCCCGTTTTTCGTTGCAGATTACGATTCTACGGCAAAATCTGGAACATTTTCTTCATTTCGCCACAGATGGCGCTGTAATCGCAAGAATAGAAATGGGTACACAATCGTAATTTACGGCATGCTACTCAAGAGTCATGTTACCCCCATTAAGGCTACCATCGTTTGTGAATGTATCGGAAAGTAATACCTTACCAAGGAACGTGTGGTTCGTTTGCATTTGTTGACGTCCCCATTCACAATACACTACCCGGTTATGGAAATCAGAGCCATGAAATTCTTCACACAGTGACATGTTGTATGGATGATACTTATGCAGTACTGTGAGAATACTACTTATGGACATATCAGAATCACGGTGTAATTGCCGGTCGCTTATCCGGGGGTTGTGGTGCACAGCCGTTAGTACAGCTATTTCGTTACCTTTTCCTATAACACGTTTGCCTCCTTTCCTTTTGGCGGTCTGTACGCTGCCATCAGCCATAAAGGTGTTCATAACCTTGTAAAAGAACGAATGAGAGCGAGGCAACAGCAGTCTCAACATTTCTCCTAGATTTTCCGTAAATCAGGATCATTTCAAATTTTTCTTCTGTGGTTGCAACATTCATCGTCTACTTACACGTCTGTTCTCAAAATTACAGACAGTTGTGCAGGCAATAAACACTGCACAAGTACTGTAATATTTAGAGCCCCTATCTGTTCCATGTCTGCACGACACGTCATCCCTGGTCACAGTGTACTTGTCTGTGAGATACGTCGTAGTTCGCTACACGGCCACGGTGGCGTGCCGAGTAGTCCTCTGTTCGATATGTAGGAGGAATACGACGTTGCGAATGGGGTTTGCAATCGGAAGTTATGAAAATACTGTCCTGTCCTACCCTCTCACCATGGCGGTGGGGTCACACGTGCCATTGGATATTCAAGGGCCCTTGAGTAGCATGTCGTAAATTACGATTGTGTACCCATTTCTACTCTTCCGATTACGGCGCCATCTGTGGCGAAACGAAGGAAATGTTTCAGACGAAACGTATGTAGATTTTGCCGTAGAATCGTAATCTGCAATAAAAAACGGGGATTCCCTTTGAAGATAGGTTGCCCCTCGTCACCGCCAACTATGCACGGGTTTAGATGGGGGGTCGAGTGCGGTGTCGTTGGAGGTCCCGAGACAAACAAATTGGAATTATAATTTTTTTTGATCCGGTATGCAGTTTTCGCGATATTTTAATGTCTTCAGTTAAAATGAATACACTGTATGCCATTGGTGGATATGTAACTCCCTGTAACTGATAAAACGGTCTCTAGACTGCATTAGTGTTGTTGGTGTTTAGTGTTGTTACTATGGCTGGTAGGATTCAAAAGGGACATGAACAGTGTCACACATTGAGTGATAACCATGAAAACCATGAAACCTACGGAGAAGCCGTGTACTCGTGTGAGACAGCATTACCAGCACATGATAGAGTTCGAAAGGAACGTCATTGTATGTCACCATTTGGCATCTGTTCTAGTTTATGGGGCGTTCAAATATGACAGTGGCCCAATGTTAGACTGCATGGGAACGTTTGGGCAGCCATATTCGTTGTCAGGTTTCCTGTCGACCACGTCTAACCATCAAAAGGGAGAATAGCTACGTTGTGCACCAAGCACATTCTAATATTTTCACATCTGCGCCTACCATCCGAGAACATGTAATGGACTCCCCACTACATCCTGTGTCGTCCCTGCACCACTCGTCAGAGGCTTACAGCAGCCAGGCTGACGAATTACCGTCTCTTAGTTAACACAGAAACATAAGCGACTATGACTGGAGTGGTTCCGCTACTGGGAAGCAGGGTCTGCTGATGAATGTCGTCTGCACCACTCCAGGCGAAAACCGTCGGCGAGCATGGTGGCGACTCGAGGGAGATCTCTTTCTTCCAGCGTTCTTGATGGACATATCTGTGTTGTTCCTAACCTGCACACATAGCCGTGCATGTTAAAGCACCGCTTTGGAATGGGAGGAGTGCCAGCTCCGGATCGAAGCCGTCCAGTGGATTAACGTCGAGAGTAGGTGTGCTGACCAGCCTGTATTTGGTTTTTAGGCGGTTTTCCACATCCCACCAGGTAAATATCGGGCTGGTACCCAAGTATCGCCTGAGTTACATGATACCAATACAAGCAGGCAAGTAGGATAAAGATATTCTGTTCTGGGAGCGTAGCAGGGTAGCAACAGGATTTAGAATGCCAAATCTGTTTGTAGCCACGCCAGTTCCGCGCCGATGCAGGTAAAGGCACAAGAAAAAGGAGATGAAGAAAAAGACAGCAATGTCACTCCTGGGGCCATGGTGAGCGGAGCCTTAGGATATGACTTCAGGTCACAGCTGACTGAGAGAACTCTGATGTCACGGACATTCTGTGTCTTCATGTGTTACCTCAGCATTGTGATGCCATTTTTTAACAGTGCAATGCTTGTCCACAATAGCACTTCTCTCTACGAACTCTATATTTGATGTTAAGGTCTCCCTTGCCAGTAAGATCCCTAAATCTGGTCTTAACAGAACTTTTGTGGTACCAACTCAGAGGCCAACTCTGTCCCAACGCCAATATCCATGATATCAACTACCAGCTGTGGGCGAGCTTACCTCAGGAGAGGATACAGTGATTTTTATGACACCTTTCCTAACCAAATCAGTGCATGCATTCGGCCCAGAGTGGGTGTAACATCATACTGATTAATGGACTCTTACTGCCAAGTTCTATTTAAATCTGACTCGAATTTGTAATTACTGAACTAACGTCATATACCCTCTCGACCTGTGAAATTTCCGTTTCGTCCTCCCCTCACCCCACCCCCACCCCTTCTGGGTGTTCCACTTCTTTCGTCAGGCATTCTATAATAATCCCATTTCTTATTATTCACAGGCATTTGACGACTTTAGTGACATCTAAACGCTATATGTTTAAACCCCTATCGCATATTTCTTCCAACATGGTATTAATGATATTGTTCCTCTCATCCCATACTTTACTCTTTGTCCACATCTTCTATCTTAAATCGATTAATTTTCTCAGATGCAAATAACTGAAAACTATTTCTGTCTCCATCCGATTCAAACGATTCGCTGACCACATGAACAAACACGTGCGCTCGAAACGAAAAATTACGGATTGTTAATGCCCAACGGCTGTCTGCCAAGTCGCCAAAGGAGCTGACCTCGTTTGATATGCTACGCTGACAACTCGCCGCCTATGATTTCAGAAAGACATTATACCCGTAGAGTAAGGGATGTACTGTATTGATCTGAGCACAACGAACTTTTGATATTTTTTTGAAGTCAATTCATTTGTTGTTTTTGTATCCAGGGTGCAAAAATGTTATTTGCGTCAAAACGGCGTTGAGAGTTGCCACTGCAGAGCTGGCCATAGTAGTAGTTGTGGCTGTACTGCAGATCTAGTACTTGTAGTAACGATATGTCATCGTGGGCGTGATGGACTCGCTTTTCATCACCAGCGACGATAATGTGGAATGTGGAACAAGCAATATACGTGGTGTCGCTGAAAGCTGGTCGATATCTCAAAATGAAATCCCGCTTGTCTGTTCGCACGTACATGCAAGGCAATAAAACAGCAATATAAATTGGTTTCGCTGCTTCGAGGTAGGGTACAACATACTGCTCAAATGATTGCACACTAGATTCTTACGCGACCGTAATCTGCATACCGCTGTTTTTATGAAATAGTATGGTACTCCTACTACCAAGCTAATTCCAAACGTTACCAGGAATAAATGCGGAGTAATTATACGTCCAGCAACAAGAGCCTTTAGGACATAAATGTTACGCTGAGTTTGTACAAGACCAGTTCAACAATAGACCATACATGTAATGCTGATAAATAAAACCTCAACGCATGAGAGATTCGTAATTTTCTCAGCAGCAATTATGTCCTGTACCACCACCAACACTGTTATCTCAAGACCATTTCACTACAGCGAAACAACTTTAACAACCACAAATGGTTTATCTGACCCAGCAGCGAGAAAAACGGCAGACTCTAGCTGCAGAGAATACTGGCGTTTTAATTCATGGCAAAGGCTCATTCAGATGGTTCAAATGGCTCTAAGCACTATGGGACTTAACATCTGAGGTCATCAGTCCCCTAGACTTGATCATGATGATGAGTCCCATACTTCTTTACAGAGCGTAGGGGAGCGACACGGGAGACCCGCACCGCCTTACTAGGCAAGGTCCTAATGGAGATGGTTTGCCATTGCCTTCCTCCGACCGTAATGGGGATGAATGATGATGATGAAGACGACACAACAGCACCCAGTCATCTCGAAGCAGGAAAAATCCCTGACACCGTCGGGAATCGAACCCGGGACCCCGTGCTCGGGAAGCGAGAACGCTACCGCGAGACCACGAGCTGCGGGCCCCCTAGACTTAGAGCTACTTAAACTCAGAGCTATTTAAACCTAACTAACCTAAGGACATCACACACATCCATGCCCGAGGCAGGATTCGAACCTGCGACAGTAGCAGCAACGCGTTTCCGGATTGAAGCGCCGACCCGAGTGGCAGAGCGGTTCTAGGAGCTACAGTCTGGAACCGGGCGACCGCTACGGGCGCAGGTTCGAATCCTGCCTCGGGCATGGATGTGTGTGATGTCCTTAGGTTAGTTAGGTTTAATTAGTTCTAAGTTATAGGGGACTGATGACCTCAGAAGTTAAGTCCCATAGCGCTCAGAGCCATTTGAACCGGACTGAAGCTCCCAGAACCGCTCGGCCATAGCGGCCTGCTGCTCATTCAGACAAGTCAAGATTTAGGATTAGATTCGCAGAAATAAACCAGAAATACCATTATAACACACAATGTAGATGTAGATGTAGACTCTTCCCACAACATCTAATCATACCACGTCAGTACAATTGCTCAATGTACCTGTTGTGATACCTACAATCGACCTAAAGAATCTCATTTCCGCATACTGAAACACGGTTTTTGTCCTCTTTTATACCAGTCGCTCAGTACCGTTCATGAATCACGTCACAATCAACGATTTTTATAGTTTCACTATCGTATTTTTCTCAATTATTTTTCCAGATTCTCTTCTAAGGTCTCGATGAGTACTGAAGGAGAATATCCTACTAGTCCTATTCATTTTCCTGGGGGAATATTTCGACTTCTTTTTAGGGACATCAGCCTTCTGACTGTTTTGATGCTGCCCGCTACAGATTCCTATCCTGTGTCAACTTTTTCATCTCTTTTCACTTGTTCCCAACGCCCCCTATTATTTGTTGACTATCTCCTTCACAAATTTTACCCTCCCCATCCCACAATTCTCTCTCGTACCATGGAACTTATTCTTTGATTTTCTTGTCCTAGCGTGCTGTCCCTTCTTGGTTGTGTTTTCCTTTTCGAATCTGCGGAGAACCAGGTCGTTTCTTATATAACCCCTCGGCCCACCTAATACTCAACATACATCTACACAACCACATCTCAAACGCTTCATTTCCATATAATTATGTGCTCCAAAGGTACATTCTCAATACGTTTATCTTCAAAATAAGGCTGACGTTTGATAATGTAGACCTCTTCTGTGTTCATTAAAGCCCTGTTTCCGTTCTAGTCTGTTTTTATGTGCTCCCTGCTTCGTCGGTGATGTGTTATTTTTCTTCCAACATAGCAGAATTACTTAACTTCGTCTACTTTATGATCAATTTTGATGTTGGGTTTATGTCTATTCTCATTTTAGCCACTCCTTATAACTTTCTTCTTTTGTCTACTCGAGATCCATATTATGTACTCAATAGTCAGTTCATTCCATTCAACACTTCCTGTAATTGTTCTTCAATTTCACTGACGACTGCAACGTCATCCCCGAATCTTATTGATATCCTTTCGCCCGAAATGTTAAAAAATTGATTCAAATGGCTCTGAGCACTATGGGACTTAACATCTGAGGTCATCTGTCCCCTAGAACTTCAAACTACTTAAACCTAACTAACCTAAGGACATCACACACATCCATACTCGAGGCAGGATTCGAACCTGCGACCGTAGCGGGCACGCGGTTCCAGACTGAAGCGCCTAGAACCGCTCGGCCACATTGGCCGGCCCCGAAATTTTAGTCCCACTCTCGAAGCATTCTGCTATTTTCGTCATTCCTTCTTCGATGTATAGACTGAACGGTAGCGGCGAGAGATACATTCCTGCAATGTGCCCTTTCTAGTCCGAAAACTTCGTTCTTGGTCTCCTATTATTATTTTTCCCTCTTGGTTCTTGAAAGTATTGCATGTTAACACTCTCTTCCTATAGCTCACGCCTATGTTGTTGAGAATATTGAACATTTTGCACCATTGTACGTTGTTGCACCCCTTTTCTACGAGGGCCGTTCAATAAGTAATGCAACACATTTTTTTCTCGTCAAGTTTCATAGTTTTATCAAGCTCCGATACGTAGCCTTCAAAATGGCTTCTGTAACGGAGGGGCTTTGCAAGGAGAGAGCTGTAATTGAGTTTCTGTTGGCGAAAACCAGAGCACCGCACGTATTCAGAGGCACTCACAGAATCTCTACAGAGACCTGGTAGTGAGGTGGGCGAGTAGTCTGTCATCGTTGCACCAAGGTCACAAGACTTGGCAAATCTTCCGCGTGCCGGCCAGCCCTACACCGCCGTGACACCTGCGGTGTTGGGATGTGCGGACCCTCTTCTTTGAGGTGATCGACGGATCACAATCACACACCTCGCTGGACGACTGGACGTCTCTGTTGCTGGTCCTGACACACTCGTCCACCAGTTGGGGCACTCAAAGATGTGTGCCACTGGCGCCTAACAAAAGACCATAAAACAGCAACGAAGCATCATCTGTGCGAAAGTGCTTGGCGTTACTAGGGTGACCGCAACGACTTTATTTATACAGGAAGACGTTGGCTCCGATGTCGACTATTAGAGAGGTACCATGTGGGACTACAGATCCTCCCAGCAAGGTGGGCTAAGGCCATCGCATTGAACGGAGTTTATGTTGAAAAGTAGGATTCCGTAGCCAAAAGAGTGGGGAATAATATGGTGTATTGGACTCCTGAATGTAGCCAACCTGATTTCAGAAAAAAAGATGTGTTGCATTACCTATTGAGCGCCCCTCGCAGAACGACAAATGATACAAACATGTCTTGATAGTTCTTACGTCTTGCTTCCATTATCAGGGACAGCGTTAAACAGTCCCTCTGATGCTTTTAGTTTTCGTAATGTTCCTCTAACGAACATTAAGACACTGATTTAACATATTACTAAAGTACAATGATGCTCCGTATCATTAGCTAGGTGGCTCGTCTTTCTTCCAGTGACTAATGATTTCGCCCAAATATACTAAACAATGTGTTCAAAGTCTCAACATTGTCGATAAATCCTTATGGCGGTTCTGCTTATTCTGATGTGAATTCTGAAATATCATGTAACAAAACTCGATTTTCTTCGGTTCAGAGTCGACAGAAACCAGTGTTCTTGCTGTTCAGGCCTTCGGTCCGAAGAATGGATTGACGCAGCTGTCCACGCTAGCTTATTGTGTCCAAACCTCTTCATCTCTCCTTAGTTACTGAAACCTTCCCTCATTCGAGCCCGCTTTTTGTAGTCGACCTTTACACTACCTCTACAATTTTTACCTTCAGTTTTCTTTCGACATACTCTCCACTGTGGTTGCACCTATGATTCGGCTATCTGGGCTGTGGTTCTTGGGGGCAAGGGGGTTGGGGGGCATGGGTGAGAAATCAATGTACACGAGCTAATATCGAAAGTACCATCTGTCGCATCTGTTATATTTCGTTCCTTTTCCTATCAGGTTTGCCTTCTTAAAATATGTCCCGATAGCTTACACTCACTTTTCAGCCGTTTTTATAAAAGAATATGCTTTACCAGTCGAGAGATTGATGTTATGCGATTTCTTTGCTCCATTGTTAGTATCGCCGGCTACTGCTCACTGGTAAGGTTACCAAATCACTCGGTTTATTAGGATTCTAAGTGGTTTTTAATGCTGTAGTTCAACTCCCGATTGTTTTGCACTTCGTTGTTCTATGTTGTCAAGCGTCATCTGGTGCACTGAAATTGAAACTGGGTGTGAATTACGAGGGATAAAAGGAGGTTGCAGACACTTCAGGCTGTTATGCACGGGGACTTCGTCTTCAACTTCACTCCTCCAGCCTAGCGTAGCGCTGACTGAAAGATGCATGCCTATGATCTCTTCGAACTGTCTCTACTTACCTCCACATACAAATACTGCGCACTGAAGGTGAAAAAAAAAGACGGTAGTGGAAGTTTATTCCGTCCTGAGTGACACTTTGTCAAGTCTTCAAGAGAGGGCTTAAAATAACTTCGTTCCCCAAAAAGTAAGAGATGTCACCTTCAAATGTGAGAATGACCGGCTTGTTAATGTGTTCGGAAAAGATACGAACAATTTTTATGCTGTTTGTAGTGATTACATTAGCAAATGGATTAGCCAGTACGTTGAACTGACTGTGTCAGTTTGGTTAACTCTTAGCGAAGAACTGGATCTGGAAAATGCTTTAGCGTATTTGAGGATTAAATAAATCACCTGAAAATGTTTCTCAGTGACTAGCTCAAATCGGAAACCATATAAACATTTTAGCGAAAACTTCATTTGATAGATGGTGTGGTTTCATGAACAAAATCGTTCTGGAGGTGAATATTTAGATCTTTTAAAAATAGCGCGATACTTTTTTGCAGTCACTACCCACAATGCAGCTGTGGAAAGGATATTTTCCTTATTTTATATAGCTTATTTTATATAGCTTATTTTGTATAGCTTGAAGGGAGAAACCAGATTGGCGCTATGATTGGCCCGCTAGATGGGGCTGCCATAGGTCAAACGGATATCAACTGCGTTTTTTTAAATAGGAACCCCCATTTTTATTACATATTCGTGTAGTATGTAAAGAAATATGAATGTTTTAGTTTCGCTTTGTGATAGATGGCGATGTAATAGTCACAAACGTATAAATACGTGGTATCACGTAACATTCCGCCAGTGCGGACGGTACTTGCTTCGTGATACATTACCCGTGTTAAAATGGAGCGTTTACCAATTGCGGGAAAGGTCGATATCGTGTTGATGTATGGCTATAGTGATCAAAATGCCCAACGGGCATGTGCTCTGAATGATGCTCGGTATCCTGGACGACATCACCCAAGTGTCCGGACCGTTCGCCGGATAATTACGTTATTTAAGGAAACAGGAAGTGTTCAGCCACATGTGAAACGGCAAGCACGACCTGCAACAAATGATGATGCCCAAGTAGGTGTTTTAGCTGCTGTCGTGACTAATCCGCACATCAGTAGCAGACAAATTGCGCGAGAATCGGGAATCTCAAAAACGTCGGTGTTGAGAATGCTACATCAACATCGATTGCACCCGTACCATATTTCTATGCACCAGGAATTGCATGGCCACGACTTTGAACGTCGTGTACAGTTCTGCCACTGGGCACGAGAGAAATTACGGGACGATGACAGATTTTTTGCACGCGTTCTATTTGGCGACGAAGCGTCATTCACCAACAGCGGTAACGTAAACCGGTATAATATGCACTATTGGGCAGCGGAAAATCCACGATGGCTGCGACAAGTCGAACATCAGCGAACTTGGCGGATTAATGTATGGTGCGGCATTATGGGAGGAAGGATAATTGGACCCCATTTTATCGATGGCATTCTAAATGGTGCAATGTATGCTGATTTCCTACGTTATGTTCTACCGATGTTACTACAAGATGTTTCACTGCATGACAGAATGGCGATGTACTTCCAACATGATGGATGTCCGGCACATAGCTCGCGTGCGGTTGAAGCAGTACTGAATAGCATATTTCATGACAGGTGGATTGGTCGTCGAAGCACGGTCACCGGATCTGACGTCCCCGGATTTCTTCCTGTGGGGAAAGTTGAAGGATATTTGCTATAGTGATCCACCGACAACGCCTGACAACATGCGTCAGCGCATTGTCAATGCATGTGCGAACATTACGGAAGGCGAACTACTCGTTGTTGAGAGGAATGTCGTTACACGTATTCCAAATGCATTGAGGTTGACGGACAGCATTTTGAGCATTTGTTGCATTAATGTGGTATTTACAGGTAATCACGCTTTAACGGCATGCGTTCTCAGAAATGATAAGTTCACAAAGGTACATGTACCACATTGGAACAACCGAAATAAAATGTTCAAACGTACCTACGTTCAGTATTTTAATTTAAAAAACCTACCTGTTACCAACTGTTCATCTAAAATTGTGAGCCATATGTTTGTGACTATTACAGCGCCATCTATCACAAAGCGAGAAAAGTGGTCCAACTAAAACATTCATATTTCCTTACGTACTACACGAATATATAATAAAAAATGGGGGTTCCTATTTTTAAAAAACGCAGTTGATATCCGTTTGACCTATGGCAGCGCCATCTAGCGGACCAACCATAGTGCCATTTGGTTTCCCACTTCAAGATAGACAAGTTTCGTTCTTTGTAGTTTTTTTCGTTTGAAGCTTATTTCGTGAGATATCTGGCCCGGTCACGATCAATGGACCACCCTGTATATATGTATATATTGGGCTGAAGAAAGAAATATTTTCTGTAAAATGCGTAAAGAATGTGTTGGCCATCAGCTATAATTATCAAGATCTTACTTGTTCTCAATACTATGGTAATATTAGATCCAAGGAAGAGTTACTTACGAAGGTTCGAGGAAGGGAGAAATACGGTTTTGTACAAAAATAAGGCGTTGTCGTTCACATAAAGATTGTTCGTAAGACCATCCAGCTCTTCATTTGGGAATGTGGTAACCCTGCACATTGCGCTCGGCTTTCGTTTTGTAACCTCCAAGTCAGACTTTAAGTGTATACCATTTTGTTCATTTTATTTCAATTAAGGTGACTGGCATTTTAAGCACTTCTCATTACGGAACGACAGCTGGGCAGCATTTGAGAGGCGGCGAGCGACCGTTCTCACACACAGGCGAGCAAACGCGTCTCGTGCTGTGGCAGGTGGTCGTCTGGCGTAGAGCATTGGGAGATCGTGGGAAATGCCTCGAGTTACTGTACGTAGGCGTCTGTAACACTGTTCTACCGGCAGGTACATTAGCCAAAAGCCGCACACTAGACCAGAGGGAAAAATCTCTTTATGTTTCCCTATATTGTCGCCAGCCCTAAATAAAGTAACACGGATATTTTGTAAAACAATACCGTTATGCTAATCCATATCTAGCTGAAGATGTCGCAACACGGTGACGCTTGTGCTCCCATTTCGTTGGTGGGTCCATATAAACAGTTAGTAAACTTTACAACTAAATTGTTCTGAAGAGTTCGTTATATAACTTCCATTCACATCATATTGCTTAGACATATTCTAAAGATAGTAAATATGGTAAATACGCAGTTATAAATACAATTCACGAAATACTGTAGCTAATAATAAAATGTATACAAATTTGAATTCACCATTTGTGTGTTTGTGTGTGTGTGTGTGTGTGTGTGTGTGTGTGTGTGTGTAAATTGTAGTTGATCTGGTCCACCAGCTTCACTGGTTTTCCGTGTTCTACTGTAGACGTGTGTGGTAATACAGTGGTGACACATTTTATTGAATAACTTAAGGGATTCGCAGCTGTTTGGGTTCAAACCTAAGCTCGTCAGTTCTCCTGCTGGTGTTCATATGCTAGCTATGTTTCTGTAGTCTGATTGCTGTCTAAAAAGAAAAAAGTCGTGTAACTCTGGGAGGAAACATGTACACACTGGCCATTAAAATTGCTACACCAAGAAGAAATGCAATGGATAAATGGATATTCATTGGACAAATATACTAGAACTGACATGTTATTACATTTTCACGCAATTTGGGTGCATAGATCCTGAGAAATCACTACCCAGAACAACTAACTCAGGTCGTAATAACGGCCTTGATACTCCTAGGCATTGAGTCAAACAGAGCTTGGATGGCGTGTACAGGTACAACTGCCCATGCAGCTTCAACTCGATGCCACAGTCCATCAAGAGTAGTGACTGGCGTATTGTGACGAGCCAGTTGCTCAGCCACCATTGACCAGACGTTTTCCATTGGTGAGAGATCTGGAAAATGTGCTGGCCAGGGCAGCAGTCGAATATTTTCTGTATCCAGAAAGGCCCGTACGGGTCGTGCATTATCCTGCTGAAATGTACGGTTTCGCAGGGATCGAATGAAGGGTGGAGCCACGGGTCGTAACACATCTTGTAACGTCCACTGTTTGCCGTCAGTGCGAACACGAGGTGACCGAGACGTGTTACCAATGGCACCCCATACCATCACGCCGGCTGATACGCCAGTATGGCGATGACGAATACACGCTTCCAATGTGCGTTCACCGCGATGTCGCCAAACACAGATGCGACCATCATGATACTGTACACAGAACCTGGATTCATCCGAAAAAATGACGTTTTGCCATTCGTGCACCCAGGTTCGTCGTTGAGTACACCATCGCAGTCGCTACTGTCTGTGATGCAGCGTCAAGGGTAGCCGCAGCCATGGTCTCGGAGCTGATAGTCCATGCTGCTGCAAATTCGTCGCACTGTTCATGCAAATGGTTGTTGTCTAGCAAACGT
This sequence comes from Schistocerca piceifrons, assembly GCF_021461385.2. NCBI lineage: Eukaryota > Metazoa > Arthropoda > Insecta > Orthoptera > Acrididae > Schistocerca > Schistocerca piceifrons. The sequence continues at coordinate 344,658,907 of NC_060143.1, read as the reverse complement.
CCCCATCTGTTGACTCAGGGATCGAGACGTGGCTGCACGATCCGTTACAGCCATGCGGACAAGATGCCTGTCATCTCGAATGCTAGTGATACGAGGCCGTTGGGATCCAGCACGGCGTTCCGTATTACCCTCCTGAACCCACCGATTCCATATTCTGCTAACAGTCATTGGATCTCGACCAACGCGAGCAGCATTGTCGCGATAGGATAAGCCGCAATCGAGATAGGCTGCAATCCGACCTTTATCAAAGTCGGAAACGTGATGGTACGCATTTCTCCTCCTTACACGAGGCATCACAACGTTTCCCAAGCAACACCGATCAACTGCTGTTTGTGTATGAGAAACCGGTTGGAAACTTTCCTCATGTCAGCACGTTGTAGGTGTCGCCACCGGCGCCAACCTAGTGTGAATGCTCTGGAAAGCTAATCATTTGCATATCACAGCATCTTCTTCCTGTCGGTTAAATTTCGCGTTTGTCGCACGTCATCTTCGTGGTGTAGCAATTTTAATGGCCAGTAGTGTAATTTCCTCTCAACTGAGAATGCACCAGGGAGGAAATATAGGGACCCTCCTGGCTTTTCACTTACGGCAAAGAGCAAAAACTCTGGGAAAAACCATGACTAGGAGTGTTTTCACTCGTATTTTACAGAACAAGCACGTTAACTAGTGAGGTCTCTATCCTGTCAGGCTACTGACACAGCAGTGGACGCCTATTTTCCTGACTGGCAAACATATCAATTACTCTGTTGTTGAAGTTAGGAATTCCACTGATTTATTGATTTCCTCCTTATGAATGGAACAAACAGCCAGTAAGTTCTGGCTGACCCATACTGTTCCTCAGTAGGTTTTCAATTCTTTTTAAAGTGTTGAAACTGCGCTCTGCTTCTACGGTTGAAACAGATGTAGTCAGTGCAATTGACAATGTTTTGTGCACTTAAGTGAAAGAATGTTCCACAAGAAAGGTAACAGCTCACAAACTGATGTAATGTCTTTAAACGTATCATTGCGATAAATCACTGAAACTTCATTCTTCAATTTATCATGGCAAATAAAGCGACTGTAATTTAATAAAAAAAAGTATTGAATAAAGTGTCTCGTAAATATTTTTGAAAGAAACAATATTTTTTGGATCAGTAATTTCGAAGCTACTGAATACATGAGAGTTTCGAGTGTTCTTTCGGTTGGCTGGTGATGATGTCACACACTTCTTTGGTATCTGCTGTTAGATTAAATACAGAGCTACATCTGGAATGTTTTCTTGAAGGGACAAAACATTCATCTTCAGAAATCCGAATCCTTACAATGTTCTCTCGCATTTCAGAAACAGTTGACCCAAAATGACATAATATATTAGGTATAGTAATGGCATTTGCACTCTGCATCTAAACAAAATATCAACATTTTTCATAGTCTCGTAGAACAAATTTATAAGGAATAAAAATTCTGGATTGTGAAGTTAATTTCTTAAAGCAAATGTTTCTCTTACTCTAAAATCATCCCAAGAATCTTTATCCTCAATCTTATAAAATATTCCAATAAGTTTAATTTGTTTTCTTCGACGTTAGTTACTCCATGAGACTGGAAGTTCCATCTAGTTAAAGAGACTGAAAGAATTCTCCTGTTGCAAAGTGTCCATAACAAATGACTTCGCATAGGCGAGTAAGAGGAAAACTGTAAATCTAGAAATATTTACTAAGAATAACCACACAGACTTTGTGCTTTTACTACAGGAATTCTGAATAACCAAATTCGTTTGATGCACGTAACAGTGGACATACTTGTCATATGGGAAAGTACTCTGCATCAGAGTCTGTACATCACCTTGGCTGCCGCTCGTACGCCTACGCAACGAATTTCTATTGAACATTGAAAGGTTCCAGACTTATTTTTAGAACATCGCTAAGGCCACATTCTGTCGTATCATTAACGTTTTCAGAGGAACGAAATCTTTCAACAGGTTTCTTCCGCTTAATGGCTTTTTACTGTATCATGTGTTGCAGGAAAGTCTCCGCCGCGCGGGGTAGCCGTGCAGTCTGGGCGTCTTGTCACGGATCGCGTGACTCCCCTCGTTGGGGGTTCGAGTCCTCCCTCGGGCTTGGGTGAATGCCGGACATTTGCCACGCCGGACATTTGCCACACTTGCCCCTTCGCCAGGTAGCTTGAGTAGCGATCCCTCAGGTAAGGGACGCCCTTCCTCGTACTACTTCTGTCCGCTTTCAAATCGCCGTCTCCACATTTTACTCGATACAAACAGTACGCAAGGGACCTTCTTCTTCGACATCTTGGCGAAATACAGAGCTTCTTTTCCGAAATCGAAATATTTATAACTTTTGCGAAACGAAAGCAATTCCGACGATTATGTCAGTATGTAATTAGTTTTGCCAAGTATAAATATAGATTCCTCTACCTGTACGGTAGCTTCCTTTCACGCTTACTGATTGCGATAGAAACAGTCCATCGCCATGGAAGCAACGAGAAAGGAACGCTGTAAAGAGAATGCGAATGTACGCTAATCATTTCTTTTTGATCACTGCATTTGTGCCTACTTTAATTACTAAAACTGCGTGCCCAAAAGACAATAAGGAAAGAAGAAATGGGTATGTGAATGTTCGAAAAGAAGAACGACATACTCCATATTAATTTACTCTCTAAAATCCGATACCCGTTGCGGCGAAACATTAGTTAATAAAGTGTAGCGGGACAATGTTCAAAACATGACTGAAAGTACGTTCATAAACAGAGATAAGAGCATATATGATTGACATGTCATCTAAATTCGACGTACAGTTTTAAAATTTTAGAAATAAAGAAATGAAATAATACAGAATGCTATGCTTGTAATGTACGTTGTTGTTCTACAGTGTCTAGCTCTGGTATTTACAGAGTCACAGAGAAAGCATCCTAGGTTTTGGAGGGAAAAGCCGTAATTGTAATGATCTCTACAACAACAGAAACAAGAAGCACAACATAAGGAGAAATAATGTAATGTGTGTTCCAGCTAACAAGCGACATTGAAGCATGTAGCTCCTGTGACTTAGTATGGGCAGAAGTTATATTAGACAACCGGAATAAATTAATAACTGGCTACTTTTACCAACTCTCGGTCTCGGATGAAACAGTTGCTCAACATTTCAAAGAAAACTCGAGTCTCATCGCAAATAGGTACCCTACTCATACAATTATAGTTGGCAATGACTTGAATCTACCTTCCGTATGTTGACAAAAATACATTTTCAGATCCTATTGTAGATAGAAAGCAACTTCCGTAATTGTTATAAATGTTTTTTTTAAATTATTTTGAACAATTAGTTCACGAGGCCATTAAAATTGTAAATGGTTACGAAAACACACTTGACCTCTTAGCCACAAATAATCCTGAGCATCACGACGGATACAGAGATAAGTGAACACGCAGTCGTAGCGAGGCTCAATTCCGTAACAGAGAAATTCACCAGAACTAAACGCGAAATATATCTATTTATAAAAGCAACTGAAAATTCGGTTGACTACTTCCTAAGAGACAGTCTCCAATCCTTTCAAACTATGTAAGTGAAGAAAATATATGGCTTAAGTTCAAAGAAATAGTATCAACAGCACTCGAGAGATTCATACCAAATAAATTAATAACAGACGGAACTGATTCCCCAAGGTACACAAAACACGACAGAAGTCTGCTGCAGGAGCACCGAAAAAGGCACGTATAATTTAGACGAGCGCAAAATCTCCAAGATTGGCGAAGTTTTACTACTGAGGCTCGAAATTTGATGCGGTTTTCAATGCGAGATGCATTTAATAGTTCCCACAACGAAACACTCTCTAGAAATGTTGCGGAAAATCCATAGAGATACTGGTCCTATGTTAAGTAAACCAGGGGAAAGGCTCAGTGAGTACCTTTACTGCGGGTCGGGCGGCGAGTGAGGAGGAGGAGGGTGAGGAGGAGGGGGAGGGGGAGACAAGGGACCCAACCCTTCGGAGCAGGTAAAATCGTCGCAAATGTCCGCCGTGGCAAATGTCCGCACACCGGCTTGGGTGCGTGTGTTGTCCTTAGCGTACGTTAGTTTAAGTTAGATTAAGTAGTGCGTAAGCCTAGGGATCGATGACCTCAGCAGTTTGGCCCAAATAAAAAAAAAGGAAAAGGTCTCGTTTTCTTTCCGTCGAGTCGAGACATCAAGAAATCTTTGGGTCGAGATGCGACTAACCGCTTGATTTCGAGCTTCTCTTCCATACATAATAAATGGATGGGCGTCTCAAGCAAATACTCTACTTTATTAATTTTAAAATTACTGTAAGGACACTCGAGTTTCAATCACACAGCACCGGAATACGAGATACTACTGAGAGGTGGCCTCGTTCGCTGTTTTCCACATTTCCCGTTGATGAGTGGTAGGAGGGGAGGGGGGGGGGGGAGGAGGAATACAGTAAGGCACGTTACAGCAACTACAGTTAGGTGCTACGGCCCCAAAAGTTGTTAAGACTTTTGCAAGGGGAGGAAAGAGGGAACGCGGCAGAGATAGCGGCTTTCGCTGGCGTGCAGAGAAAGAGAGGTAAGGATGAAGTGGTGCGTCCGCCGGGCCCACTCGAGCTGGCCGTAGGCTCCACTAAGGCGAGGGTCGAGGTGGAGAAAGGGAAACAGCTCCGTCACGGCAGTTTTACGAGCCGAGGGTGTGGAAGGAGTAAGGACCGTCTGCTGATGGCCCTGTGGCACGGCTGTGGTGCAGGGAGAGAGGGGAACACCTAAGGGGGCCCTGCTTGCTGGCCAGCAACTACGCACAACGAGTACGGGGCTACGGACCACCTGCCGCTGACTATCGGTTTTGCATGAATGGTTTGGGGAGAGAAAAACTTCTTCGACCTGCAGAAATGGAAAAAAATTTAAAGGCATCGTTCAATATGTCCTAGACAAGTGCGTTCCGAGTAAGGTTTTAACGGATGGGAAAGATCCACCATGGTTTAGTAGCCATGTTAGAAAAGCGCTACGTAAACAAAGAACACTTCATCTCAGATTGAAGGGCAGTAAAAACGTAGCTGAGAAACAAAAGCTGAACAAAGAAAAAATGAGCGTAAGGAGAGCAATGGGAAAAGCGTTCAATGATTTTGAAAGTAAGACGTTGTCAACCGACCTGAGTAAAAGCCCCAAGAGATTTTTTGGTCATATGTAAAATCAGTTAATGGTTCAAAATCATCTGTTCATTCTCTCAGTGATCACACCGGCACCGAAACAGAAGATAACAAAGAGAAGGCCGAAATACTGAATTCGGTCTTCCGAAGTTGTTTCACAGCGGAAAGTCGTAACACTGTCCCTCCTTTCAATCTTCGTACGAACCTCGAAATGGCAGATATTGAGATGAGCGATTGCGGAATTCAAAACCAGCTACAATTGCTTAGTAGTGGAAAGCCGTCAGGACCAGGTGAGATACCTATAAGATTCTACAAAAGATTATGCGAAAGAACTTGTTCCCCTTCTAGCATTAAGTTATCGTAGATCGTTTGAACGACGAAAGATACCTAACGACTGGAAAAAAGTTCGTCATTCCCGTTTTTAAGAAAGGCCGCAAGACAAATGGTTCAAATGGCTCTGAGCACTATGGGACTTACATCCGAGTTTATCAGACGCCTAGAACTTAGAACTACTTAAACCCAACTAACCTAAGGACATCACACACATCCATTCCCGAGGCAGGATTCGAACCTGCAACCGTAGCGGACGCGCGGTTCCAGACTGAAGCGCCTAAAACCGCTTGGACACGACCGTAAGACAGATCCACACAATTATAGACCTATATCGTTGACGTCAAGCTGTTGTAGAATTGTGAAACATGTTTTACGCTCAAGAGCTATGACGGTTTTGGAAAATGAACATCTCCTCTATAAAAATCAACATGGATTCCGCAGACAGAGATACTGCGAAACTCAGCTCGCTGTTTTCCTCCATGAGATCCACAGCGCAGTGGACAACGGCGCACAGGTTGATGCAGTGTTTCTTGATTTCAGTAAGACTTTTGACACCGTCCCGCATCGCTGTATAACGAAAAAAAAAAAAAAAAACGATCTTACAGAGTATCGGAGCAGATTTGCGACTGGACTCAAGACTTTCTTGCAGATAGAACTCAACACGTCGCTCTTAACCGAACAACATCGACAGATGTAAAGGTAATATCCGGAGTGCCACAGGGAAGTGTGATAGGACCGTATATAAATGATCTAGTAGAAACCGTCGGATGCACATTAAGGCTGTTCGCAGATGATACAGTTGTCTATACCCAAGTAGCAACGCCAGAAGGTAGTAAGAATTTGCAGAACGACCTGCAGAGAACTGATGAATCTTGCAGGCTCTGGCAGTTGATCCTGAATGTAAATAAATTAACATATTGCGTATACTTAGGAAAAGAAATCCACTACTGTACAGCTACAGTACTGATGACAAAGAGCTGGAGACAGCGTCTGCCGTAAAATATCTAGGCGTAACTATCCAGAGAGACCTTAAGTGGAATGACCATATAAAGCAGATAGTGGGAAAAGCAGACACCAGACTCAGATTCATCGGAAGAATCTTAACGAAATGTATCTCATCCACCAAAGAAGTGGCTTTAAGGTGCTTCTTCGCCTGATTCTTGAGTATTGTTCATCTGTCTGGGATCCCTATAAGGTAGAACCGATAGAGGACATAGAGAAGATTCAAAGAAGAGCGGCGCGTTTCGTTTAGCTGGCGAGAGAGCGTTACGGAGATGCTAAACAAACTCCACTGGCAGACGTTACAAGAGAGGCGTTGTGCATCACGGAGACATTTACTATTGAAATTTCGGGACAGCACTCTTCAGGAGGAGACGGACAACATGATACTTCCTCCTACACACACCTCGCGTATTGATCACGATGACAAAATTCGAGAAATAAGAGCCGATACAGAGGCTTAACGACAATCATTCTTCCCGCGCACTTTTCGCGAGTGGAACAGGGTTGGAGGGATCAGATAGTGGTACCGAAAGTAACCTCCGCCACACACCATTAGGTGGCTTGCGCAGTATGATGTAGATGTAGAATGATACGCGTTTTGTGTGTGTGTGTGTGTGTGTGTGTGTGTGTGTGTGTGTGTTCAAATGGTTCAAATGGTTCTGAGCACTATGAGACTTCACATCTGAGGTCATCAGTCGCCTAGAACTTAGAACTACTTAAACCTAACTAACCTAAGGACATCACACACATCCATGCCCGAGGCAGGATTCGAACCTGCGACCGGCCGGCCGTAGTGGCCGTGCGGTTCTAGGCGCTACAGACTGGAACCGCCCGACCGCTACGGTCGCAGGTTCGAATCCTGCGTCGGGCATGGATGTGTGTGATGTCCTTAGGTTAGTTAGGTTTAAGTAGTTCTAAGTTCTAGGGGACTGATGACCACAGCTGTTAAGTCCCATAGTGCTCAGAGCCACTTATTTTCGAAACTGCGACAGTAGCAGTCGCGCGGTTCCGGACTGAAGTGCCTAGAACCGCTCGGCCACCACGGCCGGCTGTGTGTGTGTGTGTGTGAGTGTATGTGTGTGTGTGTGTGTGTGTGTGTGTGTGTGTGTGTGTGTGTGTGCGTCAGAAAGAACTGAGCCTGATTTCATTGGGTCTCTTTTCAGTCGCACTACATCAGAATCATGTCATGCTGGAACTGTTTCATATAAAACTGAAAAAAATACATCACAAAATTCTTGGTTGGACCGGGCCCCCTGACCTTTTAGGACGAGCCGTCCCTGTCACAATGACTTCCGAAAGTATAGTATTTCCTAACTGTTTTATAGATTTTTTTGCTTGGTTGCGAATCAGGGAGCGAAGTGTGTCTGCCTTGTGTCTTGTCCATAGGAAAATTAATTACAATTTCTTATCTCAGTCTTGATTACGTAAGGCAATCTATTTTGTCCCTCCTTGCAGGGGGTTCCAAAGTGATTTAATTAAGAGACTGGGAAGGTTACAATATACAAAGTTAAACTTTAGCGCCGGAATATTTTTTTAAATTTAAATCGGAAGGTTTCACATATATATGAACCGCAACCAAAAAATACGGTTTCATCGAAAAATTCGCTGCAGACAACTATAAGTGAATCCCTGAGACTTAAAAGGAAACAGGCATTGTTAGGTTAGTAATTTATTAAACACCCGGTGGTTACAGAAAGACGGATAACGTGTCGTTAGTGTAGAGACAACATTTACCCTGTGTGCTGAAGATACCGTTGAGGAAAATTTTCGAGGTAAGTTTGAGAGATATGAGAGACATCATTTCACTGATGATAGTTTGAACGAAAGGTAAAGAGGAGGAGACGAGAGTGACGAGAGGGGGCCTGGGGAGAGGGCACTTGTAATGTCTTCTTGCTACCAGAGACGGCTTGCAGTATCCAGTAGCATGAAGAAATCTGTCCGCATCACGTTAAAATTGTGGCGCTTTCTCTCGAGCTTCATTACATGTGTCTGTTCAAACTAGTGAACAGCGACTCTGAAAGAAGAATCTAGGCGGAAAGAGCTTGGAGCCGAATGCGATGGCCTCGGCATCTTCGGATCGTGCCGTATCTGAACAAGAAGAACTGTGCGAGACGTCGGCATACCGAATTTTCATGATCTCGAATGGAGACCTATATTATAAAAACTGCTGAGAAAGGCGGTAGCCAAGTTCTGCCTGTTGAGACATAGAAAGTACTTTTTCAGAACAGTGTAGGATACAGAAAAACCTCAAGGAGGGGGCGCTAAAGATATCTTGAGCTACCTTCACTTTTGCCGTAATAAAAAATAATCAAGTCACATGCAAAGTTTTATTAAAACTGATTATACAAATACACAAGGCAATGCCATCTTATTATATAAAAAAGTTACAATTGTGGTTCTCTTCCTTAAATGATGAATTCCATGCGCCTATTCTTCCTGGCACATTGGTTCATTACATCGTCAATAGGACAATGACTGTCAGGGTGAGTGTTCAACAGAGCTAAGCCATTAAGTCGACCCTCCTTCACTGTCGACCTCAGCCATGTCTTTGTATACCGCAATGTTGAAAAACTTCTTTCTACTGTAGCAATAGATGCAGAGAGACAAGCAGATATTTTGTACAGCTTGTACAAACTAGGATAGTCAGATCTAGGACAAACATACAACGCTTGCATAACAGAATCACGATCATTAAGGGCGTTTATGCTCGTTTGCTTGTATTGAAGAATATTTCCCATTAGTCTCTTTTTAATCACAAAGAATGTTTCTTCTTCAAAGAACGGTAGTTCAGTAAAGCACTGATTCAATTTATGTGCCAAACAAGCCAATATGTCCCTTGCGACATATAGTATACACTATGTGATCAAAAGTATCCGGGCACCTGAATGAAAATAACTTACAAGTTCGTGGCGTACTCCATCGGTAGTGTTGGCCCACTCTTAGCCTTGATGGCAATTTCCACTCTCGCAGGCATACCTTCAGTCAGGTGCTGGAAGGTTTCTTGAGGAATGGCAGCCCATTCTTCACAGAGTGCTGCACTGAGGAGATGTATCGACGTTGCTCGGTGAGACCTCGCACGAAGTCGGCGTTCCCAAACATTCCAAAGGTGTCATATAGGATTCAGCTCAGGACTCTGTTCAGGCCAGTCAATTACAAGGATGTCATCGATGTGTAACCACTCCGTCACAGGTGCTCGATCGTGTTGAAAGATGCAATCGCCATCCCTCAATTGCTCTTCAACAGTGGGAAGCAAGAAGGTGCTTAAAACATCAATGTAGGCCTGTCCTGTGGTAGTGCCACGCAAAACAACAAGGGGTGCAAGCCCCCTCCATGAAAAACACGACCACACCATAACACCACCGCCTCCGAATTTCACAGTTGGCACTACACACGCTGGCAGATGACGCTCACCTGGCATTCGCCATACCCGCACCCTGCCATCGGATCGCCACATTGTGTACCGTGACTTGTCTCTCCACACAACGTTTTCCATTGTTCAAGCGGCCAATGTTTACGCTCCTTACACCAAGCAAGGCGTCGTTTGGCATTTACCGACGTGATGTGTGGATTGTGAGCAGCCACTCGACCATGAAATCCAAGTTCTATCACCTCGCGTCTAACTCTCACAGTACTTGCAGTGGATCCTGATGCAGTTTGAAATTCCTGTGAGATGGTCTGGATAGATATCTGTCTATAACATATTACGACCCTCTTCAACTGTCGGCGGTCTCTGTCAGTCAACAGACGAGGTCGGCCTGTACGTGTCTGTGCTGTACTGTCCCTTCACGTTTCCATTTCACTATCACATCGGAAACAGCGGACCTAGGGGTGTTTAGGAGTGTGAAAATCTAGCGTACAGACGTATGACACAAGTGAAACCCTATCACCAAAATGGTTCAAATGGCTGTGAGCACTATGGGACTTAACATCTATGGTCATCAGTCCCCTAGAACTTAGAACTACTTAAACCTAACCAACCTAAGGACAGCACACAACACCCAGTCATCACGAGGCAGAGAAAATCCCTGACCCCGCCGGGAATCGAACCCGGGAACCCGGGCGTGGGAAGCGAGAACGCTACCGCACGACCACGAGCTGCGGACCCCAATCACCAGATCACGTTCGAAGCCCGTGAGTTCCGCGGAGTGCCCCATTCTGCTCTCTCACGATCTCTAATGACTAGAGTTCGGATTTTTCAATTTTTCGCATACCTTTTTTTTTACGGTACCTGGTATTGTACGTTTACGAATTATGATATTTGAGAGGTACTGGGCTACTTTAAATTCAATTTTAAAATGCATGTATTTGCATGTTTTTGGCATTTGACCATATTATTACTCTTCAACAGTGGAAAGCAAGAAGGTGCTCAAAACATCAATGTAGCCCTGTCCTGTGATAGTGCCACGCAAAACTACAAGGAATGGCCGTAAAGACACATATTTTTGACATTTAGAGGTCATACTGAGGTTCAGTTTGTTCCCTCACAACCCAAGAACGTCCGAGAATATTAGGCCAATAAATTTCCAGAATGAGATAATACGGGACGAGGCATCAGAACAAAAGCCTTTCAGGTAAACGTGGGTAGCTTGTGGAGGAACATAGTCTTGTTTTCCACTGCGGCGGTCTGTCGGATAAGGATGCTAAAGACTTGTGATGGTTCATTGATGCAAGATGTATTATCGGAGTAGACACGTGCTTCGGTATTTGTTGCCCGTAGTTAATGCGTGTTCAGGACGTTCACCTGATCTCTGACGCGCGCCAACAATTCCCTACTAGTTACTGTTGGTATTTCGGAATATGAATCATTCCTGCGTGTGTTTCCGTGCTTCAGATTACGAATATGCCCAGGCCAAAAACAAATAATTTACGGAAATGGATCGGAGCGACTGTGCTTTCACAACGGACGGAAAAATAATATTCTGCCAACTATGTGGAAAAGAGGTAAGTTTAATTTTTTTTTCTTTTTCGATAATTTTTCCAAGAAATTATGAAACGTCCCCTTTGAACAATTCTACACGAGACTGTGCTTAACCTGACACACAATACTTTGTTAGCGCAACGCAATCTGACTTTCAAAATTCCCTACAAAAGAATGGCCCTGACTAACATTAAACTATACCTTTCACAAATCACTTACCTCACAAAAATCTTCGCTGCTCAAGCTACTGCAATACAGCAAGCGCCACTACTGCCAGCTAAATAAAAGATTCAAACTACTAAAGGCACTAACTACTGATAGGGATAGTTAGCAAATGAAAGATATTAATAGAGAACAAACAATGTATTTACCTTAATATCATCACAAGTCATAATATATATATCAGTTCATGACAAATTGCAAACCTCCGCCATCTCTCTCCCCACATCCACCACTGCTGGCGGCTCACCTCCAACTGCGCAACGCTACGCGCTGTTCACAGCCAGCTGCCTAATACTACAATGGCGAGTATTACAACAATGCAAAGCAGACACAGACTGCCCACAGCACAGCCAGTGATTGTCATACAGAGGTGGCGTTACCAATAAAAAACCTAAACAGCCTACTTACATAGAGAAAACATAAACAGCCTACTTACATAGAGAAAACATAAACAGCCTACTTACAAAATTAAAACAATTATTAAGTTCATTTGTAAATTTGCGTACATGTTTTCTATGTACGAATGGGAAGGAACAAAAAAACCGCCAGTGTTCTTGCAAATTAAAAAAGAATGTAAATATTGTGAGGGGATAAAGTTTCAATTTTTAGAAACTTATTTCTTGTCTTAATTCACTTTTTTGAGTGACCATCTCGTCGGTACACACTGTTCTCTTACATTTATGTTCAATTGTACGTACTTATTGATATTTATTCACTTCTCCGACGCTTTAGGTCAGGGTTGAGAAAAATTTCAACTGGATCAGCATAAAAAGACATCTCAGCACCAGAACAACGTAACCAAGACACGGTTAAACACTTCATGGTTAAAAACTTCACAGCAACCATTGATCTCCACATTTTAGAAGAATATGGACGACAAAAATGAGTTCAATGAAGATCTTTGCAAGGCTTTAATAAAAGCAAACATCCCCTTGAATAAGCTGGAGAATGGTGTGGGTTCCTGTAGTCATGTCCTAGTTCATGAACCACGGGCAACGTATGAGTGGCCAAGTAAGTGGTCCCGACAGTCGGGATACCAGTTACTTTGGTATAAGGCTGGGCATCTCGGACATATTCTGAGTCGTGGTCACCTTTGTGCTCATACTGCAAGGACGACCAAATCCACCGGTTAGTCCCTCAGCCGTTAGGGGTAAAACCCAATGGGACTCGGGGCAAGTAAGGCTAGCAACCTGCTTCCCTGGTACTTTAAATATGATGCTGGCAACAATCAGAGCAAAATGCCTCGGACCTTTGGAGGTGACAGAGTCCCACCTCTAACTGACAAACCAGGGACTCCTAAGATACGACTTGGCAAACAAATGGTAATGAGATGAGAAGCTATTAATATCAATGGGGGCTACTCTGGGAAGAAGGCAGAGCTGTCAGAGGCTGCAAGTAAGATGGAGCTGGACGTTTTAGCTGTTAGTGACATTCGGGTAAGGGGTGAGAAAGAAGAGGAAGTGGGAGAATACAAGGTCTACCTGTCAGGAGTCAAAGCAGGAATAGCACAATGGGGTGTAGGGCTTTACATCAGGAAAGAAATGGAACCCAGCGTAGTTGCAATAAGGTATGTAAACGAACGACTGATGTGGATAGATTTGACAGTGTCTAGCAAGAAAATTACGATTGTGTCAGTATATTCGCATTGTGAAGGGACAGATCAAGATAAGATGGATAGTTTTTATGAGGCACTCAGTGATGTAGTTGTTAGAGTAAAGGACAAGGACAGTGTTCTGCTCATGGGTGATTTTAACGCCAGGATTGGAAATCGAACAGAAGAGTATGAAAAGGTTATGGGTAAATTTGGAGAGGATATGGAGGCCAACAGGAACGGGAAAAAACTCTTGGATTTCTGTGCCAGTATGGGCTTAGTAATCACAAACTTCTTTTTTAAACATAAGAACATTCACCGGTATACTTGGGAAGGCAGGGGAACCAGATCTGTCATTGACTATATAATAACAGATCAGGAATTCAGGAAGGCTGTGAGGGACACACGTGTATTCAGGGGATTCTTTGATGACACTGATCATTATTTAATCTGCAGTGAAATTGGGATTGTGAGGCCGAAAGTGCAGGAGGTCAGGTCCATGTGTAGGAGGATAAGAGTGGAGAAACTTCAGGATAAGGAAATCAGGCACAAGTACATAACAGCGATCTCAGAAAGATACCAGTTAGTTGAATGTAGTCAATTAAAGTCACTGGAATAGGAATGGAAAAGGTGCAGGGACACAGTACAAGAAGTGGCTAAAGAATGTCTTGGAACAGTAGTGTGTAAAAGTAGGATGAAGCAAACAGCTTGGTGGAATGATACAGTCAAGGCAGCCTGTAAAAGGAAAAAGAAGGCGTATCAAAAATGGCTACATACCAGAACCCAGGTAGACAGAGAAAGTTATGTTGAAGAAAGAAACAAAGCCAAACAGATAATTGCAGCATCCAAGAAGAAATCGTGGGAAGACTTTGGAAACAGGTTGGAGACTATGCGTCAAGCTGCTGGAAAACCATTCTGTAGTGTAATTAGCAGTCTTCGAAAGGAAGGTAAGAAGGAAATGACAAGTATTTTGGACAGGTCAGGAAAACTGCTGGTGAATCCTGTGGATGCCTTGGGCAGATGGAGAGAATATTTTGAAGAGTTGCTGAATGTAGGTGAAAATGCGATCAGTAATGTTTCAGATTTCGAGGTAGAATGGGATAGGAATGATGATGGAAATAGGATCACATTTGAGGAAGTGGAAAAAAATGGTCAATAGATTGCAGTGCAATAAAGCGGTTGGGGTGGATGAAATTAAGTCGGAACTCATCAAATACAGTGGAATGTCAGGTCTTAAATGGCTACACAGGATAATTGAAATGGCCTGGGAGTCGGGACAGGTTCCATCAGACTGGACGAAAGCAGTAATCACACCAATCTTTAAACATGGAAACAGAAAAGATTGTAACAACTACAGAGGTATCTCTTTAATCAGCGTTGTGGGTAAAATCTTCTCAGGTATTGTTGAAAGGAAAGTGCGAGTATTAGTTGAGGACCAATTGGATGAAAATCAGTGTGGGTTTAGGCCTCTTAGAGGTTGTCAGGACCAGATCTTTAGCTTACGGCAAATAATGGAGAAGTGTTATGAGTGGAACAGGGAATTGCATCTATGCTTTATAGATCTAGAAAAGGCATATGCAGGGTTCCTAGGAGGAAGTTATTGTCTGTTCTACAAGATTATGGAATAGGAGGCAAACTTTTGCAAGCAATTAAAGGTCTTTATATGGATAGTCAGGCAGCAGTTAGAGTTGACGGTAAATTGAGTTCATGGTTCAGAGTAGTTTCAGGGGTAAGACAAGGCTGCAACCTGTCTCCACTGTTGTTCATATTATTTATGGATCATATGTTGAAAACAATAGACTGGCTGGGTGAGATTAAGATATGTGAACACAAAATAAGCAGTCTTGCATATGCGGATGACTTAGTTGTGATGGCAGATTCGATTGAAAGTTTGCAAAGTAATATTTCAGAGCTAGATCAGAAATGTAAGGACTATGTTATGAAGATTAGCATCTCCAAAAAGAAAGTAATGTCAGTGGGAAAGAAATATAAACGAGTTGAGTGCCAAATAGGAGGAAGAAAGTTAGAACAGATGGACGGTTTCAAGTACTTAGGATGCATATTCTCACAGGATGGCAACATAGTGAAAGAACTGGAAGCGAGGTGTAGCAAAGCTAATACAGTGAGCGCTCAGCTACGATCTACACTCTTCTGCAAGAAGGAAGTCAGTACCAAGACTAAGTTATCTGTGCACCGTTCAATCTTTCGACCAACTTTGTTGTATGGGAGCGAAAGCTGGGTGGATTCAGGTTATCTTATCAACAAGGTTGAGGTTACGGATATGAAAGTAGCTAGGATGATTGCAGGTACTAGTAGATGGGAACAATGGCAGGAGGGTGTCCACAATGAGGAAATCAAAGAAAAACTGGGAATGAACTCTATAGATGTAGCAGTCAGGGCGAACAGGCTTAGATGGTGGAAAAGATATTCCTCACAAGTCAACGCTCACAAAGAACTATGTGGACCAATTTTTTGAAAAGGTAAGGTATTTCGGTAATTTTTATGAACGTAGGGGCCTAGGTATGTGAAAATCAATGGATATTGTTTTATATATACATGGGCCAAAATAATAGTCGCTTAATTTAAAAAAAAACTCGAAAAATACATTTAAATTATGTTTGAATGTTTATTTTTGTAAAATGAACATTGTTACTTGAACGTAAAAAAAACTAAATTTAACGTGAGTGAATTTTTTCAAGAAAGGAAAAGACAAATGAAGAAAGGACTTGAGAAGGAGACAGTTTGTCGCGAAACGTTCACTGCAAAAAAAGAAACTAAAATTAATTTTTAAAGAATATAGTTTTTTGTGCGAAGTAAACAACTATTATTTTGGTCAATATATATACATAAGAAAATATTCAAAATATAGGTAGGTGCTAAAACGGATATTGTTTGTTTTCGTATGTATGTCTCCTACATAGTGTCCACATGTTTATGTGTATTTTTTTAATTTAGTTTCTCTATTACAGACACTGGATAACATCAGGAAAGACGTTGGTGATTCTCCGATCTGGCTATCCGTTGACGAAACCCCTGATTCTTGCGGTCGGTATATGGTGCAAGTCATAGTTGGAAAACTCTCTGCTGGCGAGGCTGGACGAGGACACCTCATACTTGAGCGAAGGAGTGGAGCGAACGACACACGCCACGATTGCACGTACAGTTCAGGAAGCACTGTGTAAGTTTCGCCAATGATGAATAGTTTAAAATAAATTATAGGTAATATAAGAGTGCATATTTTTACATCATATCCCAAGCCAATAATTAGTTTTTCACATCATGTCGCGAGCCAATAATAAAATAATAAAAAGGTTTGTAAAATTTGTAAAATCCTTTGATTTTTTTTTTAGGCGTGCTATGGATAAGTGAAGATCAGAAACGTGGGGAGAACAAGGTTTTGGTCACTGTGACGGATAGTGCCGCATATATGCTGAAGGCTGCAGAGTGTCTCCGGGTGTTGTACCCTAAAATTATTCACCTCACGTGTCTGGCTCACGGCATCCATCGAGTCGCTGAAGAGGTCAGGGCCACATTGCCTGACGTCAGCAGCCTTAAATCTTCGGCAAAGAAGGTTTGCATCAAGGCACCAAGTCGAGAGATAACTTTCTAGTCTGCTCACCCTGACTGTCCCCTGCCACCTGAACCAGTCTTGACGAGGTGGGGAACGTGTATTTCAGCCGCAAACTATTACGCAGACAACCACAGAAAAGTTGAATAGGTATGAATGCGTATGTAGTTCTGGATAAATTGAATGAGCAAAGAAAACGAACACATCATACAATTCCAATATTAAGCTTATTCTCTGTAAAGCATTTTTCAGCTTGAAACCGACATTCACTAGATTACGACTTTCTTGTTGCAGGTCCTAAAGGGCTTTGAAGATGGCGAAAATTTACCCATAACAAAAGCCAAGGACGCCCTGAAGAATTCCAGCGTGTTACACAGCCTATATTTCATCGGAGGGCACCTGGGTAGCCTTTCAGACATAACTGAGAAACTTGAGACTCGTAACATGGAAGTTACGAAGACAGTGGCTCCCGTCGAAGGACTCAGGACACAGAGCAGGAGTTAGTCAGGTCCGATCGGTGAGAGACTTAGAAGAAAATTGGATGCAGTTCTTCATAGACATCCTGGTTGGCCTACGATTCAGAAGATCGCTCAGTTACTGGAAGGAGAGAAACACTCTAAGAATCTGGATGATTTCACGTCGTCTTATGTAACTGCTCTTAAATTTTTACCTGTAGTGTCATGTGATGTTGAAAGATCATTTTAAAGATTGAAAATGTTATTATCTGCCCACAGGAAAAATTTTCATGTAGAGAATATGGAAAAAATGTTGGTAGTCCAAACAAACTGTAATTTTTAGAATTTAGCTAACTTATCGTGTAAGTACCTATGTTATACTTCCTTTTTTCATTGAATTATAGCCATTATTGAATATATTTGATGGTTATTAATTAATTTTCCCAAGTAACATGCATATTTAAAAAAATTTATCTTAGAGAAATGCATAATTAAAGAATTTTTGCTGCATATTTAAAGGCATATATTGGCAGTAAGAACATATTTTAACTGCATATTTCGAAGAGTTTTGGCGCATATTTCGTGGCTTTTAAGTGCATATCGATCCGAACACTACTAATAACTATTGAGGTCGCTAATTTGGAGTACCTGGCAGTAGGTGGCAGAACAATTCACCTAATATGAAAAACGTATGTTTTTTAGGGGTGTCCACATACTTTTGATCACATAGTGTATTACTATTATTATGTGTTACTATTATTAATACTCACTCTTGCCTAATCTTCACACATGCACATGCTACAGCTAGTACGTTTTACTTATTAATTCTCCAGTATTAATATTTCTGCTTCTGAATGTAAACTAACTTCCTATTCGGTGAATAGTCCGTATTTGTAACGCTACATATCGAAAGTTCTCCGTACAAGAAAACAGCAGAATATTCGCGACTTTTCTCGAACAAATAACGTGTCGAGATCACTAGAATGGCGGCGTCTTTCGTAGGTATGTGTTAGCTATCTATGTGCCAGACAGAAACGTATAAAATACGATGATGCGGACGCGCGTGCTACATAGGAAAGTACAACCACTCGATAACACGATTCAGTCGAGTCGACTGACGAAAGAAACGAACGAATAGCGTGCGGACTGACTGGCGGGGGCGGCGTGGTTGACAATGACGCTTGGGTCCGCAGGCGAGGG
This sequence comes from Schistocerca piceifrons, assembly GCF_021461385.2. Classification (NCBI taxonomy): domain Eukaryota; kingdom Metazoa; phylum Arthropoda; class Insecta; order Orthoptera; family Acrididae; genus Schistocerca; species Schistocerca piceifrons. The sequence continues at coordinate 344,640,500 of NC_060143.1, read as the reverse complement.
GGGGGGGGGGGGGCATCTCGCGCGCTCGCCACATGTATCCTCCATTGATTTAGAGGTTTCTCATCCCGTCTAGGTCCAATCGATGCAAGAGTGGACGTTTTCTATTTCAAGGCACCTCTTTGAAGCAGAAGGAGCCATTCAGATTTCCTGTGGATTTTAACGGTTGTCGCTGTATGAGAAACTGCTGAGTTGTTAGTTGTTTCGTGGTGATCACGTCACAGACAAGATTACTGGATACTGCTTTGCAGTATGCAAGGAATCTGGTTACAATTGTCCCTTTATTTTCAAATTCATCTTTGAGGTGGGAATCTGCACGCAAAGTTATAAAGATCCGAAATATTATTAATATCTAAAAAAAGAAATAGACCAAAGTATTATTTCTGGTGAGGGAGGATTATTTTGTAGAAATATGTACCTGATTTGGGACCCCTTTCTTTGTTACGAGGGGCGTTCAATAAATCAAGTAACACATCTCGGCCGATTTCAGTTGAAAAACTACTAATTTGTTGTGGGTCGTCGTGGAATATTCTCGCTTCAGTCCCTATGGTTTCATGAAGTTCCGGTAGGTGGCACCGTTATACGTAGCCTTCAAAATGGCGTCTGTAACGGAGACCTTTTTTTTTCTTTTATGAGGATTAATAATGCAGTTAAATAACTTTCAATGGATTTATTTCTGGGTGGTTGAAATTTAATTTATTATATATTTATTTATTTTGAAATTTTGACCAAAAATCGATTGGCAGCTGTGGTGGAAGTGAAGGCCAGTCAGTGTATCCCCAAATCCATGCTATCTTTTACTGCCTACATTTTGTCCCGTTATTTCGTCTGCATTTTAGAAAATGTATTTTACTAATTGGTATGTAATCCTTTCATAGAAGCCCCTATATTCACCAACATAAATAAGTTAAAAAATTAAAATAATCATATTTGAAACTGAAAATCGGTCAAAGTATACACGGTATGCGGTACCACTTCTGGGCAACTGCACAAAGCAGTTAATGGTAATGCCATCTAAACTATGGAAGGATTCCGCGTTGCATCTTATTCAGGAATGGATACTTCGCTTGCTTAAGACAAGCCCATTTCCTGACCCAAGGTGTGTGATGTAGCACGGCCGGGCGAGCAATATGTCTGTGCTCTCCGGCGCTCATAGCTCTGGATTCCTGCAGGACGTTAAAAATGGCCCTCCTGACTCCGTCGATGTCATATTTGCATGACTTTCGTGGGATGCAGAGTAAGGCGAGTACCAACTATAGGCGGTAATCTCATTGGCCACAATCCTACCACTGTCGGATCCCAACATGCTAGTTGACATTTCCCTCTCTTATACTTCGCGTAACACGATGTATAAAAAGTGGGTAGTATTAGTGCCACTGCAGTTTGGCCGCCTGATGCAGCGACTGGTTGTGAATATTTTTGAATGAAAACAGTCTCGGTTGGAAAAAGGTATTTATTAATAACAATTACGGGTTTTGCCCTTGTAAGGCATCAGATTATGTAAACGTGTAGTTGGATAACCCTCATCTGTCAATTGCCCCTGAAGGTCATTAAGTAAAAATAATAAGCTTGAGAGAGGTCAAGCTACTCTCTCACCTATTTTTCATAAAGATTTTGTTACAAAGTTACGCGACTTGAGCGAGGCTCTAGAAAGTTAACGGCCTGAGCGGACGTTGATGGCGCCTGGTAGGGTGCTAAAAGCATAAGGTATTTTTATGATTCTTATTTCATAGAAACGGCATATTCGAAGTTGGACACAAGTGGTGGCGAGTCCATCCCTCAGGAAATCTTGCCGGACAGACCCACAGTCGTACTGGGCAGGCAGTGCACCCCCTAGTCGAGACAGGTCTCCAGCAGAACAATGCCGAGCTACATCTGCATTGGCGTCAGCCGAAGGCTGGGCTGGGGGCAACAGACTGAAGAGAAGCGTCTTCAGAATGGAGTCGTAAACCAGGGATTGTGTGCTGAGCCACGTGCAATAAAAATTCAAGTTTTCATGTGCGCCAGCCAAAATTGCGAATAGGCCTGTGATCCACGTCCATCGGCTGCCTCGGTTGTATAAGAATCTCCAACATCTGAGAAACGTTGAGATATAGAATTCTTATTACACCTCATAGCTATGACTAACATGCTCCAAGGCACAGGCGATTTAGATAAAGATCTTTAAGATTGTATGTCTGCTTGTTGCTGCGAGAAGTGACGCGACTTCGGAGAAAAACATCTTCCCCCACCATGAAAACTTAAAAAAGCCAGTAATTGGCAGTTTCCTATTTTCTTCAGAGTCGCGGGTATCTTAACTCTTGTAATGGTTCGACATGAGTTTGTGCTGTCGTATGGGAGGGGAGATTTAGCGCCCCGAAAGCCCTGTGATTGGCTCAAGATGGGCTGAAGGCGGTGTCGTTCGTGCACTTTACAGAGAAAACGGAATTGTTTCCTTTGGGACAGGTGGGAGGCACTCCGGCTCTGGACTTCGATCTGGAAGCAACTTTTGGTCTAAGCACTGGCATATGTGGTTGGTACTTGGGACCTGTCCTGAGACTGACTTAACTTGCGAGTAGTTTAGACTGGGGAGTCTGTGGTGAAGTTCTTACTGTACAGACAGTGTGACTACAAACGTCTAGGGATACTCGTTAGCCGAGGGCACACTTATTCGTTTTTTTGTTTACCGGTCTTGATCTTTGGTATCCTTGTGCGCTCTGTCGTATAAGTGAGCCAAATTTGTCCTTGATACGACTGGCGAACGGGTGTGTCACACACTGAAATCTACCGTGATTTCAGGCCCCTGATAGAGAGTAAATTGCGATCCGTCTGCCTGATCGCTAGACCGTGAGATTTTGCATTTCTTTCGTGGCCGCAATCGATTCACAGGTACCGCCTTAACGCCTCGCCCCCCCCCCCCCCCCCCGCACACATCTCGCCACCTGCAAGACACATCGCTGCACTAACAAGGGAACCTCCCCATTGCAACCCCTCAGATTTAGTTATAAGTTGGCACAGTGGATAGGCCTTGAAAAACTGAACACAGATCAATCGAGAAAACAGGAATAAGTTGTGTGGAACTATGAAAAAAATAAGCAAATTGTACAAACTGAGTAGTCCTGGGCAAGATAGGCAACATTCAGGAGGTTGTGAGCTCAGGAGCGCCGTGGTCCCGTGGTTAGCGTGAGCAACTACGGAACGAGAGGTCCTTGGTTCAAGTATTCCCTCGAGTGAAAAGTTTCCTTTTTTTATTTTCGCAAAGTTGTGATCTGTCCGTTCGTTCATTGACGTCTCTGTTCACTGTAATAAGTTTATTGTCTGTCTTTTGCGGCCGCACCGCAAAATCGTGCGATTAGTAGACGAAAGGACGTGCCTCTCCAATGGGAACCGAAAACATTTGATCGCAAGGTCCTAGGTCAATCGATTCCTACACAGGAAAACACGTCTGATATATTCTATACGACACTGATGACGGCGTGTGCGTCACATGACAGGAATATGTTGTCGACCCACCTAACCTCTACACTTGGCGAATGGGTAAAAAGATTCTTCCACCTTTCCCGATTTAGGTTTTCTTGTCGATGTGATAATCACTCCCAAAAAAGTGATGAAAACATAAGAGTTTGTAACATAAACCGCAACAAATGAATGCAACAGTTTCAGTCACACAGTTTTCCCTGTGCTCTGTCAAAACATCTGTTTTTAACGTTTTCAAATTTTTCCGTGTGTAGACCGTCAAATCCTGCATATGTCCAAGCAAATCTGAACATGTCCTGGAATTTTGGAGAGCGAAGTTGATTATGTGTGAGTGCCTGATCTTTGATAATTATCTGAAAATAAAAAATTAAACTTTTCACTCGAGGGAAGAATTGAATCCAGGACCTCTCGTCCCGCAGCTGCTCACGCTAACCACAGGACTACGGCGCTCCTGCGCCCACACTCTCCAGAATGTTGCCTATCTTGCACATGGACTACTCAGTTTGTATATTTTGCTAATTTTTTCATAGTTCCACACAACTTCTTCCTGTTCTCTCGATTGATCTGTGTTCAGTTTTTCAAGGCCTATCCACTGTCCCAACTTATAACTAAATCTGAGGGGGGTGCGATGGGGAGGTTCCCTTGTAAGTAAACAGGGTAACGTACTGCTGCTCCGGTCTTGATAGGACATACAAATCTTCTGTAGATTATCGATCAAAGTCTGCTCAGCGTCAGTTTGATTCAGATTGCATTATCCACATTTTAAGGGCCAGAGTACTTGGCTCACTGCTGCCACCCAGGATACTTGTCCATTGTGGTCTTAAACTATCTGTTAGTTGTTTACGATATTCTATCATAACGCGTTTAGATTAGATCATGTCTGTCTTTGTTTTTGGAAAATATATGTTGTCAGTAAACTAGATTTAGCATATATTCTCAGTCATTTTATATAGTCAGACCCACAGGTTAACTTCCATTGTGGCGTCCCCTGCCAGGATCTCGGATTGATGGTACCTACTCTGACCGTCAGATCGCGTTGCCTAGCGTAGTCATTCAATTTGACGTCCCTTGCGCAGAATTTTGAATTGATGCCATCTTCTGTGACCGTTAGATTGCAGATAGTGTTGCCTAGTGAAGTTTCTGTTCCCCATGTTTAATGTGGTGCACTGGGTAGAATAGATTCGCGTTGCTGGCGACTAGACATAGTACTAATATTTAATTATTGTATGTGCGTATTTTCATGTTGTGGTTGTGACTTCTGTGTCACATGATTGTTTGTTTCTAACGGCGTTGTGCGGATTTGTTGTCTGTCTCTGAGCACTATGGGACTTAACATCTGAGGTCATTAGTCCCCTAGAACTTAGAACTACTTAAACCTAACTAACCTAAGGACATCACCCACATCCATGCCCGAGGCAGGATTCGAACCTGCGACCGTAGCGGGCGCGCGGTTCCAGACTGAAGCGCCTAGAACCGCTCGGCCACACCGGCCGGCTGCGGATTTGTTGGGAAGAGATTTTTGTTTGTTAGCACAGACAAGCGTGCTGTTATTTAAATTCGTTGTCACGAACTAGGAATCAGTAGCTCACGGGAACGTAATTTAGAGTAGAATCCGTGTGGCACAGGAATATGTAGTTTTAAATTCGTTTGGGTGAGAATTAGAGTGCATAATTACAAGAAGCAAGGCACGTTTACTACAGAGTAGTGGAAGTAATTGTGTTTTGTTAACCATGGGTCCACGTCAGATTATTAGCGATGACCAAGCAGATATTACACAGGATTCTCAGGTAAATGCAGCTGCAGACCGGGCAGAAATGTCGAACGTAGAACCTGCAGAGTATGACGACATGTCTCAGTCAGGTGACGAAAGTGAACAGGAGACCGCTGCAGAAGAAACGTAGGCGCTGCTGGTACAAGACGCACCATCAGTGAAACTAGCGCCGGCCGAGTGGTTCTCTGCGCTTCAGTCCGGAACCGCGCTGCTGCTACAGTCGCAGGTTCGAATCCTGCCTCGGGCATGGATGTGTGTGATGTCCTTAGGTTGGTTAGGTTTAGGTAGTTCTAAGTCTAGGGGACTGATGACCTCAGATGTTAAGTCCCATAGAGCCATTTGAACCATTTGAATGAAACTGGCAGACCAGAATCACGAATGAAACGTCACAGAACGACGGAATCTCTTTCTTCTAGTCCTGGAGGTTTTAGCGGTGAATCTCAGTTTGAGGCTCACATGCAATTTAATGAAAGAGACAGAGAAAAAGAGACAGAAGGAGGTCCAAATGGTTCAAATGGCTCTGAGCACTATGGGACTTAACACTTGCGGTCATCAGTCCCCTAGAACTTAGAACTACTTAAACCTAACTAACCTAGGACATCACACACATCCATGCCCGATGCAGGATTTGAACCTACGATCGTAGCGGTCGCGCGGTTCCAAACTGAAGCGCCTAGAACCGCTCGGCCACGCCGGCCGGCCAGACGGAAGCAGGAAAGACACAAATTAGTCATAAGAACGGTCACAGACTGAATAGATGGAGTCATGAAAGAGATCGTAAGAATCCAAGAAGAGCCGATGTTCGAACCCGGGACCCCTGATCCAGAGGCAACAACGCTAGCCACTGACTACGAGCTGCGGACACAGCAGGTTTCGTTGTACGAACTAATAAATAATTACGTAACTTTATTTTTTGGGGGTGACAATTAAAACCGTACAAGTACAACCCTCGTTCTTCTTGAAGGGAAAGGCGGACTTCTTAGCTCTTGCATCTGCGAAAGACCAATTTATGATAACTTCCTTCTTTAGAATTATTGCGGGAAACATAAAACATCTCATAAAAAGCATAACTCACTGGTTCTTAACGTCACAGCAAGGAGAGGTGACCATGTTAAACATTTCATTGGACAATTCAAACGTCAAATAAAGATATACACTTTAAAAAACTGTAATGTTGATGCATTAATTTGTTCTGAAAGCGGTGCTGATATTCAAGACAACAAAAGCGGGTTAAAAGCCGTGAGCTATCTGGGGAAGTTAACCCTGCATTACTGAGTAACTGTTTTACCAGGTATCCAGTCTAGTTTACCAAATTTCCAACCAGACAACATTAATTATAATCTTTTAGTAGTCATCTTACGACAACCAGTGATATATATATATATATATATATATATATATATATATATATATATATATATGTGTGTATGTATAAAGAGAATTTAAATAAAAATAAATAAATCTGTTTATATTTGGACATTTATTTTAACATTGATCGTTGTTCCGTTAAAATTTAATCATATTACACTTGATTCATAACTAAACAGGTGCCTTATTTAGTATTGTGAAAATGTGAGTTTGTAATCTTACGGAACACATCAAATATGGAGCCAAGATTGGGAGATTGCATACAACACTGCATTCATAAAATAACACACGAAGAACGTTGAAACATATGCAAGAGAAAATTAACCACAACCAACCGATTCAATTTTCACCCAAAGTGGTTACGTTCGTAGCGCAGTTCTGTTCGTCATGAAATTACCACACACTGGTATGCTAAATTCATACTAACTCTCTGTGAAATCTTCCCAAAAAGAATAGCTGAGGCCTACTTTGATGATTACAGCACATGCTTCACGTGGTCAACTTGGTTTACACAAAGAGTGTAACTCCACAGTAATTTTGATAATTAAAATAAATTACATCGAAACGCAATTTACAAAAGAAAAACCTCGAACTGGTTACTATCGTCTTACTATTAACCTGATGGGTCAAACAATTGTATAAGCACGTGATACTGGTCTCACAAAGAACACCCCACGTGGGTTGAACATAAAGAAAAGTTGCTATATTGAAAAATATTGTCAAGACGAAACGATATAATCTCACGCACATTCGCATTTAAGACTGATGATCTTAGTTAGAGTTATGGGTCATCAACACGTGGTTCCACTTTACTCACAAAATAGTGACAAAGCAACTACTGGAAGATATTCTGAACTTCACACTCGAATTACACTGCGTTGCAATTTAAGATAACATTAGATATTTTAGAGCTAAAACTGAAATAAAGGTGATTAAATTTTCAGTTAGGCTGAACTTAAGAAATCCATTGTCCTACGGACTTAGCAGAGACGTGCTTAGCCAGAGATCTTACCACTTCAGACGCTCGCCGCGGACAGACTGCTGTGGGCCCCTACCAAGGGTGCTTCCAGATACAAAACGGAAGTGACAGAGAGGCAGCTTCCTACACCAACATGACAAGGGATGGACAACACCACACTAAGATTAAAAACCTCTCTGCTTTTAGAAAGCGTAGCTACCTCTTCTGACGTTGGTCTTACTGTTCTCTAGCAGACAGGCTTGTCTGCTACCGTCAAGCATGCAACTAGAAATACATTTGCTCATTCATCCTCTCACACAGAAGGGAAGGGGGATGACAGTATCTTATCCTTTACAGTATATAAACGAAAGCGGATGTCGGTTCCGTATGAGACTGTGTGACATGAATTACATATAAACTGTGTTTTAAAGTGTAGTAGTGTGACTGATCGTTCTTGTTTATGTGTAAAAGTAACACGTTCCACTACTCAGTCTCCTCGCAGATAGTCAGAAACACCACAGTAAATTTAGAAGTGGAATGTATGCCGTAAATGACAACAGTTTTAAAAAATTAAGATGAAAGGAATCCAACAGAGACCTTTCAAAACGACGAACGCGTTTTTATAAGAAACATTTTTACGCAATTATTTTAGAAATATTTTTGGTTGTAATTGTACGACTGACGATTGGTAGGCGCCAGATGCTATTTCGGAATAAATGATGTCTACCAATTGCTTCCGCCTACAGGATGATATTTTTAAAACTGGAATATAGATATTTGCAAGGACAAGGAATTCAGCTTGCTGTTCGTGTAAAAATACTGGTGTCGTAAATAATGGTGAGTACCTTAATGACATCATTATTTTAATCTCATAAATTCAATATACCTTTAAAGCTGTACATGAAATGTACTCGCAGTTACGAATAAGAACAACCACTGGCTGTATAAGGGGATGACGGCAGCGAGCACGCTTTACGCGAGCGCTCGCCTTAACCGCTTGGCCTGCCTGTGTGGCCGAGCGGTTCTAGGCGCTACAGTCTGGAACCGCTCGACCGGTACGGTCGCAGGTTCGAATGCTGCCTCCGGCATGGATGTGTGTGATGTCCTTAGGTTGGTTAGGTTTAAGTAGTTCTAAGTTCTGGGGGACTGATGACCTTAGAAGTTAAGCCCCATAGTCCTTAGAGCCATTAACCGCTTGGGCTATCCACGCACTATCGAGGGCCACACCCAAACTTCCATACGTCGTCGTTCCTGCGTTACAGTGTGGACTAGTACACACATTATCTAATTCACGTCCAGGGAAGGACATTTTAAAGGAATGCAGCTGCCTGGTACCGGCGAATAAATACGATATTGTAGTGTCTGTATTACTAATAAGAATGATGCAATATCTTAGGTAAAGGCCATGTTATAGTTCTTCTAAAACGCTATTTTTGCAGGTTATCTATTACAGAATTTATCATGACAGGCGCCACACTACATTTCACCCGGGGAGACTTTACATCTGCATCTATGTACAGTACGTACTCTGCAAGTCACCCTACGTTGCTTTGCATAGGGTACCCTGTGCCACTACTATTCCTTTCCCTATCCCACTCGCAAACTGAGCGAAGGAGAAACGACTGTCTCTGTACCTCCGTACGTTCCTAATATCTTTCCTTCGCAGTCCTTAGACGAAATGTACTTTGGCGACAGTAGAATCGTTCTGCAGTCAGCCGCAGATGCAGTTTCCCTAAATTTTCGCAATGATGTTTCACGAAAACAACGGCGTCTCCACTCCACGGATTCCCATTTCGGTTCACGAAGCATGTCTGTAACACTCTCGTCTTGGTGGAAGCAACGTAAAGAAATCTAGCAGCACGCCTGTGAACTGCTTCGACATCTTCCTTCAGTTCGACCTGGTAAGATTCAAAGACATTCGAGCAGCACTCAGGAATGGTCGCACTAGGGTTCTCTACGCGGTCTCCTTTAAAGATGAGAATACTTCAAATAAATCGTAGTCGATCTTGGCCTTGTTCACTAAAGAGCTTACCTACTTGTTCCATTTCACGTAGCTTTGGAAAGTTATATCTTCATTAGATGCTAAATACAGCCTTGATCTAGCGGTCACGTCGCACAAGGGATTACTGTTTCCAAATATCATTTACCTGTACCGTATTCTGAGTTGCCGTCGGTCTGCTCGTTCTTACCTTGCTGGCTATAAAAACTGCAACACCATGACGGCGGCATGCCGCAAACATCCAACTGGCGTCGTGAGTACTTCTTGCTTGGATAAACAAATTATTAGTATTTCACCACTACCGCGCAAACTAGGTACGTGTAACACGATCTACATTCTGTATATAAGGATAGATTAAACAGCGCGTTTCTAGTTCAGAAATCGCTTCTGAATGTTGGTTATTAAATAAGAACAAGAAGCGTCTGGACGTAGCATCCGGTCGCCAGAAGTCTTACAAAATACGTAAAGCATTTTACATGTACTAAAGCAGGCGCAGCACGGTGTACAGAGCACAGAGCCACGGGTACAACATGCAGATGTAAAGCAGGAAACGATCGACTAAGCAGGTCTGCCCCGAACAAGTTGTGCTCTTTTCCTGGGCGGACCTGCTAAGCCTATCGTGTTCTGGTCTACATCCACATGTTGTACACGTGTCTCTGTTCTGTCTAAACCACCCTGAGACTGCTTTGGTACACGCATTTGGGAAGACTTCTGACGACCGGTTGTGGTTGCTTCAAAGTTATCCAGGCATGGAACGCCACAATGAAAGTTAACCTGTTTGCGGGCTATGTAAAAATGACTGAGAATGTATGCAAAATGTATTTTACTGACAACATTTATTTTCCAAAAACAAAGACAGACATGATCTATGCTAAACACTTTGCGATAGAACATCGTAAACACCGAAATACAAAAAATGGGAAATTACGCTAAGCAACACAATATCAACAATAAATTACGTTAAACTGTTCATCCATGGAGACTATTTACATACTGCACCTTCTCCGATCTACACTCCTGGAAATTGAAATAAGAACACCGTGAATTCATTGTCCCAGGAAGGGGAAACTTTATTGACACATTCCTGGGGTCAGATACATCACATGATCACACTGACAGAACCACAGGCACATAGACACAGGCAACAGAGCATGCACAATGTCGGCACTAGTACAGTGTATATCCACCTTTCGCAGCAATGCAGGCTGCTATTCTCCCATGGAGACGATCGTAGAGATGCTGGATGTAGTCCTGTGGAATGGCTTGCCATGCCATTTCCACCTGGCGCCTCAGTTGGACCATCGTTCGTGCTGAACGTGCAGACCGCGTGAGACGACGCTTCGTCCAGTCCCAAACATGCTCAATGGGGGACAGATCCGGAGATCTTGCTGGCCAGGGTAGTTGACTTACACCTTCTAGAGCACGTTGGGTGGGACGAGATACATGCGGACGTGCATTGTCCTGTTGGAACAGCAAGTTCCCTTGCCGGTCTAGGAATGGTAGAACGATGGGTTCGATGACGGTTTGGATGTACCGTGCACTATTCAGTGTCCCCTCGACGATCACCAGTGGTGTACGGCCAGTGTAGGAGATCGCTCCCCACACCATGATGCCGGGTGTTGGCCCTGTGTGCCTCGGTCGTATGCAGTCCTGATTGTGGCGCTCACCTGCACGGCGCCAAACACGCATACGACCATCATTGGCACCAAGGCAGAAGCGACTCTCATCGCTGAAGACGACACGTCTCCATTCGTCCCTCCATTCACGCCTGTCGCGACACCACTGGAGGCGGGCTGCACGATGTTGGGGCGTGAGCAGAAGACGGCCTAACGGTGTGCGGGACCGTAGCCCAGCTTCATGGAGACGGTTGCGAATGGTCCTCGCCGATACCCCAGGAGCAACAGTGTCCCTAATTTGCTGGGAAGTGGCGGTGCGGTCCGCTACGGCACTGCGTAGGATCCTACGGTCTTGGCGTGCATCCGTGCGTCGCTGCGGTCCGGTCCCAGGTCGACGGGCACGCGCACCTTCCGCCGACCACTGGCGACAACATCGATGTACTGTGGAGACCTCACGCCCCACGTGTTGAGCAATTCGGCGGTACGTCCACCCGGCCTCCCGTATGCCCACTATACGCCCTCGCTCAAAGTCCGTCAACTGCACATACGGTTCACGTCCACGCTGTCGCGGCATGCTACCAGTGTTAAAGACTGCGATGGAGCTCCGTATGGCACGGCAAACTGGGTGACACTGACGGCGGCGGTGCACAAATGCTGCGCAGCTAGCGCCATTCGACGGACAACACCGCGGTTCCTGGTGTGTCCGCTGTGCCGTGCGTGTGATCATTGCTTGTACAGCCCTCTCGCAGTGTCCGGAGCAAGTATGGTGGGTCTGACACACCGGTGTCAATGTGTTCTTTTTTCCATTTCCAGGAGTGTATAAATCTACTATGTACCCTTATTCTACGAATGGTATAATTCCTGGTTGAATTTTCTCTGCGTGACCCCTGCGATGGGTTATGTGGCCTCAGTTCCACACATTCGCTACGATGGTTACTCCATTGACCTTGACCGTTGTAGGGCCTGCTATTGCTTTGCTGTTGGTCTCTAGAATTCTGTTGGCCTTGGTTCGAGTTCTGTCGCTCTCTCCAGTTTCCGTTTCGCCGGTAGTTGTTGTTGTAGTTATGATTATAATTTCCCCGTCTTCTTCTATTTTCCCAAGTTCAAGTGTTCAAATGAGTGTGAATTCCTAAGGAACCAAGGTTCTTAGGTCATCACTCCCTAGATTTACACACTACTTAAACTAACTTATGCTAAGAACAATACAGACACCCATGCCCGAGGGAGGACTCGAACCTCCGACGAGAGGGGCCGCGCAGGCCGTGACATGACGTCTCAAACCGCGCAGCCACTCGGCGCGCTATTTTTCCATGATGACTGATTATTCCCACTGAAGTTTGAATTCTGGTTTCGATTCGATCGATGTTTTCCCCCATTTCGTCCATGCGGCTTTTCGCGGATGATGCTGTAGTATACAGAGAAGTTGCAGCATCAGAAACTTGCAGCGAAATGCAGGAAGATCTGCAGCGGATAGGCGCTTGGTGCAGGTAGTGGCAACTGACCCTTAACATAGACAAATGTAATGCATTGCAAATACATAGAAAGAAGGATCCTTTATTGTATGATTATATGATAGCGGAACAAACATTGGTAGCAGTTACTTCTGTAAAATATCTGGGAGTACGCGTACGGAATGATTTGAAGTGGAATGATCATTTAAAATTAATTGTTGGTAAGGCGGGTGCCAGGTTGAGATTCATTGGGAGAGTCCTTAGAAAATGTAGTCCATCAACAAAGGAGGTGGCTTACAAAACACTCGTTCGGCCTATACTTGAGTATTGTTCATCAGTGTGGGATCCGTACCAGGTCGGGTTGACAGAGGAGATAGAGAAGATCCAAAGAAGAGCGGCGCGTTTCGTCACAGGGTTATTTGGTAACCGTGACAGCGTTACGGAGATGTTTAGCAAACTCAAGTGGCAGACTCTGCAGGAGTGGCGCTCTGCATCGCGGTGTAGCTTGCTGTCCAGGTTTCGAGAGGGTGCGTTTCTGTATGAGGTATCGAATATATTGCTTCCCCCTACTTATACCTCCCGAGGAGATTACGAATGTAAAATTAAAGAGATTCGAAAACCATGCGCGACTGGAACATGAAAGGGAGGTAATGACAGTGACACGTAAAGTGCCCTCCGCCACACACCGTTGGGTGGCTTGCGGAGTATAAATGTAAATGTAGATGTAGATGTCATTCCTCTCTGCCGAATCTGGCCAGTTATGGTCATTATTTCTACTTCTTTCCCGCAAGTTGTGAATACCATTCACGTACCCGAGTTGGCACAGCGCACTCTTGAATGCTTCGATTGAATCGCTGCATCTACCGATGAGCAGTTGCTGATAACGCAAAGGTATTGTAGCAGTGCCATATAATTGTCTTGGGGCTGTACGATCGATCCAAGAATCGGTTCTTCTTGACCAGGGATTCGAAGAATTTGACAGGACTGAGGAATCCAGACGCTTCTCAGTCCTTTCCTAACATTATCTCCTGTTTTATCTTCTTCTGTGTGTCTTGCGACCAGTATGTGCTAAGGAATGCGTCCTTAAATTCTTGGTAGGAGCGAAAACTCTCCGCAACTCCAAAAAATGTTCAAATGTGTGTGATATCTTATGGGAATTAACTGCTAAGGTCATCAGTCCCTAAGCTTACACACTACTTAACCTAAGTTATCCTCAGGACAAACACACACACCCATGCCCGAGGGAGGACTCGAACCTCCGCCGGGACCAGCCGCACAGTCCGTAACTCCGCGCATATGTTCTGCAATAGACCCTTCTAAGGAACCACAGATAAACTGTAGCTTATACTTCAGTGGCCAAGATTCCAGTAGCACGTGATCGTACTGTGCCATCCAGGTATTTGGATGTAATGCGTTGTTTGCCTCCTTGTAGACTTGAAAATACTGGATGGTCAAGAAAAGTTTGTGGTCGAAAGGTTCCCTCTCGTCTGCTGCGCGTGATTCCATGTATCCGTGTCCAAACGATTCTCTTGCACTGTTATGGTGTCCCCTCGTGTTTTCAGATTCACATAATAACGTTTCTGACCACCGTAGACGTGTACAATTGTTTTCCGGCTCGGTCTCTGACATGCTGCATGTTACCGACGGAACGTGTTCTATTACGCGTTCCGCCGCAGCAGGAGCATATTCCTGCTGCATTCGTCCTTGTGCAGAGGGTGTGTTCTCATATACCGGTTCGGAGAGTCGCAAAACATTTTCTTCACTTCTGTGATTCTCTCGACGGTGCTCTACCGAACGAGTCTGTGTTTGAAATTGCGCGGCTCGCTCATGTGCCTGCCGAACGTCGTTGGCCGTCTCGTTTTGTTGGGCGGCGACTTGGGTCTGCTGATCTTTAACGTAAGAGATTTTGGCCTGTTCGATTTCTATGTTCTCAATTCGCTTCGTCGCCTCACTCATTATTTCCTGCATTTCTTGAACTACTTTTTTGCCTTGCTTTTGGAGAGTTGCAAGTGCCTTTTTTGTCTTACACACCTCAGTTCTTGCCAGCTTAACTTGTTCTTTGGCCACTGATGCGTCCTTTCGCGCTATTTTGGCATTTTCTCCTCCTGGGGACTACGTGTTTGTGTTGTTCTCATCATTTCATCATCATTCGTGAAAGTGGCGATACTGGACTGTATAAAGTTTGGAAATTTGTGCGTGCGCTGATAACCGCTCAGTTGAGCGGCTCAAAAACCAAATATCATCATCATCATAACTGAAATCTGCGCAACATAGTTCTGCAGTACGCCGCTAAATGCAAGGTGCCATTTACGTGCAAGCTGTCAATGTTAGGGGACTAGAGCACAAAGGGGACTACAGCAAGTAAGTTAAAATTTTAAAATATCTTGCTTGTAATTAATACCATAGTGAGAGCCCTTTATAGTCGTAAAAGACGTAGAATAATTATTCTGTATCGGCTACATTTTAAAGTGGACAGCCCATGTCGATTAAGTTAGCAATGAGCTACAAACCCCTGCGCTCCCTTGCGTCATGTTTCCATTGGCATCCACTCAAGAGGGTAGATAGTCAGTTCGTAAAATCGTTAATATTTCAAAAATAAAGGTTAAGGGAATGTCGGCAGTGTGAAGTGTATTCGATTCTGTTCTATCTTACCCTCCCAACGCGTATTCATAGCCTTTCCCCCGGTTTTCACGATTTTCTCCAGCAAGATACTGAAGAGGACTGGCGATAATCCACACCGTTGTTCGACTCCTGTCATTATTTAAAACGGATCAGAAATTTCTCCGAAGAACTTGATATTTGAGCTGGTAGCCGGTAATCTGGTTAATGATTTCACACGCTATTTTTATTTTATTTTTTTGTTAATTCCAAACTCTTCGAAGGTAATAAATAATGTTTTCCTGTCTATCGAGTCGTATGCCTTTTTAAAGTCGACAAAGAATACCACAGTATTGATCTTTTCACACAAAACATTTTGAGTTGTTTTATTGGATGCCAGCAACTGTTAGTATGTAAGTCTCGCTGTTTTTCTAAAATTTCAGTTGGAAATCATGGAGGTTCTCATGTGGCACCCTCTATATTTCACTCTAAGATGACACAAATTTAACCACACAATAAAATCAGTTTTCCAAGACTGTGTTTCTGATTATGAAAATGTGTTTGTGAATTATTTTGTCATCTAACGTGGAAATTAGAAGCCTGTTTTTGATAAACTTGAATTTTGAAAACGACCTCACAAATGGTAGGTACATTCTTAGAGCGACTTTAATGTTAGGAAAACAATCTCTGACTCTTCTTAAGGTGGGGTTTATACATAAACCTCTCCTGATTAATTACTTTTTCGTTTGGCTCACTATCTCTTTGAAACTGGTGGTAAAAAGCCTTGAATTGAATCAGTTCATTTCCCTAAGGTATGAGCTGCAGCTACTCTTTCTTCATTGGTTAGAGTATCCAACTTGTTGAGAAATGCACACTGGGAATCAATTAGTGTTATGCTTCACGTTGTGTCATTTATGCCCCATGTCAGACCACATTTTATTAGATTTCACCATTCAGCAATATTCACGCTGCTGTAAGCCAGCAAGCACTTAACAATCTCCAGCCAACAAAGCGACAGATGGTCACAAAGCGTGGGAAAGTAGCTGAGAATAGGAATCGGGTCGTATTGGAGCCTACGTAGAATGCGGTGATTCGCACAGCGAGGCTTGGCGGCAAACGCATAATTTTGTTTTTAACATTAAATATTTAAATGTTTATATTCGTCTCTAACTAGACTGTCGACATTATCCACACTGACAGCTTCCCAACTAACATTTCAGAAACCAAAATCAAGCTTACATTATAATTATAATCCTGTATCTTTTTATCAATCATTTGCTGACTAAACCAACCAACTAGAAACGTGCCCTGTGCAGGCACGCGCGAAACGCTGAATCTAGGTCACGAGCCAGCCTAGAACTAACTTTCACGCCTACACCATGTACTTAATGTGAGTGCACATTTTATATGGTTCAGATTAAATGAAAGCATTAGTCAGTTTCTGGAAACGTTTGTGCCACAGGCATGGACTACTTTTTGGAGAGGCAACAAGCATTTGTGCAGTGCATGGTGCTAGTTACATGTAAAACTGAGTCAGTGATTAACAGTGCTTAAGAAAAATTCATATACGATATCGCTTGTGTTCGACCTCGTATGCAAATTAAAGACATATGCCGAATTTTGTGAACATGCAATGATAGTCACTAAGTGAAGACTAGATACCCACCGAGCGAGGTGGTGCAGTGGTCAGCACACTGGACTCGCTTTCGGGAGAGCGACGGTGCAAACCCGCGTCCGGCCATCCTCATTTAGGTTTCCCGTGTTTTCCCTAAATCGGTTCAGACAGTTCAGGGATGGTTCCTTTGAAAGGGCACAGCCGCCTTCCTTCCGCATCCTTCCCTTATCCGATAGGACCGACGACCTCATTGTTTGGTCCCCCCCCCCCCCCCACCCCTTCCCCTCGAATCAATCAACCAACCAACCAACTAGATTCCGCGAACTTCGATTCTAGTATAGCCATGAGGCTGGCTCTAAAAATTGTTTATTCCGCATTTTTAATAAGCAACATGGCATCCTTTATATTTCGAGACTTTCAGTGCAGTAGCGTTTAGACTTCCCCATTCGCCATTCCATCATTCACAGTTGATTATATGCACGTTAGACTCTGCAACTAACGGAGAAGGAAACTAACGGGGACATCGAGATAGCTTTACAAGACACGAGGTCAGCAAACCTTCTCCTGTTGAGATAGGGAAATTGCAAGAAGTTTGCTGTGCCTTCTCGTTACGGGTTGATCAACGTAGCCCTCCAGATGCAACAGTTCGCTAGAAACAACTTGCTCTGTTAGCATGTCCGACGCAGTAATGTGTCACGACAGGAACATTTCTCATATCTCATCCTAATTAGCTAGCTAGCTAGGCAATGGGGTAATTAAAGGAGCCACTACAATGCATCTGCCGCATTGCATGCTTAATTTGATCTATGAAAGGAAAGAAACTCTTGGATAGTAATCCTTCTGATGGAATGTGGCACGAACATGGACACTTTGTAGGGAAGCAGCCTACTCACGCCGTAATAAATTCACATCAGTCTTTCCATTATGTGCCAGCCGAGTCCACTGTAACTAGCTCTGATGTCATGAATGTTGCGCAATACTTTAAAAATCAAGTAAATAACCTGAAACGTTTCTGGCACATCAGGAGTAATACTAAATCAATATGTGTTGAATGTCAGTTCAATAACTTTAACCATTTTCAAAATTTGGACGTTTTTCTGTAAAAATCATTGGCGCAACAGTAAAGAGCTAGAGACTTAAAAATTTATATTTAGATTCTTTTTAACATAATAATTTAATAGAAACAGTACTTTGGATCTCACAAATTAAGATTTTAGTTGAAATTCAATATTTTCTGGTTTTTGTCTTAAAAATTAAGGAAGCAAGATAGATTAAGTAGGCTAATAAATAAAGCTAGGATGTTAAAATTTAAGTAGAATGGAGATCCGCTATAATCATAAAAATGTGAGAAATTTCAATTGAATAACTATAAAACTATAGCGATAGCGTATCTCCAAAGGGCAAGTTCAGAGCTCGTCTACTGCGTGTAGTCTAATTAAATTAATTCTCTCGCCCAAAATATTTTACTTAGCCACATCAGACTTTTATTATGATTACTTACCTGTGTGCTGAATGCACATTTAAATTGAGAGCTTCATCGGCCATCAGCAAAAGGAGCTATGATTTATTCAATGACTTAAAGTGGTGCATTACTAGCCCAGCGGCTAGTCGGGAAAGCCGATTTGATCAGGCTTTCCCTTAGCCGTCCGCACCGCGGCTTTATACACTCCTGGAAATGGAAAAAAGAACACATTGACACCGGTGTGTCAGACCCACCATACTTGCTCCGGACACTGCGAGAGGGCTGTACAAGCAATGATCACACGCACGGCACAGCGGACACACCAGGAACCGCGGTGTTGGCCGTCGAATGGCGCTAGCTGCGCAGCATTTGTGCACCGCCGCCGTCAGTGTCAGCCAGTTTGCCGTGGCATACGGAGCTCCATCGCAGTCTTTATCACTGGTAGCATGCCGCGACAGCGTGGACGTGAACCGTATGTGCAGTTGACGGACTTTGAGCGAGAGCGTATAGTGGGCATGCGGGAGGCCGGGTGGACGTACCGCCAAATTGCTCAACACGTGGGGCGTGAGGTCTCCACAGTACATCGATGTTGTCGCCAGTGGTCGGCGGAAGGTGCACGTGCCCGTCGACCTGGGACCGGACCGCAGCGACGCACGGATGCACGCCAAGACCGTAGGATCCTACGCAGTGCCGTAGGGGACCGCACCGCCACTTCCCAGCAAATTAGGGACACTGTTGCTCCTGGGGTATCGGCGAGGACCATTCGCAACCGTCTCCATGAAGCTGGGCTACGGTCCCGCACACCGTTAGGCCGTCTTCCACTCACGCCCCAACATCGTGCAGCCTGCCTCCAGTGGTGTCGCGACAGGCGTGAATGGAGGGACGAATGGAGACGTGTCGTCTTCAGCGATGAGAGTCGCTTCTGCCTTGGTGCCAATGATGGTCGTATGCGTGTTTGGCGCCGTGCAGGTGAGCGCCACAATCAGGACTGCATACGACCGAGGCACACAGGGCCAACACCCGGCATCATGGTGTGGGGAGCGATCTCCTACACTGGCCGTACACCACTGGTGATCGTCGAGGGGACACTGAATAGTGCACGGTACATCCAAACCGTCATCGAACCCATCGTTCTACCATTCCTAGACCGGCAAGGGAACTTGCTGTTCCAACAGGACAATGCACGTCCGCATGTATCCCGTGCCACCCAACGTGCTCTAGAATGTGTAAGTCAACTACCCTGGCCAGCAAGATCTCCGGATCTGTCCCCAATTGAGCATGTTTGGGACTGGATGAAGCGTCGTCTCACGCGGTCTGCACGTCCAGCACGAACGCTGGTCCAACTGAGGCGCCAGGTGGAAATGGTATGGCAAGCCGTTCCACAGGACTACATCCAGCATCTCTACGATCGTCTCCATGGGAGAATAGCAGCCTGCATTGCTGCGAAAGGTGGATATACACTGTACTAGTGCCGACATTGT
Source organism: Schistocerca piceifrons (assembly GCF_021461385.2). Classification (NCBI taxonomy): domain Eukaryota; kingdom Metazoa; phylum Arthropoda; class Insecta; order Orthoptera; family Acrididae; genus Schistocerca; species Schistocerca piceifrons. The sequence goes on along the minus strand of NC_060143.1, from coordinate 344,620,728 downwards.
GCATGCTCTGTTGCCTGTGTCTATGTGCCTGTGGTTCTGTCAGTGTGATCATGTGATGTATCTGACCCCAGGAATGTGTCAATAAAGTTTCCCCTTCCTGGGACAATGAATTCACGGTGTTCTTATTTCAATTTCCAGGAGTGTATATAAGAACGCTGCGCGAGGAGTAAGGCCCCAGTTCTCTCCAGACGCGGATTAACACACCATCTGTGCCGGGAGTCGCGTCGCGTCGGTATCATTGCTATAAACAGCCTCGGGTGCCGTATTAAGTTACTCGGGATACGCGTAACCATGAAATCATTTTCGAGTGAAGTGTTAATTCTGGGATGACTTTAATGATATATCCTCAGTTTGCGTATGTCGTATTTTCACGTGCCACCGCGGGACAGACGTTCTACCATTATTTAGCGTGGCGTTTGATGAACATTATCATCAAATTATGGCGAGCATTCATTTAAACCTTTAATTTGGACAGCTATAGTTGCTTCAGCGCATTAGACTCTCAACTGCTCTGTTAGTCAGATTGTGTGGATTCTTTTTTTTTTTTCATCTGTGACTTTCAGAATATAACGAAGTTTTTTTTTTCACGATCGTTTTTGATTATGAATCCCAGACAATCCCCTAATTCCTCAGAGCTATAAGCTGTAGCTATAAGTATATTTCTCAGATGAAGTGGGCACTAGGAATTCTAATTACAGGCTTCACGTTTTGCTAATCACTTTCTGGTTGCCAATATTGTAGTCAGAGAGCCAGTGTTGAGAACGGCAAAAGACAGCATAAATAATAGGAACATTTATATAACAATTAATTCCACCTGCTGCCCCACATATGGTTAAATGGCAGGGAAATGCATCTATTCTACATTACATTCTAAATTTATATAACAAGAAAAAATATTCCAACCAGCCGCCCCACAACTTGCCAGCCGCCATACTTCAGCCGCAGTCCACTGTGAGCTAGCTGCGCGGGGTAGCCGTCTGGTCTAAGGCACCTTGTCACGGCGCGAGCGGCTCCCCCCGTCGGAGGTTCGAGTCCTCGCTCGGGCGTGGATGTGTGTGTTGTCGTTGGCGTAAGTTAGTTTAAGTTAGAGTAAGTAGTGTGTAAGCTTAGGGACGGATGACCTCTGCAGTTTGATCCCACAAGATTTACCACAAATTTCCAATTTTCCATTGTGAGCTACATTTTCTGTGTGACATTTCCCCACATCTCCCAACGTAACAACACTAAGAAGCACCTTCCACCATGCAACTTTCGTAGGATGCACCCTCTGCCACGAAAAATCGGGATGGAGCACCCTCCGCCATGTAGCATTAGTACAAAACACCCTCTGTCATGCACAATCGGTATGGAGCACTCTTCGACTCACAATATTGTACGAAACACCCTCTGTCATGCAACATGAGTACGAAGTAAACTCTGCGACGCAACACGGGTGGAAGGCACCCCCTGCCACGAAGTATCTCTATGCAGCAATGGTATGAAGCACCTTCTGTCACGCAACTCTGGCACAAGAAACTCTCTACCACGCAACATTGCTACGAAAGACTCTCTCACACGCAACATTGCTAACATGGCTAACACACTGTACCCCCTCCCCCAAATTTAGTGGTACGATGACCCAGTGGATTGCCCACCAAAACTGAACACAGATCAAGCGTGAAAACAGAATGAATTCGTGTTGAACTATGGAAAAAGAAGCAAAATAGAAACACTGAACGGTAAAAGATCAAGATGTAAAATAACGAGTGCATTTGAATAGCAACGGTGTCGTGATTATGTGGTCGCGGTATTGGACTGCGAAGTGCGAGATCCGTGTTCAAATTCCCCTGAGCCCAATTTTTTCTCCCACGAAATTATGAACTGTCCGTCCGGTCATTGACTTGTCTTTTTGCTGTATTCAAATTGGTGTCTGTGTTGTGGTGTGACGTCCGTTTGCAAGAGCGAGATGTAAGGGGGGTTGGGTTGTTTGGGGGAAGAGACCAAATAGCGAGGTCATCGGTCTCATCGGATAAGGGAAGGATGGGGAAGGAAGTCGGCCGTGCCCTTTCGAAGGAACCATCCCAGCATTTGCCTGGACCGATTTAGGGAAATCACGGAAAACCTAAATCAGGATGGCCGTCGCGGGATTGAACCGTCGTCCTCCCGAATGCGAGTCCAGTGTGCTACCAGCGAGATGTAAGGAAGGGACCTTCAGACGTATGTACTACACATGTACCACATTTAATGACTCCTGCGTTCCGTTTTGGAAGTTTCGACTCTTGAATATATGTATTGTAACACAGTTCACATCTGTTTATTTGTTGTTTTCATTTCTGCGAACGGTATACGCGGCATCTTGCCTGCTCTCATTGTTTATCACATTTATTTACTAGCCTAAAATATCCTTATCACATGACTCGCATTCTGTAACTAATGTATAGTATGAAAATTGCCAAGGCTACAGAAGGAGAACAGACACGTCAATCACTGGACAGAAAGTTCATAATTTTGTGGAAAAAATGGAGAGGGGTGAGGACGAGAGAGATTTGAACATTGGTCTCCTGCTTTGTAGTCCAACACGGAGACCACACATCCACGACACTATTGTTCTTCCAATTCACTCGATGTTGCAAATCTAGAGCTTGGACTGTTCATTGCTTCCATTTTCCTTTTTTTCCCACAGTTCAATACACCTCCTTCCTGTTTTCATGCTTGATCTGTGTTCAGTTTTTGATGAGCTGCTCACTGGGCCATTTTACCAATAAATCTGAGGGGATGTGATGGAGAGTTTCCCCTGTAAGAAGTACTTTCTGTCTAGTAATGTTGGCACAAAGCACACTCTGAAAGGAAACCTTTATACGAGGCAGTCTCTGCTACACAAAATTAGTACGAAGCGTTCTCTGCTACGAAATACTGATAGGAAGCACTCTGTGCCACGCAGCATTGGTACTAAACACGATTTCCCACACAGAATTGGTACAGAACACTCTTCGCCTTGCAACATCGTATGAGGTACCTTGTACCTTGCAACGTCGTTGGGAAACACCCTATTCCCCGCAATATTGTCACCTAAGCACTCTCTGCCGCAGAACACGGGTAAAAATCATACTCAAACATTGGTATGCATACCATTGGCTACGTAACTTCGATACCAATCATCATCTGGCATGCAACATTCGTATGAAGTATTCACCACCACGATGTATCGTTACTAGACACTCTCTCCCACATACAACTGGGTGTTGTTGTGTCGTCTTCATCGTCATCACTCATCCCCATTACGATCGGAGGAAGGCAAAGGCATACCACCGTCATTAGGACCTTGCCTAGTACGGCGGTGCGGGTCTCCCGCATCATTCCCCAATGCACTGTCAAGAAGAATGGGATTTACCCTTTCAGATGTGCATTTCACGCACTTTCAATTGGCGATCCTCCATGATCATTTTGTGCACTTTTGCAATGATTTCTGGAGTAGTGACACATCTTAGCCGACCACTGCGCGGATCATCATCTAAGTTCTCCCGACCAAATTTAAATTCATTTGTCCGCTTGGGAACACTTGAATATGAAGGAGCAGAGTCACCCAGTGTATTCTGGAAATCGGCATGAATGTCTTTTGCTTTCATACCTTTCTTTACGAAGTACTTAATCACTGCTCGAATCTCGACTTCTTCCATCTTCACAAATCACTACGCGGGAAAAACAGAGCCACGTCACCGCCACATCTCTCTTCCAAGAGCACTGACGTAGCACGTCTTTACAGGCAACAGTCCAATGAATATCACGTGAACAACTCGTTGCGCTAGCGCTGACCTCTCGTAGCGATTCCGAGAATTTTTCTAACCACACTCGTAGCTTGTCAAATGACAACCTGGATGTCATGCGGTCATACAAACAAAGTACTGCGCCAGATTTTCGCCTGGTGACCACAACTGATTTAACGCATTAGCATATCAACGAAGTTTCGCTGTCATACGATAATTACAGCCCTCATTGAACTCTCCTGAGTAGCTGAACTTTAATTACAACCACGAGGTAGTAGTGACCTGCCCCAGGTTCTAACGGGTGGCATTATCTATGACCGAATGATTAATTCATAATATATACTGATATACAAAACGTTCCTCGTGAATCGGTCGGTGTGCTAGAGAAACTCATATGTACAGATTCTGGTGAAGCTTCGCTGATGTCTGGATTTGCGGCGACTGTTTATTTATTGCTTTTCGAGCTAGATACCGCCACCTCTCTAGTTGACCAGCTCGTAACTTCCATCACTACCACGAGATGTCATTCTAAACGCCAATTAAACATGGAGCTGATAAAATCCACAGAGCGCTGTCTTGTCAAAAGTAATTATCTTGAGACGCTTGGCTGCTCTGGAATTAAAAGGTCGCTGTTTAAATTGTAAACCTTAAAATAATACATATGCGATGGGAGACCAAATATGAGCTGGAATGGCTTTTTGTAAAGTTATTGGATCAACTAAAGCAAAAAAAGCACACGTCTCATTTTTCTAAGTAGTCTCCCTGTGGTGTTGTCCGAAGTGCGAGTGCAAAGACAAGGCTGGTGTCTCCCAATGAAACCACAAGTTAACATGGTTGCTGCCAGAAACAACGAAGAACGAACGACGGTGGCGTAGACACGGCCAGAAGAGTTTCCCTACACCACTGCATCAGCTCGCTTAGTTACATCTGAGCTCAGTGCTGTTCAGCCAAGTCAGCGGTCATCGCAGAAGACGACAGCATCGTCTCTCTACCGACACAGCAGTGCGACAGTACAGTGCGATCCATGTAAACCTGATCTAGTTTAATAAGTCGCAACATTTGAACCAATAATGGAACACATTTGCAATTTTGGGAGATGAAAACACACACCTGAAAGATTATATACTGGTGTTCAAAATAGCCCGCATCTCGTGGTCGTGCGGTAGCGTTCTCGCTTCCCACGCCCGGGTTCCCGGGTTCGATTCCCGGCGGGGTCAGGGATTTCTTCTGCCTCGTGATGGCTGGGTGTTGTGTGCTGTCCTTAGGTTAGTTAGGTTTAAGTAGTTCTAAGTTCTAGGGAACTGATGACCATAGATGTTAAGTCCCATAGTGCTCAGAGCCATTTGAACCATTTTTGTTCAAAATTAAAGCAACAGTCTGCTATCTCCCTTTCCTGTGTCTAATTCATAATATAATCGTACAAAATGTCAATTTATGTCCATACGACCGTGTTCTACACAGACGATACAATTCCGGTGAACGGACAACGACGCCAACGATGACGTCAGGGCACCTATCAAATGGGGTAGTGTTTACTGGATAGTCCCACATCCACAAACGCTGTATACAGAGTCACAGACGGTGCAGTATGGCACAGAGAAGACTTTTTGCGGTGGAGGGCCATGGGAAGAATGGAAGCAGGACAGTCGCCGTGCAGGAGAATCATCGTCAGTGACAATGGGCTGACAACTTTCATAGCTTATTCCTACCGGAGAAGTAATTTCGGATAGTGAGACTAACTACAATAAGACTAAGCACCATCGCCTACATGAACGATGAATAAACCAGTCCGTCGGGAGACAGCGCTAGATAATCCGGGGGTTTCACTACAGCAATGGCGAAGATCTTCAGAGGCTTTTGAGGCTTAGCGTACCCAAAAATCTGAAGAAAACGCACAAGTAGAATATACCAATGCGTTAATGGCTCTGAGCACTATGGGACTTAACATCTATGGTCATCAGTCCCCTAGAACTTAGAACTACTTAAACCTAACTAACCTAAGGACATCACACACATCCATGCCCGAGGCAGGATTCGAACCTGCGACCGTAGCAGTCGCGCGGCTCCGGACTGAGCGCCTAGAACCGCTAGACCACCGCGGCCGGCACCAATGCGTTAACAACAGTATAAATTTATTTTGTATGTTACTACTGTTTCATTCGATCAGTCCGTGAGTTTAGAATTCACCGCGTTATGCAAGCTATCCAGTTTAACAGTTCACTGAAGGTTTCTAGAATTAGCATTTTGTGCCATAAGAGCATGGCAATGAGCCTTGCCTCAGGTGTGTAATTGCGTATTATTTCGCTCACTGTTCAGTCCTTGTTTAACAAAACTTGTTTTAATAGTACATTTCGGGAGAGCATGTGATTAACCGATTATATTTGGCCTGTGAAATTGGCGCGCGGCACGTTATCGACTTCGCTTTGCTCGTAAGCTTATCTTTGGCGATCCCTGCAAATCCACCTAAATCACTTTACCTCCTGGGGTAATCAACAGCTCCTCAACATCAACGGCTCCAAAACCCAGGCAATAATTACAGGAAGAACCAACCCCACTTTTCACCTCCATGACCTTTACCTTACCATTTATGACCGTCCTATCCAATTAACTAACACACTAAAATATATTGGAATAATCCTCGACAGCTGCTAATGTGGAACCTCACCTACTACACTCCTGCAGAAACCGACAACAGACTAAAACTACTAATAGGCCAAACTTATTACACAGCTCCCCTATTCTCCACACCTACAAAATCCTGATCAGACCCAGTATCTGCTGCGTGAACGCTACAAGGATCACCCCCCCCCCCCCCACACCAAAGTTCTGTAAGTCCCCTCAAATTCTCGAACGTCAAGCACTCTATTTCACTTTCTGCATCTGTTTGCCTTCCCCCACATGCATCCTCTACTACCTTATCAGATTCGCCCCCCCCCCCCCTCACCCACATCGAACACCTCTGCGTTTCCTACACTATCTGCAAACTTGATCTCAATAACCCCATTGTCTCCCGTCTTATCACCTACCCTGGTATGTTGCTATAAGTCTGCAAGTACATCTCTCCATTCCTACACCTACATGCACTCTAAAGCCTATCTCAACGCAACTTCAACCAGCTCCCTCTCCCACGCAATGAGACCCACTCCTATATTTATTCCTCCTACTAACTTTAACTCTTTCTCACCTATGCCACTCCACATTGGGACTCCTCTCTCCCTCTACATTCATGCCTATCCCATTCTGTTTGTAACAACTATCCTCTGCATACACTTTAACGAAATTGCTTTTATTTTCGTTAAAGAATAATTATTAATTGTTATTGCTTTTAGTTACTTAATTTGCCTTTCTTTATCTTTCTTCTGTAAGTACGAAGTTTGTTGTAGAACCTCTCTCTTATTTACGTGTGGTAATAAAAAAATTCACTTTCAAAAGAATTACGTACATTTAAAAATTACGTGAACTCATATTGACTGATTAAGAATATTCAGTTGAGAATTAAGTCCTTTACATCATTCGGCCTTGGCACACATTTTCTAAATGCAGTGGATTTTTTGTTAAACATTTACTGAATTCTATCCCAGCGTTAACTATGGAACACAAGATTATCTCTATTAGCAGAAAATGGTTAATTATTGCCAAGCCGACATTTAATTATCACTGATCAAACCTACTTCGCTATACATTTAAGTTATTTGAAAGAACCAAAATTGTTAAATTTCAATGTTAACTAACATTAACTATCCGCCTACGAATGCACAAACGTATAATTAGTTTAAAATCAGGATCACTGTAAAAGAAGAACAATTTCTTAGTTCACTGTTAAATTTTATCTATCTGTTCCCGATTTACGGGTTTGGTTGAATTTTCTTTAGCGGAACAATTTTTTAAATGTGCCGCCGCTGCAAATCGATCGGTCGCGGCACAGCCCAGCAACACCGCTAAAAATGCTGAAAATTCTTTAAAGAAATTTTATAGATGACATGGGCAAGCTAATTTACATTAATAATACACACTTTTGATAAATTCTGATATATTTAGATCAAACAATAATTCAACTCACATTAATTTGTAACTTCTGCTCTAATGGCGGCTAAACCAAGACGGAGACAAAAGAAGTCTACGCATTCATAAATCGCTTCAACACAGCTTCCTCTCGCATTCAGCTTTACACAGAGAAGACCAAAGAATACGCTGTACATGGTTCTTTTATACTACTGCTGACTATTAACATTTCTTTGTAATTTGACAATATTATTCTCTTTTGGCTCACTGTTATCGCAGATACTGATACATTTCACAATCACATAATAAATATAGAAAAATTACTATCCTAAATACAGAGAGAATATTACTACAAAAATATTACGATAATAACAAATGTCTTTTACACAAAATTGAATAATATTTTTTGTTCAATAATTACGGTATATACAACTTGCTCAGAGCGGCGTATATGGTACAAATAAACTCTTGTGCATTAATAACGTGAGTTTGCCAGGGAACGTTACATTGCCCCCTGGCAGCATTTGGCAAAGAGTTTCTATTCTTTGACATAATGGTGCCAGTAACGTTCTTTACAATTCTGTATTTTTTATGGAATGGCTCTTTTAATTAGTCCCAGGGTTATATATGTTGATGGCTCCCCCATTTGGGCGAAGGCAGACAGGAAACCTGAGCAAAACTGTGCCGGAGCCCAGCCATCCCAGTTGGTTCATGATTAATATTGTCTCTTTAACAGTCATTCATTTGAATTAATTTAGCAGTTTGTCACCAACGGTTACATAATATCACAGTCACATACAAATTCATCTCTTGCACTTGTTAGTGTTCATTTTCTCTTCTCAGTTTACGGACATACATAATAAATGTTCAATGTTTATCAAAATGGAGTCATTGATATGTTATGCAGTTTATGTAAATATTTTGGAAAAAGTCAATAATGCTGAGGTTGGTGAGCGGTGCGGAGTGATTGTTGAGCGGCGCTCGGCGCGGCGCGTCGGCTCCGTGTAGGTCACCGCCCCCTGTGTTGACAGCTACGGCGCGGAGAGGCGTGTGGCTGTCTGGTCTGCTACGGGCTGCTGCGGCCGCTGCATGGTTGTTGTAGCCGGATGCGCGTTGTATATCAGCTCGCCCGAGCCCGTGTGACGTCTTCTTGTAGTGCTCCAGCAAACATGCAACAAGTTCACAAACAGTGTACTATCCTTATGGGCCTTTTTCCTGCTGTGGGAAAAAACGTACACAGTTATTGGCAGTTATTATTCAGTAGGCCTTCACTAGTCTGGTTTGCACAATGTTTGGTTGTCACAGTAACACGTTTTATGGGCACACAATATTTTTCACCATGTCATGACCTGTCATTAGTCACACGCAAGTTTTCACCTTATGACAAAATGTATCTCTGTAGTCAATGCGCTTTCCTAGCGTCCCTTGACACACAAAGAATTAAAGTTTGACACTAACTTGGTCCATCGTCCGTTATCGGCTCACTGTTCATGTCGTGCTAGTTCCTTGTCCACTTGCACACACGGCGATGATACAGTTTTTTATTACTTGTACACAACAACTTCGTGACGTATTGCTGCAGGTTTAACAGTCACTGTCTGTCTCTGCCACACAATACTGCACTTTTGTTTAAGTTCCTTTATTTTTATTTACAATGTCCGTTGTTCAATTTTTGTAACAGCACATTCGTAACTCTTTACCAAGGTGTTTGATATTTGCGTACATGGTAACAAATATTAAAATTTCGTATTAGTTTGCCCAAAAATCATCTATATTCGTGTTCGAGTAGATTTTATTTGTGCATTCCAGCCGGATTCAGGCATATTGTTCAATAACTCCTTTGAAATTATGTCTTACTTCACTTGCAAGGTCCTACGTAACTACAGTGTAGTCTCTGTAGGCTAAAATTGACTTGGACTGTATCAGGCTAGCTCCTTTCTTACTGATTGAATCTGCACATGCTTCAATTGAAGCTTCTTTGTGCGTAACTTTGCGCTACTTAAACTTGCAATAAGTTTGCCTCCCATGGTGCCCTCGGGTCACTACTGGGTGCATTATTCTCTCTGATAACATTGGTTAGATAATAAAGTTCTCAGGGCCTCATATTATTGATATTATTCTGGGTTCGAATCTGTCAATCTGACAGCTACACATACACTCCTGCAAATTGAAATAAGAACACCGTGAATTCATTGTCCCAGGAAGGGGAAACTTTATTGACACATTCCTGGGGTCAGATACATCACGTGATCACACTGACAGAACCACAGGCACATAGACACAGGCAACAGAGCATGCACAATGTCGGCACTAGTACAGTGTATATACACCTTTCGCAGCAATGCAGGCTGCTATTCTCCCATGGAGACGATCGTAGAGATGCTGGGTGTAGTCCTGTGGAACGGCTTGCCATGCCATTTCCACCTGGCGCCTCAGTTGGACCAGCGTTCGTGCTGGACGTGCAGACCGCGTGAGACGACGCTTCATCCAGTCCCAAACATGCTCAATGGGGGACAGATCCGGAGATCTTGCTGGCCAGGGTAGTTGACTTACACCTTCTACAGCACGTTGGGTGGCACGGGATACATGCGGACGTGCAATGTCCTGTTGGAACAGCAAGTTCCCTTGCCGGTCTAGGAATGGTAGAACGATGGGTTCGATGGCGGTTTGGATGTACCGTGCACTATTCAGTGTCCCCTCGACGATCACCAGTGGTGTACGGCCAGTGTAGGAGATCGCTCCCCACACCATGATGCCGGGTGTTGGCCCTGTGTGCCTCGGTCGTATGCAGTCCTGATTGTGGCGCTCACCTGCACAGCGCCAAACACGCATACGACCATCATTGGCACCAAGGCAGAAGCGACTCTCATCGCTGAAGACGACACGTCTCCATTCGTCCCTCCATTCATGCCTGTCGCGACACCACTGGAGGCGGGCTGCAGGATGTTGGGGCGTGAGCGGAAGACGGCCTAACGGTGTGCGGGACCGTAGCCCAGCTTCATGGAGACGGTTGCGAATGGTCCTCGCCGATACCCCAGGAGCAACAGTGTCCCTAATTTGCTGGGAAGTGGCGGTGCGGTCCCCTACGGCACTGCGTAGGATCCTACGGTCTTAGCGTGCATCCGTGCGTCGCTGCGGTCCGGTCCCAGGTCGACGGGCACGTGCACCTTCCGCCGACCACTGGCGACAACATCGATGTACTGTGGAGACCTCACGCCCCACGTGTTGAGCAATTCGGCGGTACGTCCACCCGGCCTCCCGCATGCCCACTATACGCCCTCGCTCAAAGTCCGTCAACTGCACATACGGTTCACGTCCACGCTGTCGCGGCATGCTACCAGTGTTAAAGACTGCGATGGAGCTCCGTATGCCACGGCAAACTGGCTGACACTGACGGCGGCGGTGCACAAATGCTGCGCAGCTAGCGCCATTCGACGGCCAACACCGCGGTTCCTGGTGTGTCCGCTGTGCCGTGCGTGTGATCATTGCTTGTACAGCCCTCTCGCAGTGTCCGGAGCAAGTATGGTGGGTCTGACACACCGGTGTCAATGTGTTCTTTTTTCCATTTCCAGGAGTGTATATACATACATATATAATAGAAAAGATTGTGCCAAGAAATATTTCAATTTTGACACACATATAGAAAATTATGCAGTACACTAACTAATCATTACTAAAATGTTCCTCTTGACTGAACTCTGTCACAGCTTAACACTACAAATAATTGCACTAATCAGGTTATCTGTGCAGACATTTAGAGCATGTTTAAGCTAATATTAAGTAAAGGAAGACATAACACAAATATTCATAAACCAAAGAGAAAGTCAATCATATTCTTATAACTAAATACTTCTACACTAGTACATTATGTCTACAGACCACACATCATTAATGTTCATTCATTTACAAAAGAATGGTGTCCACATAGGACTATTAGTCTTTTACTGTAGGAATATTTTTACATCTTTACGCGGATACAGTCCCCGTACTCTCCCTGAGTGGGGATCTGCTAAGAGATAGCTACACTCATGTGGCACACTTACTAATCCAAAAGGTCCATTGTACACCAATTGCCACTTGCTTTTCTTATCTTCTCTAGATACTACTTCCTTCTTGGACCAAGGAATGGAGTATGAGGCTCGACAGTAGGTTTTGTGAGGCTTCACCTCGATATTGTACTGATATCCCTTAACAATTCCTGATCGTTCTGAAAATACTTCTGCATAGTTAGTTAATAACTGTACCAAATCCTGCTGTTGCATTGAGTTCAAATTTTCGGACTGTGATACTTTGTTCACTAGTGCGTCCACATTTGCTTTTAATTGATCACTTTGTACGTCTGGATAATAGAGATTTTGTCCTTGACAATGATTATCTAAATGTAGTATTCACTGATTCCTACACTTTATGTTAATAGTATTACAATTAGGCACAGGTACCTCTTCAGATCTGAGCATGGACAGTTCTATCCTCCTACCAGCGTTCATCAAACTTAATTTTCCCCGAGAAAGGTCGATTATTGCGTCCCTTTCTCTTAAAAAATCTACTCCCAAAATGCAGGCTACCTTTAAACCCTTTACTACCAGGAATGAGCTCGCTATGGCTTCTTCCCCTATATACATCTCTACCCGCACTTGGAGTTTAATTATTTGTCGCTGTGCACTTATGGCTCCAGTGACTTTACAATTATTCACGGGAAAAGTCAGCATACGCTTTTCTTTCCCCAGTACTCTGAATAAGTCCATACTCATGACACTGACAGTAGCACCTGTATCTACGATTGCTTGCACATCAATATTGTTAATTTTGATCTCTATTATCGCTTGTACTTTGTCTTTGTGCTCCTTTATGCACGTGGATGGTTCAGTTATTAATTCATGTCCCATCTGTACCCCGTCATTATACCTAAGGATACAGATTCCCGATGTTTTGTTCTGTGTCGGGCTGCTCTCACTCCAAACCTCAGCCGACGATGGAGAGCGTATCTCGGCTGAATCTAGTTTGTTGGATTATTGCTAGTGGATGGGTGTGGCTGCTCTGTGTCACTGACCTCCACTATGTGTAAGTTGTGTTGCGTCGGCCGCCACGGTTGCGCAATTGGCGCATTTTGTGGTGGCGGTCGGTTATTGTCATATCTTTCACTGTTTTTCCGGTCCGGACTGGGCCTCTGGTTCTGTGGCCAAGTTCGGTTTGCATCATTATAAGTATTAGTGTTCCACGGCCCCCCGGCATTTTTCCATCTACTATTGTTTGGTGGGCCTGTTTCATATCGGTCATCGTACCTCCTTTTCCGGTCATTATTCACCGGCGGACTATTGCCGTTCCGGTCTCTACCTCTATTCCCGTTTTGTACGTAATCTTGTCTCCTATTGTTACCTCCGCCGTTTCCATTACTTGGTGGAGGCGTGTTATTTCGACCATTTCTGTAACCGTTTCCGTTACTTCTAGCCTGTTCAGAGGCTGCCTTAACATCCTCCTGAATCAGGTCAATTGAGTCCAGAACAGACAAGAAATGTTCCATATCGTTTTCGGGCACGTGTATAAGTTTTTCCTTTACGTGTATCGGCAAGTGTGATTTCAAAAGTCTGATCAAATCCCGGGATGAAATCTGCTCGTCCCAATAACGGGTCTTATGAATGTACTTCTCAAAATATTTTCGCAAATTGCCTAATCGTGGAGAATACGGCTCTGGATTATATACCTCCTTCCGTAATCTCTCCTGAATACATGTTGTCCAATATTTGGCCAAGAATGCCTTTTCAAATTGCTCTTATGTATCGCAACGGTCAGCTGCTTCGGTTGCCCATAATGCAGCATCTCCTTGTATGTAAGACATAACGAACTGTATTTTCTGTGCATGACTCCAAACGCTAGGCAAAATGTTTCTAAATCCCTTGATAAACACTACAGGGTGAACAGATTTCTTCTCCGTTGTAAAGATCTGAAACTGTCGGTTTCTAATCAGGCTTTCTTCAATCACTACTTTGGAATGACATTTATTTGTTTCGCTTCCGTTGGTTGTCTGTTCTGTCTCGCAGTCGCAATTTTTTACTGCTGTATTTATATGCCTATCATTGTTGGACCTGGCTGGCGTGACATACAGTTGTGAGTCGTCATGCCGCAAGCTGCTTTCTATTTCGGCAAGACGACGGTTGACATTCCGCTGCCATAGCGGAATGTCAGTGTGTACCGCTTTTTTAAGGTTCTGCACTTCCGCATTTGAGCCCACATCTTTGGCTTCAATCGCGGCGTGCACTTGTTCGAACACTTTGTGCTCAATTACTTGATTTGTGTCAATCTCTAATTGTTCCACTCTGTTGGTCAGTACACTGATTTCATCTACGATACTGGCGTTAGCCACTTGGATACTATCTACTCTTTCGCTTAGTTCTTTCACCGCTTTGGGTATGGTTTCATAGTTTTGCTTCATACTAACAATCTCACTTTGCATAGCTTCCAAAGATTGCATTAACTGCAAGTCTCTCTCTGCTTGTTTAGCATCACGTTCTCTGTCGCGTTCTGCTAGCATACGTACAAATTCAGCTACCATTCTCTGGTCACGCTCTGCTTGTTTACATGCAAATTCAGCTACCAATCTCTGGTCACGCTCTGCTTGTTCAGCATCACGTTCTCTTTCACGTTCTGCTTGCATACGTACAAATTCAGCCTGGAAATTGAGCATGCGCTCGAACATAACTCTTAATGATTGCACTTCTGACACCTCACCACTCTCTGGTCCGTGTCCAGTGCTTGCGGGTGGCACAGTATTTCCGCTATCAACTGAATCACTGGGTTGCAGTGGCAACATTTCTTGCCCTTCTGCCCCCAGATTCTCACATTGTACTTCCTGAACTACGTCACTAACATTACTTTGTGTCCCACTTTCTAACTCGGTATCACTACTTATTGACTATTGTTCATTATCTATGTTGATATCCTTCTGACTACGCAATCTAACCATAGTAAACAAAAGAAATAAAATCTGAACTAAATATCCTAACACTCAGGTTTCACTGACATAATCACACAAGAAATGGTCACTTGTTAAAGCACACTTATTATATACTACAATGACTAACTACTCAAATGTCCTGTTATTTTAAAACAAAGCACTAACAACAAGCACACCACTAATGATCCGAGAACACTGCACTGAGGCTACTTTACTACCCACAGGACAACTACACTGTAGCTTTACCTTTTGGTCATCTATCTTGGGTGCAGCTGCCCCCTGATGTTGTGGTAGGTAATTAATTTTTCGAAATAATGAGCTCTCTTCTTCAGCTTGCCTCTGGGTATATAGTGTTCTCATGCAAAAAATCATATACAGGTATTACCACACAATATTGGTTATGCAATACATACAATACACGGAAAAATTATTAAATGTTCTCCAACAAAGTTCGACTATAATAATTCCCTAGTTATCTCATGGGTATTTTGTGGCCACTGCATATTCTGGCCCCACGTTGGGTGCCAATTTAACGAAATTGCTTTTATTTTCGTTAAAGAATAATTATTAATTGTTATTGCTTTTAGTTACTTAATTTGCCTTTCTTTAACTTTCTTCTGTAAGTACGAAGTTTGTTGTAGAACCTCTCTCTTATTTACGTGTGGTAATAAAAAAATTCACTTTCAAAAGAATTACGTACATTTAAAAATTACGTGAACTCATATTCCTTGGCACACATTTTCTAAATGCAGTGAATTTTTTGTTAAATATTTACTGAATTCTATCCCGGCGTTAACTATGGAACACAAGATTATCTCTATTAGCAGAAAATGGTTAATTATTGCCAAGCCGACATTTAATTATCACTGATCAAACCTACTTCGCTATACATTTAAGTTATTTGAAAGAACCAAAATTGTTAAATTTCAATGTTAACTAACATTAAATATCCGCCTACGAATGCACAAACGTATAATTAGTTTAAAATCAGGATCACTGTAAAAGAAGAACAATTTCTTAGTTCACTGTTAAATTTTATCTATCTGTTCCCGATTTACGGGTTTGGTTGAATTTTCTTTAGCGGAACAATTTTTTAAATGTGCCGCCGCTGCAAATCGATCGGTCGCGGCATAGCCCAGCAACACCGCTAAAAATGCTGAAAATTCTTTAAAGAAATTTTATAGATGACATGGGCAAGCTAATTTACATTAATAATACACACTTTTGATAAATTCTGATATATTTAGATCAAACAATAATTCAACTCACATTAATTTGTAACTTCTGCTCTAATGGCGGTTAAACCAAGACAGAGACAAAAGAAGTCTATGCATTCATAAATCGCTTCAACACAGCTTCCTCTCGCATTCAGCTTTACACAGAGAAGACCAAAGAATACGCTGTACATGGTTCTTTTATACTACTGCTGACTATTAACATTTCTTTGTAATTTGACAATATTATTCTCTTTTGGCTCATTGTTATCGCAGATACTGATACATTTCACAATCACATAATAAATATAGAAAAATTACTATCCTAAATACAGAGAGAATATTACTACAAAAATATTACGATAATAACAAATGTCTTTTACACAAAATTGAATAATATTTTTTGTTCAATAATTACGGTATATACAACTTGCTCAGAGCGGCGTATATGGTACAAATAAACTCTTGTGCATTAATAACGTGAGTTTGCCAGGGAACGTTACAACACCACACTACTCCTCATCCTTTGTCTTTCCCACTGTCCATATTTTGAATAACCGCATCACCTCCTACCTATCATCTACATAGTTTCCTTATGTAACAGCCCCTATCTCTTTATCCACATCCATCAACCCTATGGAACATATTCTCTACTCTGACAATACTTATCATCCAGTGCAAGTCCTTCACATTTTAAATAAAAGTGGAGTTCTTGATTTGAGGTACAAGCTCTCATATTGCTGTCAGTATGTACTAAGGTTGTGGATAAGATAAATTACAACAAAAAGAAACAGTGAATCAAGAACTGTACGTAACACATCTGAAGTTAAGTAACAGTATAACACCTCTAACTTTTGATTATATTACACGTTCTGTACATAGACACATATGGAACACAAGCAGATATATTCGACGTACCCAAATCAAGAAATTCACAAAACTTTTATACATTTTGCACCACATACGACAACCTACACATGAATATGAATCTGATTTTCAGTTTCACACATGTTTAGAAAATTTCACAAATATTGAATTTACGGATAACGAAACATATCTTCTTACGAAAGGTCTGAAATACAACACAGCCCCAACACTACAGAAAAAATCTGTAAAGCACTTGATAGCCACTACTAAAGATGCAACAGATGTAGCAAATCTCTCATACAGAAAACTGAATGAAATTACAGTTAATGCAATAAACATTCTAGACAAGGGATTATACAAACAGAATTCATTCAAATACCAGCCCAAGACAGAACAGAAAAATCTGAATAACATAAACCATAAACTGCTATTGAGTAATGCTGTAGCATTAAAAGCTGATAAAGGGAATAGTGCGATCATACACAAAAAAGTTCTACATACATGAAGTCATGTCATTCTTTGAATCACAGAATTGCCTCACAATCCTACCAACAGAGTTGCAGCTAAAATAAAGAAAGCCATTAAAAATTGTAAAATCACTCTAACTGAACATGAAAAAAGAATATACACGGTAATTAATCCACTTACACCAGAATGACGAGCCCAACCAAAGACGAATAAACAGACGACTCAGATTCCACCAGTAATTAACTGTGTAAATAGCTCATCACATTTGATAAACAAAAAACTTAATACACTACTAACAAAAAGTTAAACTTTCAACTGAAAGTACACGATCAAAAATTCGCCTAATCTGGCAAGAGACGTAAAAGCATTATGAATAGCACATAATGGTAAATTTGATGTCACCAATCAATATACCAATGTGCCAATACGGGAAACACAAACAGAAGGAGTAGCCATATGTAATAGTGTAGCAGGCACATTAGCCGATATTTTCCAAAATTCTCTGGAAAAAAAATTCTTTAACTCAGATTGACCACTCTCACCCAAATTGTATACTACTTTGGGTATGTGAATGATACCCCCCTGTTGCTAGATAGCAACTACGCAGATTTCGAAAATATCCACCAAAAAACTCAACCAACTATCCCTAAAAATAAATTTACTATGGAAATTGAGAAAGACAGTACCATTTACTATCTAGACCTCACAATTGGCAAAAATAATAATCACCACACATTTGACAAAAAGAATACCACTTCTCACCAAATTATAAATGCCAGTGGCTCTTAAACTAAACATTCAGTGATTAATACGAGGGTCACTCCAAAAGAAATGCACACTATTTTTTTAAAATCCATCTTTTATTCTACTTGTTTTAAAGTTTACAGTGTGTAGATACGTCCTTTAGGAACAATATTTTCATTTCTCCACATAATTTCCATCGCTCTCAACTGCCTTACGCCATCTTGGAACCAGCGCCTGTATACCCGCACGGTAAAATTCTGGACCAACCTGTTGGAGCCACTGTTTGGCAGCGTGCACAAGGGAGTCATCTTCTTAAAACCTTGTTCCACGAAGAGAGGCTTTCAGTTTCCCAAAGAGATGATAGTCACATGGAGCCAGGTCAGGACTGTAAGGCAGGCGTTTCAGTGTTGTCATTCCGAGTTTTGTGATTGCTTTCATGGTTTTTTTGACTGACATGTGGCCGTGCATTGTCGTGCAACAGCAAAATATCCTGCTTTTGCCGATGTGGTCGAACACGACTCAGTCGAGCTTGAAGTTTCTTCATTGTCGTCACATATGCATCAGAATTAATGGTGCTTCCACATGGCATGCTGTCCACAAGCAAGAGTCCTTCGGAATCGAAAACCGCCGTAGCCATAACTTTTCCATCAAAAGGTGTGGTTTTGAATTTCGTTTTCTTGGGTGAATTTGCATGATGCTACTCCACTGATTGCCTCTTCATCTCTGGTGAAAAATGATGGAGCCATGTTTCATTACCTGTCACAATTCTTCCAAGAAATTCATCTCCACCATTCTCGTACTGTTCCAAAAGTTCGCTGCATACCGTTTTTCTTGTTTCTTTGTGAGCAGCTGTCAACATCGTGGGAACCCACCTAGCACAAACCTTTTTTAATGCCAACACTTTCAGTATTCTGCAAACACTTCCTTCCCCTATCCCAACGTAGTGTGACAATTCGTTCACTGTGATGCGTCTGTCAGTAGTCACCAATTCGTTAACTCTCTGCACATCGTCTGGAGTGTGTGCAGTACGACGCCTGCTGCTGCGAGGACAATCTTCAATATTGCCGTGCCCGCTTTCTTCACGTAACCTGCTTGCCCACCGACTAACTGTATTGTGATCGACAGCAGCATCTCCATACACATTTTTCAAGCTCTTTTGGATGTTTCCCACTGTCTCGTTTTCACAGTA
This sequence comes from Schistocerca piceifrons, assembly GCF_021461385.2. NCBI lineage: Eukaryota > Metazoa > Arthropoda > Insecta > Orthoptera > Acrididae > Schistocerca > Schistocerca piceifrons. Next base: position 344,601,549 of record NC_060143.1, on the reverse strand, counting down.
CAGGAATTATATGACAGCACGTTGCTTCTGACGAACGTCAAGTGTAGCAGCCATCTTGAGGACATGCTGTGACGGCGCCACTCACGGGAACAGCTTGAACTAAATTTGAAAACAAGCGAGAAGGATGTATCTACAAACTGCAAAACTTTCACACATGCAGAATGAAAGCTGTATTTTTACAAAAATAGTGTGCATTTATTTTGGAGTGGCTCTCATATATTAAATAACCTACCATTAGAAAAACCAATAATTCAAAAAGAACTTAACACAATTAGTTATATAACCTATATAAGTGATTTTCACCCCAACATAATCACAAAATTATACTACAAATGTAAAACACAAAAGAAGAACACTGTACGTAGCGAGATATCCCTAAATCTAGAAACATCATGACACAGAAAATGAGATACGAACCAGCAGTTGTAGTGGGACGAAATTAAGCGTCACCCATCCACCAATGTCAGCCCAGTTTGCAGGTGACTATAAGTTTAATTTAGTTTTGTTTATGTATTTTTCTTAATATTTGTAATAGCTGTGAATTATCTAAAAGTTTTTTTTTTATGTTTCATGTACGGAGAGTGCGGCGCAACGAACGGAGACAGCATCTTCGTTGCCGCGACCAGAGAGGAAATTGCTGGCCGCTATACGTCGCGGGTCGACAGCCAAGGAGCAACAGAAGATCCTGGAACCGAGTTGTTGCGTCGTGCTTCTAAAAAAATTAAAAATGAATTTTTGTACTCTTTTTGTACAACAATGACGTCATATAGAGCGTAATCTTATGGAAAAGTCAGTCATTGTTTGTCAACGGCCAAGTTCACATCTGTATGTGTAGGAAGCTAATAAAATAGTGTATGCTACTAAAGTTGAAACACGTGTTCTGAGGATTTATTTATGAAGAATTATGTGAACGGATTAATAATATATTTGACAAGATTATTGATTCTGACAGCGTTCATCGAAACTTTGAATCTCAAAAGTTTATTCAATGTGTGATTCTGATATCGATTAAATCAAGATAACGTGTGTCAATATAATTTCTAAGGAGAAACAAACGAAATTTAAATCGAAAAAGTTTATGGAAACCAATTGGCCCAAGTGATGTAATTCTTTGCATACGACTCAACTGATGTTTTACAGTTTCGTTCAAGAACCATTCTATGACAATTTAAAAAGCATATGAATCATTTTGAAGTGGGTTGTAATTGACGTAGGTGACGAAGTCTGCACATGGTCATATGTCAAACGAAAATCGGTTATAAAAAAACTTACGTCGTTACACTACACAGTCTACCTTGGTAGAATAGCCAACAGAATTAATGCACCTTTTAAAGCCACATATATTCAACTGACCTTTAGAACCAATAACAACCTTTCAATAAAATTACGTTCCGCGAACACTAGAAAATAGAAATACGATAATACAGGCATACATAAAATGTGACAGCTGTAATAGGTTTTACATTGGCCATACAGGAAGAAATTTTAACGTGAGATATAAAAAAACACATTAGAGAGAGAGAGAGAATATAATCTGCCGAGCTCTTTCTACACTTGAAAAATCAAAATCACACTGCTGATACGATGAAAATATACGCTGCACAGAATACATAAAGATTTTGCAATGAACATTCTTGAAGAATTAGGAATCTACGTGTACACGAGAAAAAACCCACAAGAAATATTAAACGAACACACAGAATTTAGACGCAAGTACTACCTAAAAAACTTTATTGAACTTTTAGAACACGAAAATGGATAAATAGGAAGTAACAATCAAAGACAATCGTAGCAAATTTTAGTTAGTAAAATAATGTCGCTGTTCGTCTGCACTGTCTTTTTATAGCTTCGTAAGGGTGGAACTGTCAAACTACTGACACACCGTAAATAACATTTTATTTTCGACATATAGACATCATTTACCATCTTATAGTGAGAGTGTAAGACAGTCCGCTAATGACCTAATATGGATGTCACATCAGTCTAGACGTGAGTACAATACGGCTCCCTTAATATAAATGACATTAATAGTCATACATGTTCTCACCAAAATTGTCATTGCAGGCACTCGAAAATGGCGATAAAGGCGAAACAGTCTGTCGTGAATAAAGATTACTTATTATAAGCAGCTATTTGTTGCATCTACTCTAATAAGTACATGTTTTCGTTTTCTAGCTGTCCGTATATGGTTTTTAAGTTAAAATAGAAAACAGCCGCAAATTATGTTTCTCATTCTATATTTTTTAATTCGCTTGGCTGAAGAGCGGAATATTGTACCGCTGACAGCCAACCGCCGCCCACATCGGTGACGGTGATGAAATAACAATAAAGGAATAGAAATTGGGTACAAAGATTGTTATTCTCAGGTGAGGGAAGTGCCAACGCAACGAGGACGCCCACACGCACCCGTTACTGGTGTGTGATGTGCCATTCTGCTGCAGAAGGTTGAATATTGCCATTGCCGGCATCCGTTGGAAGCAGGAGGTGCTGGGCAGGGAAGCAGTTGTGTCGGATGGCTACATGTACCGCAGTTACCAGGAAATGTTGGATTTGCTATTTTGCTAGCGGACTAATCACTTCATATCCGGTGAGAAATTTTCCGTTTTGGCCTGTGATTAGGGAGTGCTACATCCTGGCCATTTCTCGGATTTCCGCTGACTCTGTGTGCTCTGAACGTACTTTTAGAACTAGCCTGTCAGTGCCACGTTTCTGTTTGATTGGCTCAAATGTTCAAAATGTGTGTGAATTCCTAACGGAACAAACTGCTGAGGCCATCGTTCCCTATACTTACACACTACTTAAACTAACTTAACCTAACTTATGCTGAGAACAACACACTCACCCAGCCCCGAGGGAGGGGTCGCTCAATCCGTGACATGGCAACTCAAACCGCGCGGCCACTCCGCGCGGCTCTGTTTGATTGGTAAATCTGCTGTATTCTATTTGTAATTGTTCGCGGTCGTGCTCCTTGAGTAAATTGTGTGGCAAGTCATACGGCCGTTTTGGGTACCTTTTTGTACCTCTGAGTATTCCGAGTTAAACAGCGAGCGACTGTATTCGATTACTTTACTGTTTTTGCACATGATTCTATTGTACCTCATTTAATGTTGTTTACGTTCGTATGTCTTGAGTAAATTGTTCGGCGAGTCATAGAGAAGTTATAACTCCTTTACGCCGCTGAATGTTCTGATTTGCACAGAGAGCTACTGCGTACCTGTGTTTTTCTTGTTTACTAACTGGCTTCACGTATATGCGTAGCAGTTGTTTTGCTGTACGATTGACAGAAAGCTATTTTTTTTAAATGATACGACCGACGCGCGTTGCTGCTTACAGAACGTTGACGAACTGTGTTGAGTGAGGACTGCCACAATGAGCTAGGCATTTTCTGTTTGAAATTATATTGCTGATCCTGTTGCGTATTAGCTGGCCGCTAAAGATTAACGGTTTTTCTGCTTAGTATTTGGTTTTGGCAAATCTGTGTTGTAGATTGTAGTTTATCGTTGTGTAATTCGATATTATTTATGTTTCAGTTTCATCAGCTGTATGCCTACTGATGTTACTAAGGTTCGAGCCTTGCTGTGACTTCAGCGCTTGTTAGTGAACGATGTCAAGCGTTAGACAGTGAATATCTTTTAAACACCATGCATTCACACCAGGAAGAAAACGCCTGCGACATATTTAGCTCTATTCAAACTGCCGAGTTAGTTAACTAATTGTTACTCTTGTGATTGCTCTGTTTCGGGACACGGTTTGCCGCGTAGAGATTAGTATGCCACTCTGCCTGGACTGGTTTGCTGCTGAAGTGCATACCTTAAAATAATACTTATTTTTCGATGATTTATTGAAGCTGTGTGAAGTGTATGGGCGCTTGTTTGGTCTTGGTTTGGAACATGATAGCTGGCCGGAGTGGCCGAGCGGTTCTAGGCGCTTCACTCTCGAAACGTGCGACCGCTACGGTCGCAGGTTCGAATGCTGCCTTGGGCATGGATGTGTGTGGTGTCCTTAGATTAGTTAGGTTTAAGTAGTTCTAAGTTCTATGGGACTGATGACCTCAGCTGTTAAGTCCCAGAGTCCTCAGAGCCATTCGAAGCATTTTTGGAACACGATAAGAGTTCCATTATTAGAATGCTGTTAGGGTGTCTTGAAATTTTCTGTGTGTGTGCACTATTTTCTTGTTTCTGAAGTCCCAGCTTGTGTGGTGATTATATGCGTATAATCAAGAGTAATTTCTTATAATCAACTTGATGACTGGAAACTGGGCCATGAATTTTGTTTGTTCGCGGCCTGTGCTAGTCAGATAATTATTTTAAAGGTTGTCGTACCGAAATTATTGTTACGCGCTCCGGCACCAACGTCAAATATAGTAAATAGCAATTTATTCTTTCTGATTACTATTTAAGCTGTCATCAACCTGGCGTAACTGTTACTGTACTGTATGTTGGTTATAGTAAGACTTGTTGCTTTGCTGCGCGGAGGGGCCGCGCGATTTGAGGCACCATTTACGGATTGCGCGGACCCTCCCGCCGGAGTTCGAATCTTCCCTCGGGCATGAGTGTGTGTTTTGTTCTTAGCATAAGTTAGTTTAAGTAATGTGTAAGTCTAGGGAGCGATGAACTCAGCAGTTTGGCCCCTTCGAAATTTACACACACACACACACACACACACACACACACACACACACATACATACAGACACACTTGTAGCTTTGTGTTTCGGATTAGAAATATATACGCCCTTGAGCCCCAGAAAGGGGTTTTTTTTATTGCATTTTCGGTGATAATTATTGTTTACTGGGTTGTGATATTTGTTTACGGTGTCTAAATTTGGACAGACGTTCGTTATTGTGGTGCGACTCTACCATTTAAAATGTTCTATTTCAATTTAATAAAAATTTCGGTGAAGTTCGGACGCACAATAAAGTTAAACTAAGATTTATTTTGGGTCTTGTTTATTTGTTGCGTAAAAATTTGTGATCAGAAATTTGTCGACCTCGGGAATGAATTTCTTTTTTGTTTCTGGAATTATTTGCCTTCGACTGCGTTTATTTCGGCACCATCACCTTACCGCTCCAAAACTTTCCCTGTACCGCTACGCAAACGGAGCACTTCTTTGTTTCGCGAGTTATACGACAAACCATTTTCAAGATAGACCTAACGATACTAAGTGCGCTTATAATGATGTGGGATTCACATTACACTTTGAGATTAATATATATGAAGGGAAACAAAACAATATTTTCAATTTTCTTGATAGAAAAAGCCTCCTTGACTTACAGGTTGCACTGTAACAAATAAACTGTATTGTTATACTGTAAGGTGGCAATTTCGCACCTTACAAGCACTCATCTACATACTTTGCCGGGATTTATAACCGGAATTAGGTATCATTTGATAGGATGTACGTCGTATATATGAATATTTAAAGAAGACTGACATTGTCACGTACACCTTGTAAATAATTGTTAGCGCTTACTGCATGGCCTAATTAATGATTGCCTATACTAGTACAGGTTGGAACGCCAGTGGAAATCAAACGGCAGGCGTAACTCAAGCCCTGGGTGGAAAAGCTCACACAGGTGTGTTGGTCCTGCTTCACACAGGAAGTGCCAAGACGGACGGTCTGGACACCTGAGCGCGGAAACACAACACAGCGGCGGCTGGCCGGTTAGATAGTGGGGGCAGAAAGGATAACTTGATAATACTCTGAAAAATAAGATATACAGAAAGAAAGAAATGCAAGAAAATGGAGGCGTTTGAGGAAACCTACAGTAAATGCAACATTTGAGAGTGTGGTGGTACTGCATTTTAACATTAATATTATAATCAAAACAGTGGCTGTGTAACAGTTTGCGTTAAATAAATAAACAAAGTAAAATATGAACAATATTTGATGAGAGAACTACAAGGGGTGTTAAACATGGACAGTAATACAAGTACCAGTTAAAAGAAAGCTTTGACTATTGAAACTACAGTCTATATGAAATACAAAGACAACTTCAACAAAACAAAAGAACTTAATGAATACAGGAAAATGGAAATATGTAGGGAGAGAATGTATGGGAAGTAATGAACAACAGAGGTGATTATATGAAGTTTAGGAGAGGGGAAGTGTTGAACTGTGTCTGGTCATTTAGGATCAGATCTCTACTGTGAGCAAGATGTTTGTTAATTTCCAGGGCTTCCAGCAGGTTAAGTTTATGGCCTTTGTTTGCTAAGTGAGGTACATGGGACACTGGCTGGTAGTTATGACCCTCACTCAGCACATGCTCTTGCTGAGAGTCTGAATTCTGCAACCTCCAGATGCGTTCATGTTCAGCCAGCCTAGTTGCTATGTCTCTACCTGACTGACCGATGTAAAATTTGCCACAATCAGAACAGGTGATTTTGTATACTCCACTGTTGGCTAATAACTCTGACTCTACGATGAACTGTTTCCAGGTATTTTTGTGCGTCGTAATACATTCGTCCCAGATAATAAGTTCACTTGACTGTTGTCTTAAAATGGAAGTGTGTGACCTCGAACCGCACGAAAATGTGCTTAGAATATAAACCACTCATGCCAAAAACATTGGTGTGAGCCATACATATCAAAAACTGTGCGTCTTACCACGATAGACATTTGAAAGATCACCTGCTCAATGTCTAAGAGAGGGACAATGGTAACGGGGAGAAACAAAATGTCGAGATAATAGAATGAAAACCACACAGATTTCAACGTCGTCACTCATTGATATACTAACAGAGAAACCTGGCGTTGCCCAGGTATATATTTGTACAGGGCTATTACAAATGATTGAAGCGATTTCATAAATTCACTTTAGCTCCATTCATTGACATATGGTCACGACACACTACAGATATGTAGAAAAACTCATAAAGTTTTGTTCGGCTGAAGCCGCACTTCAGGTTTCTGCCGCCAGAGTGCTCGAGAGCGCAGTGAGACCAAATGGCGACAGGAGCCGAGAAAGCGTATGTCGTGCTTGAAATGCACTTACATCAGTCAGTCATAACAGTGAAACGACACTTCAGGACGAAGTTCAACAAAGATCCACCAACTGCTAACTCCATTCGGCGATGGTATGCACAGTTTAAAGCTTCTGGATGCCTCTGTAAGGGGAAATCAACGGGTCGGCCTGCAGTGAGCGAAGAAACGGTTGAACGCGTGCGGGCAAGTTTCACGCGTAGCCGCGGAAGTCGACGAATAAAGCAAGCAGGCAGCTAAACGTACCACAGCCGACGGTTTGGCCCGCATCTCGTGGTCGTGCGGTAGCGTTCTCGCTTCCCACGCCCGGGTTCCCGGGTTCGATTCCCGGCGGGGTCAGGGATTTTGTCTGCCTCGTGATGGCTGGGTGTTGTGAACTGTCCTTCGGTTAGTTAGGTTTAAGTTGTTCTAAGTTCTAGGGGACTGATGACCATAGATGTTAAGTCCCATAGTGCTCAGAGCCATTTGAACCATTTGAACCGACGGTTTGGAAAATCTTACGGAAAAGGCTAAAGCAGAAGCATTTCTTAAACAAGAGATTGGAAAACCGATGGATCGGTCGTGGTGGAGATCATGATCAACAATTCATGTCATGGCCTCCACGCTCTCCCGACTTAACCCCATGCGATTTCTTTCTGTGGGGATATGTGAAAGATTCAGTGTTTAAACCTTCTCTACCAAGAAACGTGCCAGAACTGCGAGCTCGCATCAACGATGCTTTCGAACTCATTGATGGGGAGGACATGCTGCGCTGAATGTGGGAGGAAGTTGATTATCGGCTTGATGTCTGCCGAATCACTAAAGGGGCACATATAGAACATTTGTGAATGCCTAAAAAAAACTTTTTGAGTTTTTGTGTGTGTGTGCAAAGCATTGTGAAAATATCTCAGATAATAAAGTTATTGTAGAGCTGTGAAATCGCTTCAATCATTTGTAATAACCCTGTATTTCCAGGGCGCCACACCTATACCACGCAGTGTCTGACCTTGTGCTTAATGTTTATGACGTCATATCTCCTGATCTATGTGTCATGCAGTTACATAGTTTTGCGGGTACATTTAGCGATATATGTGGATATTGTCTGCAAAATGTGTTGCGAATGGAGTTGTAGCACCAACTAAATAAATCTGAACATCACGCACGATGAAGCAGTTATTCACACATCTCACTGTTTATGACGTCATATCTCCTGAACTATGGGTCGTAAAATGATGCACTCGTGATATTGTAGGTACATTAAGAGTCATATGTGGATTCTGTTTGCGAAATTTATTGCTAATAGAGTTAGGAGGACAGAAGTAATAAATTTAAACGTCAAGCATAAAGCGGCAGTTTTTCATCAATCTCAGTGTTTATGACGTAGTATATCCTGAACTATGTTTCGTAGAATGATACAGTTCTGCACTTACACTCAGAGGTGTATGTGCATACTCTGTAAAATGTGTCGCGAATGCAGTTATTGGTAAAGAAGATAAAAATTTTAATGTCATGCCACATGCTGTACTGTCCCTGCGTGAACTGTGGAAAAGTAGTAATCGATAAACATTTTTCCTGTCATCATTTTGTAGGGATTGTTAGCGACAAATAAATTTGTAAAAGATTTGATTCAAGTGGTTCAAATGGCTCTGAGCACTATGGGACTTAACATCTACGGTCATCAGTCCCCTAGAACTCAGAGCTACGTAAACCTAACTAACCTAAAGACATCACACAACACCCAGTCATCACGAGGCAGAGAAAATCCCTGACCCCTAAAAGATTCGAAATTATGTGTGAAGCTTATTGCAGGTCACTAAGTGCTCTCATCCTCAGATTCTGGAGCAATAAAAACTGGGAATTCACGCGTTGTGGAAAACGCTTCTTTTTCACCACCACTCGCAACCCTTTGGTAGGTAGGTGGTTCTTCCCCCCTTACTCCCCACCCCCCACCCCCCTCGCCAGAGATAGTCGCGTGACAGGTATATGATACACACCAAGATTGGCCAAGACTGGTCGGAACCGCTCCAATGGTTGAGGAGGAAATGTGGATCATACGGACACACACACACACAATCATACATGTATTTTCATAATATGTATGAATTTCCCTCTACTTAATATAATTACGCTGCGGTTCTAGGCGCTACAGTCTGGAACCGCGCGACCGCTGGGGTCGCAGGTTCGAATCCTGCCTCGGGCATGGATGCGTGTGAGGACCTTAGGTTAGTTAGGTTTTTAGTAGTTCTAAGTTCTAGGAACTGATGACCTCAGAAGTTAAATCGCATAGTGCTCAGAGCCATTTGAACCATAATTACGCTATCTCAACAACAAACTTTTTCTACTGACCTAGAAGTTATTTTCCAAAGCGCAGGTATCAGATTTCAATAAAGTACTCAAAGCAAAATGGAATAGAACAGTATGCACATCTGACTAAATCCACTTTTTCACCGTAACTTCTGGATTCAAGCAGTCCAATATCTAACGCAATAGTGATTACTTTTCAGATGATGATAAATTGGTATGCCAATGTCATAACGTGCCTTTTGCCAAGCATATTGTAACATAGGCTTGCACTTCGGTGCAGAATGTTGATTGTATAGCACAGAGTGAAGTCTGGCGATGAAATGGCGACCATGTAACTTGACATGTGCTTTCTCACGTTGTAGCTCTACGTAAATCAACGATCCATTGTTGTTCAGAGCGCGTAATTATTTTAAGCAGAGGGAAATACAGCAATAACTCACGACATTGAAATATGAGTGTGTTTGGTCCTATACCTCTATATTTCGTTTCTTCGCGCCGCCAAAGCTGCTCTCTTAGACCTTGCCTTGAATAGGAGGTCATTCAAATGTGTTTCGTGGTAAGATGTAGTTTTGCACGTGAATTGCTCATACCGCTGTTTTCGGTGTGATAGACTTATGCTAAGTACGTTTTCGTGCGGTTCTGAGCGTTCGTGGTCACGCAATTCCCTTGTCAGTGATTTGCATATTCAACGGCTATTTCTCCGCTGAATGAGCTGGTTGGCCAGCGTCCAAAAAAGTTGCCGCAATTCACGTTGATGCTAATCTCAGTGCAATATTTTTTGTGGTTGTATAGTTGCCAAAATAAGTGAAATGAGAAAAGTTTTGACGGTGCCTCCGGGCGCGTCTCGGAAATACAATCCGCCGCTTTGGTTTGTAATTGCACGCATAATTCTGTCATACGCTTTGCGTTGTTCTGGAACCAGTTTCAGAAGATTCGTTTGAACTAATGTACCCTATTCGTCATCAGAGTGTGTTTCCCGTTGCAAATCACTGTTGGAAACTTCGTTTGCAGATCAATTCGACGCAGCCATTCCAAATTGTGCCAGCACTTTGTTAACGACTGCCAAATATATGCCCTCCACCGAAACCAGTATATCATCGTACACGTTTGGAATGAATTTAACCTCCGCCTTTTGATTCGTAGCATGCAAACGATTTAGGCTGCTTTTGTATTTTTCACCTTTCGGATTGGGGGATAGTACGTTGTGTGATTGCAAATGACGTGCATACTTGCTGTGACTGAGCAGTATTCGATGTATCAACGAGTGAAGTCTGCCAGTTCTTGTGAAGCATCACGACAAGTGGAACATATTTGACCGTTTACTGTTCTCTGTTCTTGTAAGGCTGTCAATCTACGTTCAGTGATTAACAGCAGTCGGTAGTAAAAGCATTCTGCATTTTTTGTGGACAGTGTGTAGACGACCTAACACGTCGGTCCTTTAGCTTGTTTTTAAAGTTGAAACTTGTTCGCTGACGTTTTTCTTGTGTAGTATGTAGGCAGTTCAGGGTAAATTAACGTCTTAGCAAATACAGGGTGTTTCAAAAATGACCGGTATATTTGAAACGGCAATAAAAACTAAGCGAGCAGCGATAGAAATACACCGTTTGTTGCAATATGCTTGGGACAACAGTACATTTTCAGGCGGAGAAACTTTCGAAATTACAGTAGTTACAATTTTCAACAACAGATGGCGCTGCAAGTGATGTGAAAGATATAGAAGACAACGCAGTCTGTGGGTGCGCCATTCTGTACATCGTCTTTCTGCTGTAAGCGTGTGCTGTTCACAACGTGCAAGTGTGCTGTAGACAACATGGTTTATTCCTTAGAACAGAGGATTTTTCTGGTGTTGGAATTCCACCGCCTAGAACACAGTGTTGTTGCAACAAGACGAAGTTTTCAATGGAGGTTTAATGTAACCAAAGGACCGAAAAGCGATACAATAAAGGATCTGTTTGAAAAATTTCAACGGACTGGGAACGTGACGGATGAACGTGCTGGAAAGGTAGGGCGACCGCGTACGGCAACCACAGAGGGCAACGCGCAGCTAGTGCAGCAGGTGATCCAACAGCGGCCTCGGGTTTCCGTTCGCCGTGTTGCAGCTGCAGTCCAAATGACGCCAACGTCCACGTATCGTCTCATGCGCCAGAGTTTACACCTCTATCCATACAAAATTCAAACGCGGCAACCCCTCAGCGCCGCTACCATTGCTGCACGAGAGACATTCGTTAACGATATAGTGCACAGGATTGATGACGGCGATATGCATGTGGGCAGCATTTGGTTTACTGACGAAGCATATTTTTACCTGGATGGCTTCGTCAATAAACAGAACTGGCGCATATGGGGAACTGAAAAGCCCCATGTTGCAGTCCCATCGTCCCTTCATCCTCAAAAAGTACTGGTCTGGGCCGCCATTTCTTCCAGAGGAATCATTGGCCCATTTTTCAGATCCGAAACGATTACTGCATGTTTCGGATAGCCCAAAGCAATCACACGATCATCGAAATATTCATTCAGGAAATTAAAGACGTCGGCCGTGCGATGTGGCCTGGCACCATCTTGCATAAACCACGAGGTGTTCGCAGTGTCGTCTAAGGCAGTTTGTACCGCCACAAATTCACGAAGAATGTCCAGATAGGCTGTAGCATTTCCCACTCCGAAAACTGTCAAATCGCTTCCTTTATTTTTACTTTTAAAGTAATGGATTTGATTCCAGGTTCAGCTAACGGTCGACGATACAGTGGATGTCCCTTACTGCTAGTGACAGTCTCGGCAAGTAAGTGTTTTGGGTATCGTTTCTGGGATTTCCCGACAGACATGCATCGTGAATTATTGTTAGTAAGCCACATGGACGATGAATCCTGTTTTTGGTGATGGTACAATGTTGACTTCCAGTATTTCTGCTGAGATGACGTGATCAGTTTAATGTGGTGTGGCTTTCTCGATCAGCCAAATCACAAAGTGTTGATATACAGCCCACTCTTTTGCCATGCAATGGAATACGTCCAACAGCCTATGTCTCAAAAAACGTGATACTTGGCAACATCTGGTCACACACGAGCGGGGCTCTGCAGGAGTCCACCTCTATTTCTAACGGCTTCTGCACAACCGGCAGGCCCTGCTTCTGAGTTATTGGAACCGCGATCTGCAGGCAATTAACCCTTTTAGTGCCAAATACGATCTGATCGTGATCCAGATTTTCGGCGATTAAGGGACGTCCATTGATTACATGAGAGGTTTTCTTTAGAATTTGGACCCTCTCTCCCCCCTTGGTGAGATTTGGTAAGATGTGGTCGTACCCTCACCCATCCCCCGTAGTCGGGTAAAAATACGTAAAAATGAATTTTTAAGACGGTTTAATAAAATCATGTTTCATTTATAAAGTGTATAAAAAACAGCATTTTTAACGAGTGAATAAATATGCTTTACTTTAAGCACGCCAACCCTGAGTAGAATTCGGACGGAGAGAACAGAAACAGGTCAACAAAAGTGCTCCACAGTAATGGTATTAACTGTTTCGTCAGGTCCCTAAAAACTTACCTTTTCTTCCTATATTATACATATTAAATGTAAATGAACTTACTTCCTACGCTTGCTTAGCAAGTGAAAGCCATGTGATTTATACCTTTCTTCGAACCGTATGATTACGTAGCTTTTCAAGCTCTTGATTAACATGATCGCTAAGAGAACTGTTGTCAGTGGACTTAAGCTTAACTTGCTTCCAAAACTTTTAACTTTTTGTTCGCGCGTGTAATTCGACTTTTCAGCATGTCACTTAATATACATACTGTAAAAGTTTTCACATAAATTCATGTTGAACACGATACCATCACTTTTATATGCGTTGCAGAATACCACGACTGACTCACTAACACACAGCGCAGCAGAGAATTCTCCAGATGAAATCTAGCCACTTGGGCGGGTCTCGTTTCAAGTCGGGGAATTCGCTGCATGCACACGTGTAAAGCATTCAGTTCAGTTCAGACACGGATTCAGTTCAGAGTTTGCTTGGGATTAATTATAGAAAACACTTTCTCTGTTTTAATACGCTACTGACCATTAAAATTGCTACACCAAGAAGAAATGCAGATGATTAACGGGTATTCATTGGATAAATATACACTCCTGGAAATGGAAAAAAGAACACATTGACACCGGTGTGTCAGATCCACCATACTTGCTCCGGACACTGCGAGAGGGCTGTACAAGCAATGATCACACGCACGGCACAGCGGACACACCAGGAACCGCGGTGTTGGCCGTCGAATGGCGCTAGCTGCGCAGCATTTGTGCACCGCCGCCGTTAGTGTCAGCCAGTTTGCCGTGGCATACGGAGCTCCATCGCAGTCTTTAACACTGGTAGCATGCCGCGACAGCGTGGACGTGAACCGTATGTGCAGTTGACGGACTTTGAGCGAGGGCGTATAGTGGGCATGCGGGAGGCCGGGTGGACGTACCGCCGAATTGCTCAACACGTGGGGCGTGAGGTCTCCACAGTACATCGATGTTGTCGCCAGTGGTCGGCGGAAGGTGCACGTGCCCGTCGACCTGGGACCGGACCGCAGCGACGCACGGATGCACGCCAAGACCGTAGGATCCTACGCAGTGCCGTAGGGGACCGCACCGCCACTTCCCAGCAAATTAGGGACACTGTTGCTCCTGGGGTATCGGCGAGGACCATTCGCAACCGCCTCCATGAAGCTGGGCTACGGTCCCGCACACCGTTAGGCCGTCTTCCGCTCACGCCCCAACATCGTGCAGCCCGCCTCCAGTGGTGTCGCGACAGGCATGAATGGAGGGACGAATGGAGACGTGTCGTCTTCAGCGATGAGAGTCGCTTCTGCCTTGGTGCCAATGATGGTCGTATGCGTGTTTGGCGCTGTGCAGGTGAGCGCCACAATCAGGACTGCATACGACCGAGGCACACAGGGCCAACACCCGGCATCATGGTGTGGGGAGCGATCTCCTACACTGGCCGTACACCACTGGTGATCGTCGAGGGGACACTGAATAGTGCACGGTACATCCAAACCGCCATCGAACCCATCGTTCTACCATTCCTAGACCGGCAAGGGAACTTGCTGTTCCAACAGGACAATGCACGTCCGCATGTATCCCGTGCCACCCAACGTGCTGTAGAAGGTGTAAGTCAACTACCCTGGCCAGCAAGATCTCCGGATCTGTCCCCCATTGAGCATGTTTGGGACTGGATGAAGCGTCGTCTCACGCGGTCTGCACGTCCAGCACGAACGCTGGTCCAACTGAGGCGCCAGGTGGAAATGGCATGGCAAGCCGTTCCACAGGACTACATCCAGCATCTCTACGATCGTCTCCATGGGAGAATAGCAGCCTGCATTGCTGCGAAAGGTGGATATACACTGTACTAGTGCCGACATTGTGCATGCTCTGTTGCCTGTGTCTACGTGCCTGTGGGTCTGTCAGTGTGATCATGTGATGTATCTGACCCCAGGAATGTGACAATAAAGTTTCCCCTTCCTGGGACAATGAATTCACGGTGTTCTTATTTCAATTTCCAGGAGTGTATTATACTAGAACTGACATGTGATTACATTTTCACGCAATTTGGGTGAGAAATCAGTACCCAGAACAACCACCTCATGCTGTAATAACGGCCTTAATACGCCTGGGCATTGAGTCAAACAGAGCTTGGATGGCGTGTAAAGGTACAGTTGCCCATGCAGCTTCAACACGATACCACAGTTCATCAAGAGTAGTGACTGACGTATGGTGACGAGCCAGTTGCTCTGCCACCATTGGCCAGACGTTTTCAATTGGTGAACATTTTCTGTATCCAGAAGGGCCCGTACAGGACCTCCAACATGCGGTCGTGCATTATCCTGCTGAAATGTAGGGTTTCGCAGGCATCGAATGAAGGGTAGAGCCACGGGTCGTAACGCATCTGAAATGTAACATCCACTGTTCAAAGTGCCGTCAATGCGAACAAGAGGTGACCGAGACGTGTAACCAATGTCACCCCATACCATCACGCCGGGTGATACGCCAGTATGGCGATGACGAGTACACGCTTCCAATGTGCGTTCACCGCGATGTCGCCAAACACGGATGCGACCATCATGATGCTGTAAACAGAACCTGGATTCATCCGAAAAAATGACGATTTGCCATTCGTACACCCAGGTACGTCGTTGAGTACACCACCACAGGCGCTCCTGTCTGTGATGCAGCGTCAAGGGTAACCGCAGCCATGGTCTCCGAGCTGATAGTCCATGCTGCTGCAAACGTCGTCGAACTGTTCGTGCAGATGGTTATTGTCTTGCAAACGTCCCCATCTGTTGACTCACGGATCGAGACGTGGCTGCACGATCCCTTACAGCCATGCGTACAAGATGCCTGTCATCTCGGCTGCTAGTGATACGGGGCCGTTGGGATCCAGCACGGCGTTCCGTATTACCCTCCTGAACCCAACGATTCCATATTCTGCTAACAGTCATTAGATCTCGACCAATGCGAGCAGCAATGTCGCGATACGATAAACCGCAATCGCGATAGGCTACAATTCGACTTTTATCAAAGTCGGAAACGTGATGGTACGCATTTCTCCTCATTACACGAGGCATCACAACAACGTTTCACCAGGCAACGCCGGTCAACTGCTGTTTGTGTATGAGAAATCGGCTGGAAACTTTCCTCATGTCAGCACGTTGTAGCTGTCGTCACCGGCGCCAACCTTGTGTGAATGCTCTGAAAAGCTAATTATTTGCATGTCACAGCATCTTCTCCCTGTAGGTTGAATTTCGCGTCTGTAGCACGTCATCTTCGTGGTGTATCAATTTTAATGGCCAGTAGTGTAATATATATCGTCTAATTAAAAAGGTGACGTTAAATTTTCATTGCCCTCCGCCCCTGTCAAATTAGATTTGGTGAGACTTTGCCGGCCACACCATCCCTGTTTTGTGCTCACGTACTTACTGGACGTCCTCTTACCTGCAGTTCTAGGAATCGGCGATCACAACACCCCAGCTAGGCACACAGCAGAGCCGTACCGAGAGTTGATCCTACACTCTTGGGACGACTGCGCCCTCCCTCCCTAAAAACTACTTGTCTGGAGTTTCTTTCCTACACATATTTTGGGATACTAGTTGTTCCTGGCCATGTGTTGCTGTGGCTTAGCCAGGTTAAATGGAAAAGAAAGAAAAGAGAAAACACATGTTTCTAATATCTATGGAAACTGGATATATATCCTAGTCTCCTCCTTCCCCCTGTCTCTGTCCATCACCTCCTTCCCCTTCACTTTGTCCATCTGCTCCTTCTTCCTCCTTTCCCCTCTCTCTGTTCATCACCTCTTCCCCCCTCGCACTGACTCCATTTTCTCCCCCCCCCCACTCTCTCCATATCCTCCTGCCACCCCCTGTCTGTCCCACGCCCCTTCACCATTTCCTTTGTCCACCTTCTGCCCCCCTCCCCTTTCTCTCACCATTTCGTCTTGCTCTTCTGTGCCCACTTCCACTTTAGATGTCCATTTTCTCCCACACCTCTGTCCGTCTTCTATAGCGCCCTCTCTCTGACCTTGAGCATTGTTTATTGTTAATGCATTATTGGCAGCAAGTACATCTCTTCTGTTCTTCAACAACTTTTCACTATTATAGATTGTTATATATACCTTTTAAAAAATACAAAAACAAGTGCATGTTCGAATGCAACGTTTTATCAAAATTTCGAAACAATCGGAGAAGAACTTTTGGAGGTATACGATTTTGAACAATCGGACATCTGAATCCCCGAAAATTCTTTACCAATTTCTTTGAAGAAATTTTTAGACAACATTGCATTCTAGTAACTGTGTGATTTATATATAGGGGCCAATCTGCCAATCTACAATCTACTGGAGCGTCATATGGAATTTAAATTTGTGTGTTACACAAATTAAAGTTCGTTCGAAGTTCAGTACGACTATGGCACACACATGGCGCCACGATACGATCAAAATTACTTTCCAACCAGATCACGCGCGTCCTCGAGCCTATGAAATAGAACAGTTCATACGCCATGATCTACGTTTAGATCCGGCGACTGTCGTCGGAATACGTTTTTCTATAGCAGCGAGCGCGACAGTGGTGTCTAAATACTCGAACTCACTCAGATTCAAACATTCTGACGGGCATATCGGTGCAGTGACGGTGGATCATGCAGGCATGGGCCTAAGGACTGTAAGGGTTTTTGAGCTCCCCTTCGAGGTCCCAGAGGAAATTGTCAAGGACACCTTCCAACCATATGGCAATGTCATCAGTCACGTTGCAGAAAAGTGGCAAACATTCTAGACGTATAAGGTCTACAAAGGTGTGCACCAAATTAAACTTGAGGTCAAGAAACATGTGCCGTCCAATTTGAACATCGGTGGCTGTCGTGCAATCATAATGTACGACGGTCAGCCGCGTACCTGTTCCGGATGTGGGCAGGGAGGCCATGTTCGATCGAGCTGCTTACAGCGCAGAATTACGCAGACACCAGTGGGAGACTCCGTTTCCCCGACGGGGACGACAATCCTGCCCCTCACGTACGCTCAGACGACGATGCGCACCATAGATGAGGACGACACGGGCGATCGGGCCCACCCATCGACGTCAGAAGGACCAAAGGAGGAAGAGTAAGGACCCCAGATGCCAACCCATATGTCACCCCCTCCACAGCAACAACAGCAGCAACAGTCCCACGGAATCCAGACGCTACATGACATTCAGGACGAGATGGACGTGGACACGAACACTGTCCCGCCCCCGGCTTTCCTAGCAGAAGTTGATACGACGTTGGATTGCCATCCCCCACGGATGTTCACGTTCGACAGCAACGTTCTCCACGACGACGCAAGCGACGTCGGCGGACCCCTTCTGACGATTGCCTCCTACACACGGCCGGTCAAGGAGGTGACATCTCGTCAGACGGCATGGATGCTGCACCTGCTGAGGATCTAACTGGTGTAGACGGTTCACTTACCCATACTACGAGTGCCCAGTTACTTCTTGCACCACAGATGCAAAAGGTCGCGTCTATGGATGGCGCTCCGTCTACCTCTACCAAAGACGACGTGCGTGAGAGAGATTTAGGTGCCGATCATCTACACAGCATCGTGTTGCACCCACTGTGGTCGGACGATGTTGAGGAACTTCCTGGAGAGGGCACGGGTGACAGGGGAGGGGGTGGCGTTGGGGATGTCACTCCTAGCGTGAAAGACTCATAATTTGTAACGGGTTCGGTGAGTCCGGCATCTCTTGCGGTTATCTTCGATTGTCATGGCGTCTACCCTAGGTGAAGAGGCTAGGCAGCACACCTTTCGCCTTGCCACAATCAATATCAACGCGATAAGGGCATCATACAAACTGACAATGCTACAACGCATGCTCGATGCGGCGGACATCGACGTGGCCCTCTTACAGGAAGTATGTGTCGCTAGTTTCCCTGACTTCTACGGATATACCGCCCACGTCTCCCACGCCTCTCCTACCGATTGTGGTGTGGCTGTCCTGTTACGGGACGGCTTGGCGGCTACGGACATACTGTACTTACGGAGTGCAAAAGCCATGGCAGTAACTGTCAACGGTGTCCGACTCATCAATGTATATGCCCCTTCAGGATCAGGGAGACGGAGAGATCGGGCCGCTTTTTTTCGGAAGATATTACGCCTCTATTTATGGGCCGCATAGACGATATGGTGATCGGAGGACATTTTAACTGTACATTATCTCCGCCTGATCAGCAGCCACATCACGTCCCGTGTGCGGAATTGGAAATGCTAATGCGTGACTTCCACCTGATCGACACGTGGCGCCACATCCATGGCCCAGCTCCTGTTTACACCCATTATACAAGTCATTCATCAAGTCGGTTAGACAGGATTTATGTCACAAGCAGCCTTTCGACGGCGACTAGAGGAGCAGAACTCTGGCCCACTGCATTCACCGACCACACAGCCTATATTTGCACCATTGCCCTCCAACCTGCACGTGTGTGGCGCAGTAGGCCCCCCTGGAAACTGAACGTCGCCCATCTGATTGAGCCGGCGTGTAAAGGTGCAGTCGAAGAGTCGTGGAACGCGTCCATACAGCGTCGTGGTCATTACCGATCGACCCTCAGTTGGTGGATTGAATGTGCGAAGCCTGCTCTTTGGCGCACCTTCATGGCTTACGGCCGGGAAGCGGCTGCATGGAGGAGGAGCACGGAAAACTTTTATTACACCGTCCTACGGGAATGTGTTGCTATGGAGCCCTCGACTGACAGGCAGATCATAGTCAATCGCGCGAAAGCGCAGCTCGTCTCCTTAGCCCGCCGTCATTTACAGGGCACTGTTATACGGTCGCGTGCTCCAGACATGATACAATCAGAAAGGCCATCTATGCACCACGTGCTCCTGGAACGCAGGAGGCGCCGTAGGGCACTGGTAACCGACATGATAACGGACGACGGTCGACACGTAGTAGAACAAGCAGATATAGCTGAAGCCTTCTATGGGCATTACGCTCAACTTTATTCAGCAGTGCTCCCTGATATGGCGACGGTAGACACCGTTTCAGCACATGTTCACGGTACTGTTCCACCAGACTTTACTGGGAGAAGTGACAGAAGAGGAAGTGCTCGAAGCCACTGGTAAAGGTGCTCCCCATAAATGGGTGTTGGGTTGAAATTTGTCAGGAATTGATGTCCCCGGGTATACCGTTGCCTGCAACGTTCTTGGAAGGACTGATTGTCCCCATCCATAAGCCGAAGGTACGGAATCATGTCCGCGATTATCGCTCCTTATCGTTATTGAACAGCGACTTCAAGATCTTTTCGAGGCTGCTATCAGAACGTATTCGCGGCACACTATTGCACGTCCTGTCCAGCGATCAGACGTCCTTGGGGGGACCCAACAACATCAGAGCTGCGTTATGTCGTTACAGAGATCTCATCTCCCTTGCACGGGTGAGACGTTTGCCGGCAGCCCTGGCGTGTATCGACTTTAGCCAGGCTTTTGACCGTGTGGGCCACACTTTCCTCACGGCCGTTCTACGGCGCATGGAATACCCCGACCCCTTTATCACAGTGTTGACACGCCTTCTGCATGGTGCTACTTCTCGAGTTCTTGTTAATGGAAGACTGACGACACCCATGCCGATCCGCCGATCAGTATGACAGGGATGTCCATTATCAATATTGTTATTTGCATTGGCCTTAGAACCCTTGTTGTGTGGTCTCCGAGACAGGCTCACTGGGATACAGTTCGGCGGCTCCATCTATCGCTGCACCTCATATGCGGATGATTTGACGATCGTCATACGTGGAGCTGACGATATGGCTGGACTGCAACCTACGGTACAGTTTCTGGTAGCCAAATCAACGTTGACAAGTCCGTCGCCTTGAGCATCGGGATTTGGCTACCGCAGGAACACATTGCCCCCACACTGCCCCCTTACGCTTCAGTGATACTGTCCGCTGCTTGGGCTTACATTTCATGAACGACATGCGACGCGTGACGACGCTCAATTATAGACGCCTTCTTAACCAAATTAGGGCCGGAACTGCAAATCAGCGCTTGCGATCCCTCAACATCGTTCAGCGGGCGTATTATGCCAATGTATACCTTGCGTCCCGCATACCGCATGTCGCCCAAACGCTACCCATTCCAAAACCCTTGGCTCGTAGCATTATGGCAGCGCTGGGATACTTCGTCACCGCTGGTATGTTACTGAAGATCAGATACGTATCTGGGGTCAGGGATTTTCTCTGCCTCGTGATGACTGGGTGTTGTGTGCTGTCCTTAGGTTAGGTTTAAGTAGTTCTAAGTTCTAGGGGACTGATGACCTCAGATGTTAAGTCCCATAGTGCTCAGAGCCTACTCTCTCCAAGGAAAAAGGTGGTCTCGGCCTAGTTAACGTCCATGATAGGGCCATTGTCCTCTATGTTAGCTCACATTTATAGCTGCTGCGCCGTTGTCCTACGAGCCTCACGAGTCTGCTTCTGACGGCGCTACAACCTGCTTCACTAAGAGCGCCGGTGCCACTACAGGACATCCCAACGCTGCTCTCTTATATAGGACGTTTCTATTTAGAACAAAGTTATTGCAGTGTAGCGCTCACGACACCACGAATGGCCACAACTCGACGCCTATATCACGACATGCTGCAACGCCGCCCCCTAAATGTGGTTGAACTTAAATATCCTGACGTACGGTGGCGCGTGGTGTGGAAGACTGTACACGATGCCATGCTTGATTCCGATGTTGTTTCCCAATGGTACGTAGTCGTTAATGGGAAGCTGGTGGCGCAAGAACGTCTCTACAATATCCACGTGGCAGAATCTCCCAATTGTGTGGGTTGCAATACAGTAGATTCTGACGAGCACCGCCTCAGCTGTGGAGAGGCGGAACCGGTTTGGCACCTAGTGCGGCAGATGCTGGCTTATCTCTTGGGAGTTAGGCCGGAGCATATATCTGCACGCACCTTATTGTTTCCGGATGAGACGTTTTACCTCAAGACTCGAACCAACTCCGTCACCTGGATACGTGGACATGCGGTCCACTGCCTCTGTCGTGACGGACACAAGAATTTACGTGACTTCTGGCTCTATTTGCAAGAAAGACATCATGCTATTTCCGGGCATACCAGATATCGACAATGCTTCGCAAACTACCTACGGAGTGCCTTTCACAGCCCGCCGTGTAGCTGGAATGTTCCAGGCAGTGGTAGGTGAAGTCAGAACGAACTGCAAACGATCATATATTGAACAATCTTTATCAGTGGGCGCAGTCGCGTTGGTAGAGCACTTGCCCGCGAAAGGCAAAGGTCCCGAGTTCGAGTCTTGGTCCGCACACAGTTTTAATCTGCCAGGGAGTTTCGTATCAGCGCACACTCCGCTACAGAGTGAAAATCTCATTCTGCATACTTGGAAGGAAAAAAAAAGATTTCATTTTGTGCAAATGGGATATTGCGTCTGTGCTTCATGAACTCTTTCTGCTGGAATCTGAAAGTCGCTGTTTCCTTAACTAGCTCAGCGATACTTTTGACATGTTTAGCACCGCCGCCCGGTGGGCCGTGCGGTTCTAGGCGCTTCAGTCTGGAACCGCGTGACCGCTACGGTCGCAGTTTCGAATCCTGCCTGGAGCATGGATGTGTGTGATGTCCTTAGGTTAGTTAAGTTTAAGTAGTTCTAAGTTCTATTGGACTGATGACCACAGATGTTAAGTCCCATAGTGCTCAGAGCCATTTGAACCATTTTGAACATGTTTAGCACCAAAATCTGATCTACATTTTGCAAAATAAGACAAAGAGCTCTCGCTGTGGTCCTTAAAAATAAAGTGAAATGAAATGGTGTATTGTACGTGAGATCTGTTTAAATTTCACGAACGTTTTTATCAAATATTTTGAGGCACAGTAGTTTGCACGGTCTCACTCTACTCCTCGGCTGACAGAAATATTAAAAACCAAAAGCCCTCGATCAAATAGCACACGTGATTCAGCTCAGGCTCATCAACTTTTGTCCTCCTGCAATGCCGTATCCAAGCAGCATGTGTTGGTCTGTTGGTCGATTTTGGAATAACCGTGCTGGGAGGCAGCCCGACAGCTAACACAAAGAGTGTGAATCGGCATGAAGTTTACGTAATGAGAGACAATTACTACTTGCAGTACTGGAATTAAAGCACGGATTCTTGTTGAAACTAGATTGGTGCCATGAACAGTCTTCCTCTCAGCGTAAGAAAAATACAATGCAACGTACAAATACTGAAGACGCAAAATTGAGAAATATATCTAGTATAATTGTAGATTTTTAGATTGCCTGATTTTTCAACAAATTTGCTACTTAACAAATTGAACAATTGTTCAATTGTTACACATATATTTATATTTAATAGAAATCACTATCGAGCTACCCTGACATCATTAATTTATCTCCAATTTTCTGTGGTTGCCGGTCATTCAGTCCATCCGCTAAATCTTGATTATTAACACACATATATTTTAAGATGGAGGAAATTACTGCCTCTTCTTATGATTTCAGACAAAAGTCATGCCTGTGAAAGAGTATTCGCCTAATAAATAAAAATATTCTTGCAGCTGTGATAACTCTTAATAAATATTTTCTCTTACATTTTTGTACACACATAAAATTTACTACGCACATTATTGCCGCACGAGTAAAAATTACACGTCCTTTTTGTGTGAGATCTAAAACATAAGTACTCTCAAGCCAGACTGAAACAAAAGTTGTTAAGTAAATTGAATAGTATTACACAAGCAGCAGATACTCAGTTATTGAACATGTGCTAACTGTGTAGGTGGCAGATGTTTCAAACAACAACATCGTTGACACATAACACATGTGACGCCCGTTCAGTAGCAGTAATTTCTGTATAATCTTATGCGGAGGGAGTGGCGCTGCGACAACCGCGTGGCGGGCCGAAGGTAAGGCTTCCTCTCTTGAGCTAGAAGATAGGAATACGAAATGTAGGAAAATTGACGTACATCTCTTTGCCTGCGACCTTGGGGAAGCCATTTCCTTATGGCCTCGGCACGGCCCTGCCACACGTCAGGGTTTCCGTGACGGGCCATGTTCAGAAAGTATTTTGAGTTTTCCTCTGGCTTTCACATGAAACTAAGTTTCAGTTGCTACAAGAAATGTACGTAAAATCAACATCTTTTGTAAAGATCTAAAAGCCAAGTCAAATTGTAAATGTGTTTCATTGCAGATCACTGTGATGTTTTACTTCAGTAAAACGAAACGTTACGTTTTTGCTGTCAAAAATTCTCATTCTCTTGTACTCGTAAGGACAGATTTAATATGTCCCCAATAATTGCAGAAAAGAGCTGAGAGAGGTGCAAGCGACTTGAAAGAAACGGAAAAGTTGTGCAGGAGGTGGGGGGGATTAATAGCATAAATCAGCACTGTGGTGAGTGATCAGCAACGCCCTATGCGTAGCACGTCTCAGTGGAATGCCCACGATTCTGAAACAAATGCTTATTGCTAAAATCAAGGAGGATTCTGAGGGGGGGGGGGAGTGGGGGAACACTGGGGCACGTGCCCCGGCCCCCTTCCGAGGCAGCGCGAAGGAGAGAGAGAGAGAGAGAGAGAGAGAGAGAGAGAGAGAGAGAAACAGAGACAGAGAGAAAAGAGAGAGAGAGAGAGAAAGAAACAGAGAGACAGTGAATCTCGGCATAATCACAATATTTTCTTACGGGCAGCAAGTAATTGTGAGTTTAAAAAATGCAAGAAGCCTGGAATATAACGGAATGTAAGTATGACTTGCTGTGTTACGGCTTCTCGTTTCATTTTTTGTCACAATTTACGATAAGAGTAAAAATAAAACATGACGTCATTTATCGTTTCGTCTTGGCGTAGCAGATAAATGAGCTATGTGTGGGTTTTACTCGCTGTGCAAGTAAAGTTAAATCTTCTGTCTGTGAAAAACTTGTAAATTTCTAGGGCAGCATTCAGATTCATACATTCAGATACTTTCAGTAAATATTTTATATCTCTGGATACCTTTCCAAGTTAGTAAGATATTGCCACGAGCTACTACTATAAACCACTTTATTTGAAGCTACACATTTCGATTTTCCATGTTGTCCACTGCAGCCGAAGTACTCTTGTGGCCAGTAGTACCTTCTGTCATGCTTGACGTTTTTATCAGGAACCAGTCATGATATAGCACTTCACTTCTTGTTGAAAGGCGCAGTGAGTGATCCATAAGATACCACCTTTTCACGGGAGAACCACTGAATCGAATTTGATGAAGTTTGAAATGGAAATAGCTTCAACCCTGAGAGAGAACATAGACCACTTTAAAAATACTAAATCAGTTGGCAGATGTGATAACAGTCGATAACAGTGAATCAGGATAGCAAATTCTTTATGGGCAACGCACTGGTTTACAATACGTTGCGCGGGCGATAAGAGGTGTGAAACTGTGGATCTCCAAGATCTAACCAAAAGTCTATGAGTACATATGCTTAGCTTTCATGATTCACCCATAATAATTTTTGTGTTGTGGTTGCACTGGCGCAGCGAATCCGAAAGATATCACAAAAATAGTAATTGCTGGTGAACCATAAAAGATAAACATCTGTTCTCGATGAATTTTTCATAGAAATTTTTGACATCTGTATTGTAATAAACACATCAAATTATGTACTATATTTGGATTAGGCAGCGTGTTGCTACAAGCAAAATGTTTACATTATTCAGCAGATTACCTTTAAACGGCTAAACAAACTTTCATCAAACACGTCACGACAATTCTGATTAAACTAGTTTCCAAATAAATAAAAAATATGGATTCAAATCTGTGCATTCGTCTCGGTGGTATGATGCCATACGCATACAAAGACGTATAACACCTGACTTCGTGCGATGAAGGAGTGGACAGCGTACACCACGATCCGTGCTTCTCCGATACTTACCCATCGCAACAATACTAACGATACACGAACGAAACAGCGGGTGGAAGCTAATTGAATATATAAATAAATAGATACTATTACTAATTGATGGAGAACTTTCGGAAATATTTACAGGTGGCACTATACAGCTATGCTTTGAGTAAACCAACAGACCGAATTTTCAGACACTGTGTGTAGAAGAGTATTACCATCTGTCAGTGTTCATACCTTCTCTCGATAACTTGATAAATGAAATGTCATTAAGACTCCGAAAAATCGAGCTACAAACAATCGGACATCTACAAAAATTGCTCTCGCGAAACTTTAATGATAAAGTTACAGAGCATGTTTTACGAAGTGCTAACCCGCACAAAGACAATCTCCCTTCTTTTGCAGCTTTGAAGGGAGAGCTACAGCCGGCCGGTGTGGCCG
Source organism: Schistocerca piceifrons (assembly GCF_021461385.2). Lineage (NCBI taxonomy): Eukaryota > Metazoa > Arthropoda > Insecta > Orthoptera > Acrididae > Schistocerca > Schistocerca piceifrons. Next base: position 344,575,468 of record NC_060143.1, on the reverse strand, counting down.
AGCGGTTCTAGGCCGCAGGTTCGAATCCAGCCTCAGCATGGATGTGTGTGATGTCCTTAGGCCACATTTACTGGGTGTCCACGACACATGCATGCACACGCACAAGACTCAATAACATATGCTTGCCCATATGAGAGGACAGATTTTTTATTACATTCGCATGCAGCTTTATGTGGGATGAAACAGAAGAGCCTTTGTTAACTGTACAATCGTTTGCGCTCAAATAAAAATTGAAATCTTTAATGAATTTCATTTGCTGGCCACATGCGAGAGGATATCTGTGATGGGCCAGTAGCACGAGTCTGTAACGTTGATATTCCTGACGGATATGGCCCGCCAGTCTCGAGCTCGTCGTTTCTACTGACGTGCAGGATACTCCCCCGTCGGATCTAGTCTCTCGGATATGGTCGGGCACCGGCTCCCTTCATGTATGGCGTGAATCGGCGGATTTTCGTCATTTATCCACAAACCCACGGCTGTAGTGCATGCTGCAGAGGCCAGACGCAACGAGCGACGGATTTCAGTAGCTACAAAAGTGTATCGCCGAAAATATATCGCACGGTGCGGCCTCTTTAGGCGTTATTTTGTTGTAGTACATTTCTGGGTTTTCAAACTCTTTTATATTGTCGACAGGAAGATAACAGCAGGAAGAAAACTGGGCCAGTCGCCGGCGATTTGTAAGCTACGTATTTGTGTATTCCTCCAAAGAAAAATCACACAAAATGGGTCAGGAAATGGACTGTTGGGGGAGTTGGGGGTGATGGAGGGCAGGACGAGGATTAGAAGCGTGAACATGTCATTATAGGCTTTGTGAATCTAATTTTAAAACAAGGTCACACAAACGTATATATAAGATAATTTTATTAAATGGTGTGCGTGTGCATGCATGTGTCGTAGACACCTAGTAAATGTGGCCGATAATATAATCATTCTTCTCAATTCATTGGCATTCACATTGCCATAAATAGTAACTGCATCGCGCAAATGAATGTACTCTCCAGAACGCAACTTGATTTGGTTTAATCGAATTTTCGATTTTCGAATACACACCAGCGATGTATTGACGGAACAATTGTTGTTATTCCAAGATATGATTTTCGGCGTTTTCACGAAGCATCAGTCGATGCAAATAGTAATTCAGGGCTCTGACTTTCTTATTTATTTGCTCATCTGTTGTGGATTTCTCAATTTGATGTTGAAATGATATCATCTGCTAGCCAAAATAAAATCGGATATTTCAATCTGTCGTACGATCTACGATTTTCTGACCCGTACTGAATATCAAAATTTCTACGATGAAGAATTATATCACGCGCGTTAAATTCTTCGCCAATCATAACGATTGCCACTTCGTCAACAGTTGTTGCACTGTACTGTCTTTCGCGTTGGCTGACAGGTTTCTTTCTCTGCTCTAACTACTACTTAATCGACAACGTTGATCGATCTGTTCCATGCTGTTTCCAATGAAATAAATTTGCTGACCAGTGTGGCCGAGCGGTTCTAGGCGCTTCAGTCTGGAACCGCGCGACCGCTACGGTCGCAGGTTCGAATCCTGCCTCGGGTATGGACGTGTGTGATGTCCTTAGGTTAGTTAGGTTTAGGTAGTTCTAAGTTCTAGGGGACTGATGACCTGAGATGTTAAGTCCCATAGTGCTCAGAGCCATTTGAACCAATTTGAAATAAATTTGAAGCAGTTAGTGATTTGGGTTTGCCAGTGGTGTTAGTGATCCTGCAAGATGGACAATTTGCTTTTCCACTTTGAATATTGTCACGTGAGTCACGTGCATGATGTTACCTGCATCGTACGACGTCATTTGGAAACATGGATCATGTCAAGATTTATAATAGTTCGAGTGCTCATCGTAATTCTGGCAATTACACTTTACCACCTGTGCAACACATTCCTGCCGTTTCATTCTTAAATTTGAGGGCACTGCAATATATGCGTAATATATTCATTTCTTCCTGTAGCCACCTTTGGATGAAGACTCTAATCATTATTAGACTCAGAATGGAATGCGCCAAGATGTAAATCAGCATGTTCGTCTGGATCGATCAGTGCTTACTCGAAAGCTATCCAATCCTGCTTCCCGTTAGTCGTCTGTTTCTGAAAGCCATGGTTCCTTTTTCTTTCGTACAGACCAGTCGCTTGTTCGTTGGGTGCCATAACTGATTTGACAGCGACAGTAATGATCTGCGACAACTATTACAAATTCACTTGGAAAAAGAAACTCGCGTGATAACATTTATCTGATGTCATCTGATGTCGACCGACAATTTGAATTTCAGAGTCAATACCACTTGTTATGTCATACATGAACTGAAAAGTCACTGTCTGCATTTGATTCGATTCATTTACGTCATGTGTACGCAACCATACACCAAAAACAACAAATTGCCGCTCAGTTATGTGAAATACACATATTTGCTGAAGGGATTCGTGCGTTACCTATAGTAAAACGGATGTACCAACTCAGAAACCTTCCGGCAACAAGTCATCAAAGTTTCATCGCAGTCACATTATGGTGGAGGAACACATACGGGACAAACATAGAAACATTCTCTTTTTTTCCTGCTTCTCAACTTAGGACGAATGTCAGAATAAATTTCTGATTTTAATGTGTACATCACGCAAACTAATGTGGATGCTAGAACGTCTCCATAGGTAACTCTCGCATATTTGTACAATTAAGCACAATGATTCTCCACAGCACTATATACAGTGGTACCAAAACTATTTGCACTTACACCTCCTACAAAATGTATAAATACTAAGAACATTATACATATACCATTAGTTCTGGCACAATACAGGAAGTAATTTGTAGACTAAAATATTTTCCCAACACAACAGAAACACTTGTAATCAATTAAATTAGGGTTTCCTCCTGCTCAAAAAAGTATGGTCACACTGTAAGACGTTGGTTATTGCGACGTTGGTTATTCTGCTTGACAGACAGCGCCGCACGTACCAAATTTACCCATTCGAAGTTGACCGATACTTGTAATTCATTGGCCTACCTGACGGTCAGTGTAAGACGATGAGTCCCAAGGGGAAGAAAAGTTGCTGTGAGACTGATAAAGACCTTTCTGTTAATTATACAGTTTTGCTGGCTATCATCTTCAAGTTTCAAGAGACTGGTACGATGGTCACGACGTCCAAAAGTTCTTACATGGAGGCAAAGTCGAAAGATATTTCGTCTTGCACAAAAAAGGAAATGTGCAGGATCGTTCGTATCGGCCATGCAGTGAACGACCAACAATAAAAGTCAGTGTTCGACCTGTTAGGAATGTGCGGAACGCAGCTGGTATTCAGGCAGATCTCTCAGAAAAAAAAAAAAAAAAAATTCAAAAGTTAACAGAAAAAAAAGTCTCGCAGTTCTCCAAAGATACGTCAATAAATCGATGGAATTTTGCAATAGTGTGCTATTTTCTGACGAATCCAAGTTAAACTTGTTTGGATCTGACGAAAAGACAAAAGTGTGGCGTAAACCAAATACAGAGCTCCAATCACATGTCCTTCCTACAGTAAAACATGGGGAGGGAGGATAATGGTTTGAGGATGCATGGCGCTTCTGGTGCTGGTGACTTGGCAATTATTGAAGGTATCCTGCCGGCCGCTGTGGCCGATCGGCTCTAGGCGATACAGATTAGAACCGCCCGACTGCTACGGTCGCAGGTTCGAATCCTACCTCGGGCATGGATGTGTGTGATGTCCTGGGGTTAGTTAGGTTTAAGTAGTTCTAAGTTCTAGGGGACTGATGACCTTAGAAGTTAAGTCCCATAGTGCTCAGAGCCATTTTTTTGAAAGTATCCTGGATCATCGTAAATAAATCAATGTGTTGTAAACCACTTACTTAGCAGTGCGCAGAAACTGGCTCGTGATAGCGTCTTTTACTGTCGACAACAGAATGACTAAACATACGGCTCTGAGAACTCGGGAGTCGTTATTATGTAATTCTCCAAGGAGAATTTTCATCCACCACAGAACCTGATCTCAAGTCAATAGAGCATCTCTGGGCACACTTGGATGCAGAAGTGCGAAAATGTTGTTCTGCAGGGAAGCAGGAGTTTCAGACGGTGTTGTTAGAGAAGTGCTCGAAGATCTCACCAGGTATTATTCGCAACTTGGTTCACTGCATGGCAAGAAGTCTACAAGCTGTGATCAATGCCAACGGTATGCACACACGCTACTGAAAAAGAGTTATGTGGATCGGAGAGACTTTACTTCATAACGTGTAGGAGCGCCAAGATTTTTTATAGATACTAATTTTTGTTGTAAGTAATATTTTTGCTGTAAAAAAAGCAGTGATACTTTCTTTCTTTTGCTTGTGCCTTTGTCCCGCGATTTCACAGCGGCAACAAGGTTAGGGTCAGATTTGGGAAGTTAAATTTAAGGGGTGGCTGGATGCCCATCCTGTCGCCAATCCCCCCCCCCCCCCCCCCCCCCACAGAATTACTGTACCTCAGCTGCGTGGGTCTAGTGTAATCCATGGGATAGTGCGAACGTGTTCAGATGTCTGCAAGTCGAGTGACAGAGGCAGGATGTGGGGACCAGCCCAGTATTCACCTAGTGGGATGTGGAAGACCGCCTAAAAACCATATCCTCACTGACCAGCACACCGGCTTTCGTTGGTAATCCGCCAGGGCCGGCGCGCCTACCCAAAGTATTGGGGCAACCTAGATGCCTCCCCACTTTCCATTGTTTCCAAATTTATTCAAGATGGCGGCGATGACGTCATCCAAGATGGCGACGTATAGACTTGGCAACAGCACATGACATCATCCAAGTTTGCGACTTTTGGCTGGAAAATAGGCCAATTGTGCTACATCTGCTAATGTAACCTCCAGCAAAAATGACAGGAAGTTTGAATTTTGGCGGGAAAATATACCAATTGTACGATGTCCACTACTCTATGCCTCCAGAAGAAAAAATGGCGGGAAGTTTGAATTCCAACTGGTTCAAATGGTTCAAATGGCTCTGAGCACTATGCGACTTAACTTCTGAGGTCATCAGTCGCCTAGAACTTAGAACTACTTAAACCTAACTAACCTAAGGACATCACACACATCCATGCCCGCTCGGCTCCAGTCTGTAGCGCCTAGAACCGAACGGCCACTTCGGCCGGCAATTCCAACTGGATAACACATGAAAAGCTGTACCTGTCACATGAACTTGTAGCTCGTTCCGCCGTGAGTCTGCGCCCAGTCACGTAACCACGCAAGCATCTGGCTGTTACCGACCCACTTCCTTCACGTTTAAAAGCTTGCACTGATTTATCACGTCACATTTCCACAAATATTCCACACTCATGACATCTTATTTTAATGACCTTAATGTCGTGACCGTGGGATGACTAACTGCAATGTTTCCGTGGTCCTATGAAGTTTGGACCATGCAAGTCTCTGCCATAAAATAATGATTCACGTCCAAACATATATGTATGACTGTTCTGATATTACTGTGTGAGCAAGCACTGATTCGTTTATTTCGATACCCATTTGCATCACTACTGATAAATTAACTTTGTGTTCTGTCCTACGGCAGGTCGTGTCATGGGGGAAGCCTCGTCAGAGATGTCCACCGCATGAGCGTCTAAGGAGGTGATTACAGTGGTGGTTTCCCGTTGCCTTCCACTGATGATAATGAAATGGTAATGAGGACAACACGACACCCAGCCCCTGCGCGGAGAAAATCTCCGACCCAGCCGGGAATCGAACCCGGGCCCCTTCGCGTGACAGTGCCGCGCTGAACACTCAGCTATCGGGGCGTACTCACTACCCATAGCAAGTGTTTAATGGTTTCAGACTATCATAAGAGAAATCATACGGATGTAGGAAGTAGGTTTGCAGAAAATTTTTGGGGAAAGTATTTACTTTAAAATTTCAAGCAATCAAGTGTGATCCCAAAACAAAAAGAATGGTCAGCAAAATGATGATATACGTTCATTGTCACTAATAATAACGAATTAGATGTGGCAAGGGGGAGGGAGGGAACAGGACGTGAAACACGCATACAGGATCGTAAGCGAGGCCGAGAAAGAGACCACCAGGGCTCGTGGACCCCAGCTCGCCTCACAGTTCCTCGCTGTTTTTGTGTGGTGTTTAACCTGAACGTGGACGGCGGTTACCATGAGGGTAGCCCACGTCAACATCTTCAATCAAGAACTGAATGAAGGTAATTTATGGGAGGACATCAGGTATCATGAGGTAACGGGGTATCATTTTAAATGCTACGATGTACTTTGGTCCAGAAAGTATCTTCTCTGGTTATTTCCTTTGCGCCGAATATATTTCTTATTCTTGAAGAACGTCTAGAAAACTACAACTATGTAACTGCATACACGTAAAAGTGTACCCGAAGCGGTCTTATTCTGCAGGTAGAAATGCTCACTGAACCGTTCCTTATACCTACAAGAGCGTGTGAAAATCTAACAGGACATAGAGGATACTCCATGGAACAATTTGAGGCAGGGAACCTGTGGTTGGAGATAATAGGAATACGGCAACCACATTCCAGAATGAAATTTTCACTCTGCAGCGGAATGTGCGCTGACATAAAATTTCCTGGCAGATTAGAACTGTGTGGCGGACCCAGACTCGAACTCGGGACCTTTGCCTTGCGCGGGCTATTGCTCTACCAACTGAGCTACCCTAGCACGCCTCATGAACCGTGCTCACAGCTTCAATTCTGCCAGTATCTTGTCTCCTACCTCCAAATTTCACAGAAGCTCTTCTGCGAAGGTTCGAAGAAGAGCTTGTGTGTGTTCGCAGAAGAGTTCGGAACGTAGGAGACGAGGTGCTGGAAGAAATGAAGCTGTGAGGACGGATCGCGAGTCGTGCTTGGGTAGCTCAGTTGGTAGAGCACTGGCCTGCCAAAGGCAAAGGTCCTGAGTCCGAGTCTCGGTTCGGCAAATAGTTTTAATCTGCCAGGAAATTTCCTTAACCACATTACTGTGTATTTTTTTATTTACATTAGTTACATTTAACTGCAAATACCATCATGGACACACGGTACATACCATTTGTACTGTATCTTACAAAATGTGCTGAAACTGGCGGCTATCAGCCTCAAATGATTGAAATGGCTCTGAGCACTATGGGACTTAACATCTGAGGTCATCAGTCCCCTAGAACTTAGAACTACTTAAACCTAACTAACCTAAGGACATCACAAACAGCCATGCCCGAGGCAGGATTCGAACCTGCGACCGTGCGGTCACGCAGTTCCAGACTGAAGGGCCTAGAACCGCACGGCCACACCGGCCGGCGCTATCAGCCTAGATGCAAGCACGACATCGGCGAACAAGTTTGTGACGCAGTCCGACAAATATCCCTGGGGTGTTTCGAATTACATCACAGGCAGCTACAATTCTGGAAACTAATTCCATCTGCCGGCAGGGTGGCCGAGCGGTTCTAGTCGGTACAGTCTGGAACCGCGCGACCGCTACGGTCGCAGGTTCGAATTCCTGCCTCGGGCATGGCTGTGTGTGATGTCCTTAGGCTAGTTAGGTTTAGGTACTTCTAAGTTCTAGGGACTGATGACCTCAGATGTTAAGTCCCATAGTGCTCTGAGCCACTTTTAATTCTATCTAAGTATTCTCTGGGCTCTCATACACAAGTGACTTAAGATGTTCCCATTCAGTTCAAGTCACCTCACGGCCGGTGGAATAGGTTCCCCCCTTCTAATCCAACCACCAGGAAATGGAGCACTGAGATGGTTGCGGACATTGACACTGGAATGAGGCGGTTCACCGTCATGTTGTATACACACCTTCTCACGGACAGCCAAGGGTATGTTGTCCAACAACTCAGGTAGAACTCTTTGCAGGAACCCAAGTACAGATGGCCATTCAGACTGCCAGGTACAAGATATGGCCCAATGAGATTGTTGCCTACAGTGCTGGCCCAGATATTCACTGCAAAACGTACTTAATGGTGTGACTTTATTACAGCGTGAGGGTATTCCTCATACCATACATGGCTACTCCTGCTGTTCGAAATACCATCACGATCAAATTAGGCCTCGTCAATAAACAGCACGATCTGGACGAAATCTGATAGCTCAGACCACTGTTGGAGCAACCACTGGCACAACTGGAGCAACACTTGGTGCAAATTGAGTCACATGCATTGCATGGACTCGTTGTGGGTGAAATGGCAGGTTTTGTTGTTCGTGGAACACTCGCTAGTACGTACAGCGACCATTTCACGTGTAGTACGACGAGTACTTTCAGTGGGGTCCGCTGCAATAGGTTCCAGCACCTCTTCTTCAAAATCGGGTGTGCGAGTAGTTCCTCGTGTTGCCAGGTCCCTCGGTGTTTCTTCTTTCCAATGAACCCGTCTCCCGCATTTGTCGATCGAGAGAAATAAACACTCGTCGTGAAGGATGATACCTGTTAGGAAATAGTTCTATGTACGGCCTTTCAGCAGCGATAGCATTGCGACGTGCTTTCCCACACACAAGGTGCACGTTGGTGACTTCTGTAAATCTGCACCGGTACTGCTCCATCGTATTGTAATGTACGTCCCTGAATTGCATCGAGTAATGAATGGATTCACAGCACGTTCTGTCATGGGACAATGTAAGCACGATACAACAGAGCCACCTTAGGAGAAAGTAAACAAAACCTGAATCATTACTTCCTAGGGATCAGGCTCTTTCTCCTTGTTTCCTTGCAGCAAATAAAGAATGTACACGTAAATAAACAGCACAGTACATATAAACTTGTACCCATTTTAGTTGTAAATAAGCTGAAAAACGGTAATGCTAGACAAAGCGGTAGACAACTTCACTTCCATGTCTGCTTAAGCTGGCTTCTCCGGCCCCATGTAAACTAACTCAAATTGTTCAGTGTAGCATTCTCAATGTCTTGTTATATTTTTACATGCTCTTACAGAAACACCCTGTGTACATTAGAAACAAATGAGGGTGATACCAAGACACTGTTATATTTATTTAAAGGTACAGTAGAAAACATAAGGTTCTCCTAGTGTAATTGCTTTACCTGACAGGTTAGCCAAGAGCGCTAATGCTCGGGTAGTAGTGGGACAACCTTCATGTGGCCCCACTTTCCATTGTTGCCAAATTTATTCAATATGGCGGCGATGACGTCATCCAAGATGACGACATATAGAATTGGCAACAGTGCATGACATCATCCAAGATTGCGGCTTTTGGCGGGAAAATAGGCCAATTGTGGCGGCCGCGGTGGTCTAGCGGTTCTAGGCGCGCAGTCCAGAACCACGCGACTGCTACGGTCGCAGGTTCGAGTCCTACCTCGGGCATGGATGTGTGTGATGTCCTTAGGTTAGTTAGGTTTAAGTAGTTCTAAGTTCTAGGGGACTGATGACCACAGTAGTTAAGTCCCATAGTGCTCAGATCCATTTGAACCATTTAGGCCAATTGTGCTTCGTCCACTAACCTAACCTCCAGAAAAAATGGCGGTAAGTTTAAATTTTGGCAGGAAAATAGACCAATTGTACTATGTCCACTAATCTATGCCTCCAGAAGAAAAAATGGCGGGTAGTTTCAATTCCAACAGGATAACACATGCAAAACTGTACCTGTCTTTATTATCATGTATTATCATTCATTATCATACATTATCATTTATTATTATTGACCTGCCTCCACTAGAAAATTCCCTCCAAATTCAAATTCCAACACGATAATGGCTGCAAAACCTTACTTTTGTTTATTATTATTCATTATCATTTATTAACATTCATTATCATTCATGGTCATTTATTATCACTCATTATCATTTATTATTATTATTATTTATTATTATAGGCCTACCTCCACTAGAAAATTGCGCCAAACTCAAATTCAAACACGATAATGTCTCGAAAACTGTACTTCTATTTATTATTATCATTTATTATTTATTCAAGATGTCCGATTTTCTCGGTGGCTGCCTGTGATGTGATTCGAAACACACCAGGGATATTTGTCGGACTGCGTCACAAACTTGTACGGCAATGTCGTGCTTGCATCAAGGCTGATAGCGCCGGCCGGTGTGGCCGTGCGGTTCTAGGCCCTTCAGTCTGGAACTGCGTGACCGCACGGTCGCAGGTTCGAATCCTGCCTCGGGCATGGCTGTTTGTGATGTCCTTAGGTTAGTTAGGTTTAAGTAGTTCTAAGTTCTAGGGGACTGATGACCTCAGATGTTAAGTCCCATAGTGCTCAGAGCCATTTGAACCACTTGAGGCTGATAGCCGCCAGTTTTAGCACATTTTGTAAGATACAGTACAAATGGTATGTTCCATGTGTCCATAATGGTATTTGCAGTTAAATGTAACTAATGTAAATAAAAAGTATACAGTAATGTGATTACGGAAATTTCCTGGCAGATTAAAACTATTTGCCGAACCGAGACTCGGACTCAGGACCTTTGCCTTTGGCAGGCCAGTGCTCTACCAACTGAGCTACCCAAGCAAGACTCACGATCCGTCCTCACAGCTTCAATTCTTCCAGTACCTCGTCTCCTACGTTCCAAACTCTTCTGCGAACACACAGAAGCTCTTCTTCGAACCTTCGCAGAAGAGCTTCTGCGAAATTTGGAGGTAGGAGACAAGATACTGGCAGAATTGAAGCTGTAAGGACGGGTCGTGAGGCGTGCTAGGGTAGCTCAGTTGGTAGAGCAATAGCCCGCGCAAGGCGAAGGTCCCGACTTCGAGTCTGGGTCCGCCACACAGTTCTAATCTGCCAGGAAATTTCATGTCAGCGCACATTCCGCTGCAGAGTGAAAATTTCGTTCTGGAATGTGGTTACCGTATTCCTATTATCTCCAACCACAGGTTCCCTACCTCAAATTGTTCCGTGGAGTATCCTCTATGTCCTGTTAGATTTTCACACGCTCTTGTAGGTATAAGGAACGGTTCAGTGAGCACTTCTACCTGCAGAATATGACCGCTTCGGGTACACTTTTACGTGTATGCAGTTACATAGTTGTAGTTTTCTAGACGTTCTTCAAGAATAAGAAATATATTCGGCGCAAAGGAAATAACCAGAGAAGATACTTTCTGGACCAAAGTACATCGTAACATTTAAAATGATACCCTGTTACCTCATGATACCTGATGTCCTCCCATAAATTACCTTCATTCAGTTCTTGATTGAAGATGTTGACGTGGGCTACCCTCATGGTAACCGCCGTCCACATTCACGGTAAACACCACACAAATACAGCGAGGAACTGTGAGGCGAGCTGTGGTCCACGAGCCCTGGTGGTCTCTTTCTCGGCCTCGCTTACGATCCTGCATGCGTCTTTCACGTCCTGTTCCCTCCCTCCCCCTTGCCACATCTAATTCGTTATTATTAGTGACAATGAACGTATATCATCATTTTGCTGACCATTCTTTTTGTTTTGGGGTCACACTTGATTGCTTGAAATTTTAAAGTAAATACTTTCCCCAAAAATTTTCTGTAAACCTACTTCCTACATCCGTATGATTTCTCTTATGATAGTCTGAAATCGTTAAACACTTGCTATGGGTAGTGAGTACGCCCCGATAGCTGAGTGTTCAGCGCGGCGGTCTGTCTCGCGAAGGGGCCCGGATTCGATTCCCGGCTGGGTCGGGGATTTTCTCCGCGCAGGGGCTGGGTGTCGTGATGTTATCATTACCATTTCATTATCATCAGTGGAAGGCAACGGGAAACGACCACTGGAATCACCTCCTTAGACGCTCATGCGGTGGACATCCCTGACGAGGCTTCCCCCATGACACGACCTGCCGTAGGACAGAACACAAAGTTAATTTATCAGTAGTGATGCAAATGGGTATCGAAATAAACGAATCAGTGCTTGCTCACACAGTAATATCAGAACAGTCATACATATATGTTTGGACGTGAATCATTATCTTATGGCAGAGACTTGCATGGTCCAAACTTCATAGGATCACGGAAACATTGCAGTTAGTCATCCCACGGTCACGACATTAAGGTCATTAAAATAAGATGTCATGAGTGTGGAATATTTGTGGAAATGTGACGTGATAAATCAGTGCAAGCTTTTAAACGTGAAGGAAGTGGGTCGGTAACAGCCAGATGCTTGCGTGGTTACGTGACTGGGCGCAGTCACGCATTGTTTGATACGCTGACTCACAGCGGAACGAGCTACAAGTTCATGTGACCTGGTAGCAGCATGCGATCATCGCCGTGCGATCCAAGTTCACTGTGGTCGCATCAGCGAGTGGTTCCTCTGAAATCGTGTGGCCTGCGGTTCATAGCAACACGTTGCGGGGGGGGGGGGGGGGGGGGGGGAACACACGAGTTTTCTTAGTTTGTTGGAACGGCTGTATGTAAATGAAGCAAACTCCTCCAGTAATCTTCCACATTTTACATGGAAGTAAAAGAAAGAAAACAGTGGTTCCAATCTTATGCTAAGGAAACCACTGCAATGATCCGTTGTTAATTTTGAGAAAAATAACTCGTAAAAAAAATCTTTTTTTGCAAACACCAACGTTGTCTATACCCCTTGTTCGTCAATCTTTAGATAGAACCTACAGCAAAGGAAATTAAGAGTTCAAATGGTTCAAATGGCTCTGAGCACTATGGGACTTAACGTCTGTGGTCATCAGTCCCTAGAACTTAGAACTACTTAAACCTACCTAACCCAAGGACGTCACACACATCCATGCCCGAGGCAGGATTCGAACCTGCGACCGTAGCAGTCGCGCGGTTCCGGACTGCGCGCCTAGAACCGCTAGACCACTGCGGCCGGCCAAATTAAGAGTAAATCTGGAAAACAAATTAGAGTTCTGTCAGAGGAAATAAAAGCTATAAGAGAAACTGAGGAAGTCCACCGTTTGTAAGACACCATTTGAGTAGACTCGTTTTACTCAGAAATGTATCGACACTTTCTGCGCTATCGTCAATAGGTTTTTATTTGTCGTGTTACGGAAAAAATATTACCATATGTTAACAATGTGTGGGATATATGAATTTCTGTATAAAGCTATTTACATATTCCAAAGGAGTGGTAATTTGGCGTCAAATTTTACATTATTTACATATAGAGCTAAAGGCATATGTCACAAAGTTAGGCATTAAATGTTGTACGCTTATGCGAAGCTAAAAATTTGGCGTAGGATGCTATGCTGGAAAATAAGATATTTATACAGATGCTGATGTACTTCTCATGACGCTACCACTTTTTTGTGTTGATACTTTTACATATGTCGTGCATTGTACAACTTGTTATATACTAACAACGGAAGTCTTTCTGTTTTTTGTCTACTTAAGGCTAGAAATCGCTAAGCTATACAGGACGTGATTTATTCTTGAAATCAAAATGCTACAGAAAGCTCGTATGAACGTGGTTCCTAAAACCCTTCGTTAGGGAGATCAGAAAACATTTATCATTCACAGCAGAAAAACGATAAATTTTCAAAACGCTTATGCATGTATGAAAGGGTATATTATGCATGCCAAAAAAATGATACACTTACCAAACATATTTGCAGGTATTAAAGTACTATTATTCATGGCACAAAAATGAAACATTTGGCAAACACATTTATATTTAGAAAAACTGCAGAAAGAGACCACCATCTGCTCCACTCCCCCCCCCCCTCCCACGCCCCCCCCCCCCCCTCAGCCTGCGACCTATTCTTGTGAAAGATCACACTAGAACAATCCGCCTGTTCGGAAGCCGGCTATCGGGATACTGGCGAACTATCCATGTAAAATGAGGTGGAACACCATCGTGCATGAACTATATTCGCCGCATAAGGTCTAGAAATACGTCACCATCCAGTTAGACGTTGCGAAATGTAGGGCCCAGTATGATCAGGAATCAATCGATCTCACATCTGTCTTGTCGCACTTCAGGACAATTTTCCTAAGGCTAGACGTGACCGTTGTGATAACTGAAGATCCCACCACGTGAAAAGGCACCCTTATCAGTGAATAAGTTACATGTTAAGACCCTCAGAAATACAGCACACTTCCCCAAAAGGCTCTGACAGGAAGTTATTCTTGGGAGAAAGTCCGTCTCATTTAATTCTTGCACTAGATGAAGGTGATACAGGTACAGAAGATTTTCGTGTAGAATGTTCCAGATCGTCACGTGATTAATGCCTTCCATTCAAGCAGTTCTCCTTGTACTAGTTGGTGGAATTTCATACGCAGTACGAGGAACACGTTCTTCAAGCTCGGGCAATCGAACATTGCGTTGTCTTCCACCAACTTCAATTCGCGCCTTCAGACCACTTTTCCATTCTGAAATCGTCAGTATTGCCGAGGCTCTCCGATACTGGAACAGCACCCCAGCTTTGCATGTAATGGGGAAACCCCAGTTCTATCTCAGGCGTAAGTGACTGATCTGATGGAATTACATTTTCCAGGAGGCAACAGCACCCCAGCTTTGCATGTAATGGGAAAACCCCAGTTCTATCTCAGGCGTAAGTGACTGATATGATGGAATTACATTTTCCAGGAGGCATATATCGAAGATAAAGTTGAAATTCATATGTCTCCAGAAAAACGTAACTCCATCAGGTCAGTAGTTCACCTACACCCGCGGTGCAGGCAGGATTTCTCCATTACGTACAAAACTGCGGTGCTATTCCAATATCGAAGAGCCTTGACAGTACTGACAATTTAAGCAGGGGAAAAGGAGCTGAAGGCGCGGATTGAAGTTCGTGTACTGGAGGGCATTAGGGTAGGATAGTCTGTGCATCGATGGTTGCCACAATGCCATGGTGGTGTTGTGGTTAGCTCAGCTGCCTAATGAGCAAGCTAGTTCGAGACCTGGCTGCGGCCCAAATTTTAGTTTATTACTTCAGCTTCTATTCTTTTCTCTCTGTTTCTCTCTCTCTTGCAATCCAGGTACAGTTTACGATTCTTGAACACGACGCAATAAATTGCTTTTGCTCCTCGTCTACTGTCAAGAGTCAGTGAAAATCTTGCATTAATTTAACACACCTTTCAGCAGAGTCGTCAACGACTTGTAACTCCTCAACTATCCTTTTACAGTCTAAATACGAAGAACTGCTCGATCATGTCGAAGGAGATATTCTTGAATAAACCAGTCTCCACAGCCATCATGCAAGAGAACGAATTTCTGCTCTTGCTTGATATGAAGTCGGCTAATGTTTTCTCTGAAACAAAGATGAGAGTGAATTAGAAGATACAAAGTAACGAATTAAAACCAGTCATATAGAGCAATCAGAATAATATTTATCGTAACGCATATTGGTCCATCCAGTTCTCCAATATCTGTTTTCCATTTGTAGATTCTCTCTGACTGAATTTATTACCATTTCGATTTTCGTTTGTGTGCATGCTTCATTATAAAAGAGCGAAAAGAGAGATAACCGATCTGATAAACACTACAAATGACGACTGAAGCCCCATAAAGCTGCTTTTGAAAGCGTGGAATCTTTTCATTTGATTTCAGTTATTTTAGGAACATAGATCCAGATGAGGAGATTTAACAGCTGTCCCACGCTGAAAATACAGTTTGAAAAAGAACACAAATAGAAAAGATACATCTTTCAACGTATATTTACTTTCAACAGATGGTTAAAGTTGTGATCTTAGCAGAAACATTTTTAAGGAATAAGTTCAAATGGTTCAAATGGCTCTGAGCACTATGGGACTTAACATCTGTGGTCATCAGTCCCCTAGACTTAGAACTACTTAAACCCAACTAACCTAAGGACATCACACACATCCACGCCCGAGGCAGGATCCGAACCTGCGACCGTAGCGGTCACGCGGTTCCAGACTGAAGCGCCTAGAACCGCACGGCCAAAGGAATAAGTACCTATTTTCATGCATACTGCTTGATGCATTGCCACAGGAGATAATATTTTCAGCTATTTTCCAACGGCTCCTACGAAAATTTTTACGTAGAGCTCTATGAGTTCACGGCAATCAGCTCTCGCTGTTGGTTCACCTAATCATCTTACATAAAGGTCCAACATCTCCTTAGTTTCTGAATCATTATAATTACAATGACACTTTTCCAGTTTTCTCTCAAATGTTTAAAAACTGTTACGTCAGGACTCTTTTAACACTCTTTTTAAAATAAGTTTTTGTATGGGAGGATGGCATAGAGAATACAGCTCCCTGCCCAGTTTTTGATAAAGTAACACAGATGTCCCATTAAAATGTCCATTGTTTGAGGCAGCCGTGTCACTGCAGAGAAAATGCACGTTGTCGTCAGTTCCCCAGTACTTTGTTGCATTCCAAACACCTTTACCAAAACCATTCTGTAATTTGGATCAACGATTAGAAGTCATTCTTCTTTTGGGTCCCTGACATTTAATGCTGGCGACATGTTACCATCCCAATGGTACGTTCTGAACAGAGCTCGCATTTAAGTCAGCATGTTGTAGGGATAAAACACCAGGCAAATTTAAAAAATAAATCAAATTTGAAACAAACGTTTGTAACTAAACCAAATGCAACAAATGAAAACGAATTTCATCTTGACCTATGCGACCCATTGTTGCAGCAAACATACAATTCAATGCAGTTGAAAAACGCCAGTTCAAAAGTTTTCCAAAGAAATACTGTCACCACAGCATTCCATCAGAATCCACACTGAGAAAGAACTATTTAGACATATTATATGAAAATATATTCAGCAGGATAAAGAAGATATAGGTGATTCATACATGTGGATCTCTGTCGATGAGACAACTGATCGACAAAGTCAATATGTGGCCAATTTGGTCGTTGCAAAGTTAGATCCTGACACTAGCTTTGTACCTCATATGATCTGCAGCAAAGAGCTAAAAAAGACTAACCAGGAAACAACTGCTCACTTTGTTGATAAAGTCCTCAAATTACTTTTCCCCAACATTCTAGATGAAAATAAAGTACTTGTAATCCACACTGATGCAGCCGCATACATGATTGCTGCTGTTAAACCGTTGAAAGTATTTTACCCAGCCTTGCTCCATTTCACATGTCTTGCCCATACCATGAATCGTGTAGCTGAGACGATACGTCTCGAATTTCCACTTGTGAATAAGCTAGTTTCAATCATGAAAAGGGTTTTTATTAAAGCACCTGCAAAAATTCAGTTATTTCGAGAGTAAATTCCCAACGTACCATTCCACCAGAACTCATACTTACTCGCTGGGGAACGTGGCTAGAGGCCGTGGAATATTACAGCGAGGATTTGGAAGACATTAAGAACATTGTTCTTAAATTGCAGGAGGCAGAGAGCATTACGTCAGCTAAAGATCTTCTAAAGGATCCAACAATTTCCAACGACACTGCATATATAAAATCTCATTACGCATTTTTGGTCCCTATTATTAAAGCTCGAGAGTGTTCAGGGAAACCAGTCTACACGCAACTGCGATCGATAGAAGAGGTGACAGAAAAAATAAATATGGTCCCAGGTTCTATTGGCATGAAAGATAGTGAGAAACTAAAGACAGTGTTAGGAAGAAAAAAAAAAAACCAAGACCGACCACCTTCTGTACAGTGCCTGGCATCTTATCAGATAAAACAACAGAACATGAGGGTGGAGTCCCATTGCGCCCAATACCACCATTTAAATATGCTCCGGTGACATCTGTTGACGTGGAACGCTCATTCTCGGCATATAAGACGCTGTTAACAGACAAGAGATGCATTTTCTCAACGAAAAATCTGAGAAAGTGTTAGTTATTTACTGTGACTGTAATTATTGACATCAACAATAATATAATGTGGATTTTTGTCAATCTATTTATCTTTCAAGATAATAAAATTTCAGATTTTGATCACCTATTTCCTTATGTTTATAATCTATTTTTGTAAGTGATAGAACATACTTTAGGTACCTAATTTAACATTTTTAGAACCTTAAAGTCCGAGGTCTACTCATAAGAGTACACGCTCAAGTTGTTACGGGTTATTGTGCTTCAATGGCAACAAAATTTTGTACAGACATGTTTCAGAGTCATTCAGACAATAATGAAGAGTGAGCGCTCAAAAATATTGAAGTCGGAGCTAAGGGATACCCCAACATCCATCACTTGCATACAGTGAGAACCCACTCTCATCACTGAAGATAACAGAGCGGCATTCCACTCTCCAGACAACTATTCCAGGACACCAGAAGAGTCATGTATGGCACAGCCGTGGTGTCAATGGCAGCCTTGCTGGATGCACACATGATCTTAATTTTGATGCAAACTGATTGTTTCCAATTGTCCTCGGTGACACAGTAGATGCGACAAGTGTCTGGATTTCTCCCTGGTTGACGAAACGCTGCTGTAAAATCAGTCGAGACTAAAAGATCGTCGGATGCACTGTGTAATAACATTATACGATACGATCTCTACATGTGCTGAGTGCAGAATAAGATCATAATTGCACACTGCACTACTCTGGGGAAGTAGTGTCTGATGTTACTATGTCTCTAGAGTAAGGCAGTGTTTCAATTGCGCCGGTCAGGGTGGCCGAGTGGTTCTAGGAGCTACAGTCTGGAACCGCGCGACCGCTACGGTCGCAGGTTCGAATCCTGCCTCTGGCATGGGTGTGAGTGATGTCCTTAGGTTACTTAGGTTTAAGTAGTTCTAAGTTCTAGGGGACTGATGACCATAGATGTTAAGTCCCATAGTACTCAGAGCCATTTGAACCATTTTTAGTGTTTCATTTGTCGCCTTCTTCTGCAGATATGGGGATTGATGGCTCTCGATCTTCCACCATAACCGAGTCCATCAACATGAGGTAGCAAAAATGAGGTAGCCAAGGAGGTGGAAACGTGTATTCTACTATCCCAAGACTGCTTGGTAGTTATTAAAGGAAAACAAAATTAATAAGCAGGAGTACAAAATAAGAAAGTATTTATTACTTAATTTTGTTGTAGTTCATGAGCTGTTGGTTGACAATTATAGAAGACGCGACTTGACTAAGCGTCTGTAGAATGATATAATTTACAAATCACAAATCTTGCAGTGACGAACTAAACTCTTGTAATCTTGAATGTCGAATCCGGTGAATTTGAAGACTAACTTGGAACTGGGCTAGAAAGACTTGATGGCAGCAATGACTGACTAACATCGGCGCTGGCTGACCACTGACCGCGGCTACGAACTGCGACTGGCACATCTGCATTACACTCCTGCTACACATGGAGTGGCCTAGCGTCGCCTCGCTGCGAGCACAAGTACTGCGAATGGCTGCGTACTCTTTGGCTAGCACAGCCGTTCTTCTGTTCCGTTTGTCGAGAGAATCGCATCCGGCGGATCGATCTCTCAGGTGGCGGTGCGGTCGTATGACTGACGACATCACACGGATTAGGTGACATAACGTTATTACGCGCTGGCAGCGACGATCTTTTAGTCTTGAGTGATTTTAAGTTAATGTTTCGTCGACCTGTATAATAAGATTGAGGTATGCAGCTTGCAAAAAATATATGACTCTCTGTCCTGGAGGCTTGTGGCAGTACAAAGAAAAAAATATTATCTTGGGATCTCAAGATGACTAACAACTTTAGCCGCAACTAGTATTCAACAAAAATAATAAATTGCTTTATTGACCAGTAACAGAGTTTTTTTCTGAATCTGTTGTTGTTGTTGTGATCTTCAGACCTGAGACTGGTTTGATGCAGCTCTCCATGCTACTCTATCCTGTGCAAGCTTCTTCATCTCCCAGTAACTACTGCAACCTACATCCTTCTGAATCTGCTTAGTGTATAATGAATACACTAAGCCTCCCTCTACGATTTTTACCCTCCACGCTGCCCTCCAATACTGAACTGGTGATCCCTTGATGCCTCAGAACATGTCCTACCAACCGATCCCTTCTTCTAGTCAAGTTGTGCCACAAACTCCTCCCTAATTCTATTTAGTACCTCCTCATTAGTTATGTGATATACCCATCTAATCTTCAGCATTCTTCTGTAGCACCACATTTCGAAAGCTTCTATTCTCTTCTTGTCCAAACTATTTATCGTCCATGTTTCACATCCATACATGGCTACACTCCATACAAATACTTTCAGAAACGACTTCCTGACACCTAAATCTATACTCGATGTTAACAAATTTCTCTTCTTCAGAAACGTTTTCCTCGCCATTGCCAGTCTACATGTTATATCCTCTCTACTTCGACCATCATCAGTTATTTTGCTCCCCAAATAGCAAAACTGCTTTACTACTTTAAGTGTCTCATTTTGTACTCTAATTCCCTCAGCGTCACCCGACTTAATTCGACTACATTCCATTATCCTCGTTTCTTTTCTGAATCTAGTAAGTGTAAATGGTCATTTCAATTAGAAGTGAAATTATGGAAGCTCCTATTTCGTTCCAGCATGTGATCACCTTCCTTTGACTTCCATATACACCAAAAACACGCGCTGGACGAAATTTTGTTGTAGACATTTTCGTATCTCTTCCTGGCCCGCGAGTGGGCGAATTTTGGTTCCCCCTGTATATTTTTTTGTGGTAGACTGAAAAACGTTACTGTCAAACTGATTGTAATGCATAATTAATAATAATATAGTGAATAATCAGTTATGTTCGAGTGTATGGTTCTTGGCCTGTGTAGATTGATCTGGCTATATAAAAATCTCTAGGCAACTTATAGACCACTTCGAGCAATTTTCCGCCTTATACATAGTGAGTTACACTTTAGTGTCAGACGTTTGCATTAAGCAGAACTTTCACCAGAGGCAGCGACTGCACTGCCTTCTAATGTGCGAAGCAGCGCTCTTACAGCTGGACATGTGTCACGGCTGTCGGCTGAGTAACCGCCCAAGATAACTTTCCACAGCAGCAACAGGCAGTGTCGGCTGCCGCACACCACCAGCCTCGTCATGACGACTGCAGCTTAAGCCGCACAAGTGTTCCTGCAGGTGTTCTTGCGGCGTGGCTGTCTCTCTGCAACTGCTCACCGCTTAATCGCAACCAGAGTGTGCGAGGTGCCGGAGCTAGCAGTGTATTTAACACTAAATTCTTCTAGAATCTTCATATGGAAATGATGCTCTATAGCCCCCTTTTCTAACTCCGACTTTTGCTGTTGTACATGGATTAAGAAGAAACGCGAACTGACTGTAATCGACCCTGCAAGTGGAGTAGAAAAGAGTTTGGCACCTGCAATAATTTAATTTGATAGGAATTAATTTGATAAAGGAAAGTTTCATTAACGTAGTGAGAAATGAAAGGGTTGCTCTACCAATCAACAGAATGAAATTTCTGTCCAAAATAACAATTTGATTTATTATGACTAAACTCAAAATAATAAACAAATCACGTGAAACATTTACAATACGTCAAATTGGATACTCAAATAAATGCTGTGAAGGTGAAGTTGTCCATAAACTAGATTGTGATATTTATGACCAAGTGGTATGTGGAGCCAATTCCTTGCAACTCAAATCTTAAGAGAAACACCCAGCCAACCCAACATTAATTGCTGCTACAGTAGTGAGAACTCAGACAATGAACATCCAAGACAGAACCACGTAAGAAAAGACGGGAACAGGCGCGCTCTGCTGAGCTCTGATTATCACAGTGCAAATTCCCTAATCTGCCGATGTTGCGGACATACATTACTAAGCTGTCTTCTTAACTGCAAGGACACGATCTGGCGTACCGGAAGCGATGGCTGGTTGCTTCGACGTCCCGTCGTGGTGATGATAAATCGCGAGTATAGCCCGAAACAAATTATCCTGGTCTGGTTGTTCCAGACTAAAGACTTCCTAGCAACACAAATACGCCTCTGAGGGAGACGAAGAAGGCTCGCTACACAATCACTGACTTATTTTAACAATCGAAGTCACACAGTAACTCCAATAAAGTCAACTTCAACCAAAACTGCTCAAGACGGACAACATAGGTCGCTTGTACGCAGAACGCTCAATTGCTAACTGTACTCGGAAAGTTAAGTTGAAGTCGAAACTTCAGCAACATCGTCAGTTACAATTAAATGAAAGTATATTAGACAGCCAACGGAAGGCAGGCTGTCCAGAGCAGCGAGAGCTCAGTCTTGTAACCTACTCCGACCGAAAGACCAGAGCCGACTCCTCAAGAGCACCCGTACAAGCCGAACACAGAACATTCCCGCCCCCACGACAGTGGCTGTGGTTAAACGTGTCAATCAGCAACTCGAAAACTGGCTGAAAATTCCACTCTATTGCCGAAGCACTACTATTCTGCCAATGGAGATACTTGGCGCCCAATTTCTGCGCCGATTTTTCTACATCACGGAGCTATCCCCTGAGCAAGCCAATCACAATTATGATTTTGCAGAAAACGCGGGAATTTGCCCGCCAAGACTGCCTGGGAACACAAGCCATCCCACCCCTCGATAGAAGCCCATCAGAAAGTGTTTTGACTAAGTTTTTGCGAAGTAACGGAACCTCTAGCCCCAGCCGCTCGTCCAAGCCCCTGTGGGTGGGACGCCCCCCCTCTTATGACAATGTGGGCGTCTGGAAAGCATGCACTCGACTCCCTCACACCTGTCGGCATAACCCTTTCAAGATCAGCAGTACCCGCCATAACCCTTTCAAGATCAGAAGAACCCGCCTGTCACCAGACCATCCAGGTGACGAGAGACGCTGCGTGGGAAGTCCGCATGTGAAGCAATAGCAACTTTTCACCATATGCAATTAGAGAGGAAAATAATCATATCTTCTGAGTTCTCAATACTAGCCTTGTAATGACAATAGTCAGTCATACTTCCACAAATCGAATTACTCAGAGTAAGATATAAATATGAGAGGGGGCAAGTCACTGTGTGCATCTAAAGGCGTGCCACTTTTTAATTGTACACCACTGTGCAACTTCGCGCCAACTTCAAAGTGGACGCTGTATGAGTATAGTCTGCGGCTGTTGAAAGTTCGCACACAGCTGCTAAGTTGCTTGTGGAGATGCCACTGCCATTACCTTCCACGTGTGATGGGGCAATAGCGTCCGGCTTTCTGTTTGCCAGCACCATTTCCCACGCTGTCTCAAAAAACAACGGGCCGCAGCACGGCCTTTAGAGGCCACGGATCAACGCAGCCTATAGATGCAATATTTCTTTGGATGCGTTTATGCTGCCTCTCGCTGCTCACTGGCATGGACTGGCGATGATGAATCAAACCACCCGCGCCTTACTGGCCCATTTAACCTGCACCATCGCTGCTCGCTTCGATCGTCGCCAGGCGATGATATCCAGCTGGTTTGCCGCGATGCACACTAGCCATTCCGTATCACGAGCTCGTCGGGCCATTTCTCGCGCATTTCAGCA
The DNA here is from genome assembly GCF_021461385.2 of Schistocerca piceifrons. Lineage (NCBI taxonomy): Eukaryota > Metazoa > Arthropoda > Insecta > Orthoptera > Acrididae > Schistocerca > Schistocerca piceifrons. Next base: position 344,552,274 of record NC_060143.1, on the reverse strand, counting down.
GTGCGTGTGAAACAATGGAGCCGCGAAGATTACAGTAGAGAACTGTGTTCATTCGCAGCTATATCGCCCATCGTCGCCTTCTCAACTCGAGTGACAGCTGCCGTCAGTCTACAATGAAAGGATGCAAGAAGGAAGATCGGGTTTAAAGTCACGTTAACATGGAGGTCACTCTTGATGGAGCAAAAGCTCGGATTGTGTTGTGGGAAACAAAATCGGCCATCCCCTTTAAAAGGAACTAAACCAGCATTTGCCTGGAGGGGTTTAGGCAGATCACGGAAAACCTAAATCTGGATTAACGGACGGGGGTTTGAACCGTCGTCCTCCCGAATGCGAGTCTATTCCGCTAATACCTGCCTGCAATGGATGGCTGCGCGGGATTAACCGAGCGGTTTTAAGGCGCTGCAGTCATGCACTGTGCGGCTGGTACCGGCGGAGGTTCGAGCCCTCCCGCGCGCATGAGTGTGTGTGTGTTTGTCCTTAGGATAATTTAGGTTAATTAGTATGTAAGCTTAGGGACTGATGACCTTACCAGTTAAGTCCCATAAGATTTCACAGACATTTGAACAGTTTTTGCAGTGGATGCAGCCGGTTTGTAGGTGGAAGTGTTGACTGAAGAACTGAGAAAAATACCCTGAAATATGGAATTCATTTTGCAAGCATTATCATCATGAGACTAAGGAGTCAGCCATATTGTTTCAAGTCAAGCGAGAGCCCTTTAATCTGAATTAAAATATTTCTCTGCCTCGTGATGACTGGGTGTTGTGTGATGTCCTTAGGTTAGTTAGGTTTAAGTAGTTCTAAGTTCTAGAGGACTGATGACCATAGATATTAAGTCCCATAGTGCCCAGAGCCATTTGAACCATTTTTTTCATTAAAATAAATCTTCAGTTAATAACAAGAGTGTAAAACAAATTCAGTGGGTGAGTCCAAAACCTATTCTTGCCTTTCTTAATGCTTTATTGTATTTCAGCCACAATATTCATAACAGCACTCATTTAGTGACATAAATTGGATAGTCTTTCACGTTCGGGAATAAATTGATTAAGTGTTCACTATGATTGTTACCGATACATTTGTCTGGCCTTGGTTCTGTCACACTTCTGACATTAAATGTAACACTTCTGACACTAAATGTAACTGTGCTTTCTCTTTTGATGCTAGTAAATTGTCAGGATGAGCATTACTGCAAAGGGCATTTGATTCTAAAGCATTATGTCAGGGTGAAAATACTAAATAAATTAATTTTTCTCTCTTAACAACATGTGGGCAGGGTGGGTTCTTCCTTGGCTCGGGTATGAGATAGAATGAAACAGCATTTTTACATTAGATAACTTGTATTGAAAGTTTTGTACAGCTGTTTCCTTACTGGATGTTCTGCCTCAGCGAGCGGCAGCTGTGTCGTTTGCAAAGCCTTCTGCTGCAGCAGCGGCAACGTCTGATTATGCGTGGTGGTGTGTATCTCGTGTCGCTGTCTCGCCCAGTTGACTGGAGACGCGCATTGTGCTGTGGCCCGATTAATTATTGAGAACGAAGTCGTGAATCGGATGGTGATACCTTGGATGTGGCGTCCCAGTGTTTCTCTTCTCTAAGCGGCCGCGTGTGTTGTGTGTCGACCAGCGGAGCGGCGCGGCGGGGGAAGGCCAGTGTCCCGGACTCGAACAACGGACTCCCGCTTGCCAGTCTTCGGCTGTCAGATCTTCATCCCAGCTCACAGGTGACTGCTGATGTGAGGCCGTCTCCTTCCCGCCCTCACGAGTCACCCGGGTACGTAAAAATAAGACTTCAAATACCTTTTAGCTTCTGTCTTCTGGCGCCGAGGCTGCTGCTTGCTATTCCATTGCAGCGGCGGACATGGTGTGTCTGTCTATGATGTAGTCTCTTCTTGCATGGCGGTCTTCAGCACCGTGTAACCTCTCCGCACGAAATAAATAAATGTGGAAATTGAACCATGCGTGAACTCCCCACAAAATTGATAAATGAAAATTGACCAAAAACCACACAATAATATTAAATAATGAACCATGAATCAAATGTAACCTCCTAACAGAAATAATGTTTAATATCTGGTAAATTTTATAAGGGCAGCAGCGCTGACCTTCGGCCCTGTGGAATAATTAAACCTAATAAATTTTATAAGGACAGCAGCGCTGACCTTCAGCCCTGTATTCCGAAGAAAAAAGGAAAAATTCTTACCTCAATAAAAACTGCATCTATATCTGCTCTTATTTATTGACACAGCTTCGTGCAATGCTGGCGTATATTTAATTTTGATTCTTGGAGGAAATACATAGGAAATATTCTTTAAATTGGAATGAATGTTTTTCTTTAAAAGAGTTACTTTATAACGAAATTATTATTGGGGCATTTTTTTGAACAAATTAATTACAATTAACATACATTATTAGATGTGCGCAATGCTGCGTCTTTACTTTCTACAACAATACTCATCGTCCACCACAATCCTGACCAGAGTTACAAGAAGAGCACGCCGCTGACGCATGCCGACGTCTGCTACCGTATCCGACTGACTACTACTACAGACAGAGTACAACTGTTCCTGCCGACTCGCTACACGCAACTACTGTTCCTGCCGACTCGCTACACGGTACTGACTAGCACTGTCGTCTCGCGCGGTCAAGTGCAGACTAGCAACGACAAATAACTCTCTGGTCAGAGATTCTGTCATGCCTCGTCATCGCTGGTAATGAATACATACGTGTTTCATAACCCTCCACTGGGGGGGGCAAAAATTTGGCAGCGATGGTGAGTCATTTGGACTTTCCATGAGCAACAAATTTTTGTTAACTAACTAACTTTACAGTCACAGAATATACAGATATATATAGGTATAGAACATGAAATAAATATAGTGCACATGCACCGAGTACAGAACATATCAGATAATGACAAAATATATATACAATGAGTACAAAACAAATTAACAAATGACATAAGTGCACATGCACTGTAGTTCAGAACATATCAGCAAATCAAAAAATGTATAGGTCATGAATACAAATCATGTTAGCAAAAATGATTTTCACTATGTTACAAGTATTAGGATAGGAAAGGGAAGGATTGCATCATGGTTGTAGCACTTTAGATTGCACGCAGCTGCACTGAAAGTCCATATCTTTCTACAGAAGCACAACACCAAGAAAGACAATCTGAAGTTCTTTTCCCAGAAGTATTAATCAGCGTAGCCAAGACACTGGTATGTCGTAGTAATATTCCATGTTATCTTTTTGGTAGTACATTAGGTACACCAAACAGTGTGACCATAATAGCATCTCCATCGCTCACGGTGGTGGACAGCATGTCGTGTCAACACCACGTTCGTGTAAGGTACACCAACGTAGAATTAGTGCAAAAATCAAATATAGTGCTCCATGATCATGAGGATATACAGGATAAACGGATATTGCAGTAATTCCAGGTAATTAGGTCAGAAGGTGAAGGACATTAAGTCACATACTAGTCTTCATTGAGAATTACACTAATAGTTGGTGGCACTCATTGCCCAGTTATTGAACATTTCTGTAGTATTACAGAATAATGTTCATGTGTTGTTTTACAGAGAACATTGGAACTCATTGCCTAATTATAAACCATCAGAGGTCATCATTGAAAACGAGCTAATAAATGACATAGTATTATAGAATAATGTTCATGAGTCGTTTTACAGAGAACATTGGCACTCATTGCCTAATTATAAATCATCAGAAGTCATCATTGAAAACAGGAGCTAATAAATGACATAGTATTACAGAATAATGTACATAAATCGTTTTACAGAGAACATTGGCACTCATTGCCTAATTATAAACCATCAGAAGTCATCATAGAAAACAGGAGCTAGTAAATGACATAGTATTACAGAATAATGTTCATCAGTCGTTTTACAGAGAACATTGGCACTCATTGCCTAATTATAAAGCATTATATATATATATATATATATATATATATATATATATATATATATATATATACATTATTTAAGCAATGCATTGCGTTGGGTAATTACTGAAGAATGAAAATATTTGCTTTTGAGTTGTTGCTGCAAATGAAGATGTATAACGTCATTCGTCATGAGTCAGCTGTAGCAAGATTATGAAACAAGTAGAGTATATGTAATCACATTCATAAATGACATAGGTTTAATGAACTACTGCTTATAGCACATTAATTTCATAAATAATTTCTCCTGAAAAATACAAAAATGGATTATTAAACTGAAAGAAGAAACGCATTTTATGCTGAAAAGTAGTGAACTTCGAATTAACAGGTAGTGAAATGTGTATAAAAAATGTGTTCCCTAGCTGTCCTTTCCAAAACCTTCAGTCATCATACTATGCAATATAACACATACTGTCAAAACGAACTGCAACAAATACTTAAGTAACTACATAGTATCTCTTAACCAACAGCAAATATATAAACTTCATCATTATTTTCATCTGCAAAGAAAAACTTCATTATCCATATCACCATAACTCCATTAGTGTCATCACCTGTAAAGAAAAACTTCATTATCCATAGTAGCATATTCTTCATCATTATTCATCACCATTCATTATCATCTGCAAAAAAAAATTCACTTCATTACTCATTACACAACTATTCCTTATTTCTAGCATATTTCATCACTAAAACTAAGATGTGTAGTTCTGTCTGACAGCCTGCATCAATCGCCTTGTATTCTGAAAGAAAAAATTAGTTAAGACTGCTATTCTACGATCTGTATAGTATATTCTTGTTAATGCTTGTTAATCCTGATCCATTTACTCTTCATCACGAAGTATTGTATCCTCTTTCGTTCATTCCGAAGGTGAAATTCCCATTTCTGTTTAATTTATTTCTTTTACACGTTATTTCTTTTTGAAAATGATGAACAAAGATTAATGTCTTGCATTTAATTCATATACCCATTAGATAAAAACTGGTTTATAGTAGCATAATTGAGCATACAGCATAGCATGACAGAAAACGTAATATGTCAAAAACATAGATAGTGTTCAGAGGCAAAAATGTACCCAGTGTATCACAATGTAGCAGCAAAAAAAAAGAAGTAAAGTAGTCACGATGTTGAGATATCATAAGACAAAAATGTCAAAGTCAACTGGTGTTTGTTATATCTTAAATATTTCACAGTGCATACAAACAAAACGGGAAAACAATCATACATACATGAAGAATGGAAAATGTGCACAGTCTGATGTGTAACGACAAGAAAAGCGACCTGCTAACCTTACCTTTCCGGGCACTTGCCAAGAAAAAATTACGATAATCATCAGTAGGTAGTCACATAAATATAATTGCATAAATGGTCATAAAATGTGTAAGTTCATCTGGAAATGTGCATGGTCTGATGTGTAACGACAAGAAGAGCGACCTGCTAAGCTTACCTTGCCGGGCACTTGCCAAGAAAAATACGACACTCATCAGTAAGTATTCATGTGAATATAATTGCATAAGTGGTCATAAAAAAATTAGCAAATGGCATGACAGCATGTTAAATCATAAAGTATCTTCATTCAATAAAAGGTTTGATATTCGATATGTGGTGGTTTCCTTTGGTTTTTCTGGTTCTCAAAGTTTCGACGTGTACAACATTGAGGTAAGGAATGCTGCGAATCCGATATGGACCTGCGTATAGAAGTTCAAATTTACTGCACCTACCTTTTACTCTATTGGATAAATAGTGTGTACGTACTAATATCTTCTGTCCAATGTGAAAGTCACGGCGTGTACAAACCTGTTTTTGCTGTCTTCTCCGGCGCTCTGCGGCACGTTTGATGTTGTTCAGCGCAATGTCAATTATTTCATGGTGTCGTAGTCGACGAGATGTAGGAAAGTTTACTAATTCTTTAATTTTGTTAGGTGGTTCAACATTTTTCAGTATAACAGACGGAGATAGCATAGTGGATTCATTTGGTATGGAATTAATTACATCAGCATGTTTCAAATAACGTTTTCGTGAACAAGACTTTGCGTGTCAAAAGTATTGCTTGCGTTACTGGAATATGCAACCTGTACTGTATTTAATCAAATTCTATCTGGCGTGTTATTATTTTCAGGAGGATTCTGTGGCATTTCGACTATTTGTACTGTACTGTTATTTCTTCCTGACGTCTTACGTTCTGGATGATACCTACTGTCTGGTTCATTCATGATTATTTGTTGTTGCTAATGTTTTTGCTGCTGATAAGATAGACTGTTATTAAATGTACGCTGAAAATTGTGCTCATTACTTTCACTTCTATCATGATAGTCATTTCTTTACGGTGCATTGCGATAGGAATTGAAATGGTGTTTTTTCTGTACATACTGATTTCCTTGTTGCTGTGCGTTACTATTTGTTGGAGCTGAGACTATACGTGTACGCGGCGAAACATTAAAGCTTGGTTGACCTTGTAGACTGCATTGTTGGTTAGGTATGCTAACCGGCTGGTTTTGTTGCTATTGCGAAGAAAAACCTCTATTGTTACTAAAATGCGTTCGCTATTGCTGATAATTTTACACATACTGATGATTAAAATTTTCTCTAATATTAAAGTTCTCGTGATTGTCATTTCTTGAGCGTCTAATGATAACTGTCACTTTCGGTAAAATTTGTCGTATCAGGTTTTCTTTACACTTTTCTTAATACAAGCTAGAGCAATAGTTAAAGAGCTGTTTTGATAGATATAAAGGATAGTAGAAGAGAAGGCAGCAGTGCAGAAAACTAAAGATGAAACAGCACTACTACGGCTCGGGGCTCTGTGCACGCTACGGCACATACTCACTAAAGAGTAATTAATCCCCTGAGGTCAATTATGCGCTGTAAATACATTTTAGCTTTTGCGTTACAGGCAATGCTGGTGAAAATTCGAAAGAAAATTGTAGCATCGAGTCCAAAGCTAGTTTCTGCATTACAGGTAATGATGGTGAAAGCACAAAAATAAATCGACGTATCCAGTTCAATGCGTGTATCTGTGCTCTGTCATTTTCAAATACCTTAGTTTTTTTTACACATACAAATTGCTTATAATCAACGTTCTCGTCACTGAATGTGTGAACAGGTTCACGATTACATAAGAATCTGTTTGTCTGTGTCATTTCGGATTTTAAGTCGCGTAGCTTTTCGGATTTTAAGTCGCGTACTCTCTGTAAATTACTTAAGTTACACTGGCTGTGTGAGTCTGACAAATGTTCGCAAAGTGGCGTCTGCTGTGACGCGTTATTACCTGAAACATTTTTCATTTCTGTCACTTTAATACGTTCGTCAATTTGGCTATTCTGTTGTTCACATTTCTTATCGACTTCCGTATCCACAATGTGTGAAAGTTCTGGTGACTTTAAATTAAACTCGTCGTGTAACTGAGTCGCATTTTCAGAACATTGTTCAGTGACCGCACTAATTTCATCGCTATGTGATTCTGTTGTGGCTACATGTGTATTAATTAATTCTTGTGCAACAGATCTATTTTCTTCACTGCTTTCCCTAGCATGAGCCTTACTTTCTTCACATGATTGTTCTTTCGTGTCGTGACGTTGCACGGTAACGGCTGTAATCTGTTCACTAACTTGTTTGTTCTGTTCGTTAAGGTTGTCGTGTTTTTCGTTCGACAGTTTGAAACTGTCATTAAATTGTTTGCGCGATTCATTAAGCTGTTTGAAATGGTTGTCGAAACTTTCATTAAGTTGTTTGTAATAGTTATCTAGCATTTCATTCCGCTGTTTGAAACTTTCATTAATTATTTGAAATGGTTTTTCTGTTTTTCATTGATTTGTAGTATTAATGCGATAACTTGATCTACAGTAACATTACCTATTCTATTCTCTGTGCTGTTTGATTTTGTACCTGCAATTGTCACGTTTTGTGTAACCATTCAGTGATTTTGTGATTCTTGAAATTGTTTGCTAATCGGATGTGCACTGTTAGTCGCTACACCGGAATCAAATGAATCTGTCGTACTCTGATTACACTGTTCATTTTCATTAGTAAAATTTGTCTGTTCGTCACGTAAATCCTGCAAACCGGGTGTGTCGAGCTGGGCAGCGCTCATTGCAACAGAACCCCCCGCGTCATCAATTGTCGTTAAATTAACAGAGGACACAATCGAATTCGTTTGTTCATCGTTAAGATTAAAATCATTATTAATGGTCGGTACGCACTGATTGTCAGTAAACGGAGGATTGTCATCATTACACTGTGTGTCACAAGTACTATCGTTCAAATTATTAGAATCGGCTATTTCATTCATTACACATCGCGATGTACTGTTAACAGTTTTTCGCGGCATTTTTCTCAAAATAAATTAATCACAAATGAAATAAGTACAATGTAAAAAGCAACAAACACAAATACAACAAAGAGCAACGAATTGCCGATGATCTGTGAAAGAAAGTGACAAAATTAGTAAATGCGTTGCGCCAAATGCTAATTATATTTAAGTAAATAAGAGCAGATATATGACTACTTGTCAGAAGATTCACAAAGAAATACGATCCTGGTCCGGATGTCGCCAAGTGTAACCTCCCCACACAAATAATTAAATAAATAAATGTGGAAATTGAGCTAAGTGTAACCTCCCCACAGAAAATATTGTTAAATAAGAATGCAAATTGGAGCCATGCAATACCATTAATTAAATAATGAACCATGAACCGAATGTAACACCTCAACAGAAATAACAATATTTGGTAAATTTTATAAGGGCAGCAGCGCTGACCTTCGGCCCTGTGAAATAATTAAACCAGATAAATTTTATAAGGACAGCAGCGCTGACCTTCGGCCCTGTATTCTGAATAAAAAAGCAAAAATTCTTACCTCAATAAAAACTGCATCTATATCTGCTCTTATTTATCGACACAGCTTCGTGCAATGCTGGCGTATATTTAATTTTGATTCTTGGAGGAAATGCATAGGAAATATTCTTTAAATTGGAATGAATGTTTTTCTTTAAAAGAGTTACTTTATAACAAAATTATTATTGGGGCATTTTTTGAGCAAATTAATTACAATTAACATACATTATTAGATGTGCGCAATGCTGCGTCTTTACCTTCTACAACAATACTCATCGTCCACCACAATCCTGACCAGAGTCGCAAGAAGAGCACGCCGCCGACGCATGCCGACGTCTGCTACCGTATCCGACTGACTACTACTACAGACAGAGTACAACTGATCCTGCCGACTCGCTAAACGCAACTACTGTTCCTGCCGACTCGCTACACGGTACTGACTAGCACTGTCGTCTCGCGCGGTCAAGCGCAGACTAGCAACGATAAATAACTCTCTGGTCAGAGATTCTGTCATGCCTCGCCATCGCTGGTAATGAATACATACGTGTTTCAACCGAAACTGACTGAAAACTACTGCTACTCTGCTCGTCGGGCACACTGCGTCTCGCGTATTTATTCACTTCAGTTCACTGGAGGTGAACGACTTCACGGTCATTGCCTCTTCTGTCTTCTTAACGTCGGCCATTGGCTCTTGGAATGTAGGCGAGGGCCTTTGATCACATGTGACAATTGAGAAACACGTGAGCCGGTCGGGCGATGCCCTGACGGCTGAATCGACAGCGTCCGCGTATGTGGGGAGGGCGATGGCTTCGTCTGTCACGTTGAAAAGCTTCTCGGAGAATCTTCTTGACGTGAGCCGGTCGGGCGATGCCCTGACGGCTGAATCGACAGTTTCCGCTTCTCTCCTGAACGTGCTGATTTCAAGCGCCGGCCGTCGCCACTGTTGCTTTGTCCGCTGTTTGCCAGTGTGTAATTCTTCTAAACCAAACTAAGTTTTCATGTATTTTCTAATTTTTACTTCACTTCACATTGATTTCACTAATTTATTTACCTATCTTAAGTACCACTCAACAGTTCTCCATCAGCATTGTCTATAAATTAAGCAGAGAAAAATTTTCTACTACTGTTAAGTGAACATCGTCCTTGCTACTACTATTAAGTGAATTTTCTCCTTGGATTGGTGTGAATTCATTGTCCAGATCACGTAGCATGCTTTTCAGATCCCCTGGCATTTTCACTTACCTTTCGTGTGAGAATTTCAAATGGCTGTGAGCACTATGGGACTCAACTTCTGTGGTCATTTGTCCCCTAGAACTTAGAACTAGTTAAACCTAACTAACCTAAGGACATCACACACATCCATGCCCGAGGCAGGATTCGAACCTGCGACCGTAGCGGTCTCGCGGTTCCAGACTGCAGCGCCTAGAACCGCACGGCCACTTCGGCCGGCGTGTGAATTTCGGTATGTTCTCTGTTTCCAAGACTTACCACACAGATTTAGAACTTTCCTTACTGTTTTACGCAGTGCTGTGTCGCCGATGCTGTGTTGATAATGCAGAACAATTTGAGTGTAGCTTCTACACAGATATGTGGAAAAAAAGAACCGTTGACGCTACAGCTTTTGTTTTACTGTTAATTCATCGAAAGACTGCGCATTCATTCGAAAATAAAGAATTTACTTTCATCTTCTCTTAAATCCATAGTCACGAACGTTCTTCTCAAAAACACCTGAACCAATCAGTGGGTGTGTCCAAAACATCTAGCTGCCTTTCTTAATGCATTTACAACCGAAATCAGCAAAAACTACTTGCTTTCTTCTGCCTACGTATGTGCAAAGTGTGTGAAATCTTATGGGACTTAACTGCTAAGGTCATCAGTCCCTAAGCTTACACACTACTTAACCTAAATTATCCTAAGGACAAACACACACACCCACGCCCGAGGGAGGACTCGAACCTCCGCCGGGATCAGCCGCACAGCCGTGACTGCAGCGCCTAAGACCGCTCAGTTAATCCCGCTCGGCTTCGTGTGTGCAGATTGGCTTCCAGTCCAGTACTACTGCTTGATTTACGTAGCGACGCCGCCGTGTGTGTACTGAAATGATTTCTGACGCCGCAATCCCGCTGCGAGCACACGCGACCATTACTCGCTAGTGTGCATCGAGCCCTTCTTTTTCGCGCTGTGACCACCGCTCTATGTCCTGAAATTTGAGCTGTGATTGACTGCTTCAAGGTCACTCCAGCAGTGCCATGTTTGACTGTTGTTCGTTGAGCGCGGTCTCTCGGGGTCTATAAGCAGAAATACTATTCATAAGAGCTACAGTATGCACAGTTCTTTGAAAGTGGAGATAGGGCCGATCTGAAACATGTACTTATTTATACCTTGTGCTAGTACACTTTGCAGAACTACAAAAGCGTATTAATCAAATTCAGAGATAGAAGTAATTCAGAGGCGGCCCGCAGGATTTGTTACCGGTAGGTTCGAACAACACGTAAGTGTTACGTAGATGCTTAAGGAACTCAGTGGGAATCCCTGGAGGGAAGGCGACGTTCTTTTCGAGAAACACTGTTGAGAAAATTTAGAGAACCGGTATTTGAAGCTGACTGCCGAAGTATTTACCGCCGCCAACAAACTTCGCACGTAAGTACTACTAAGATAAGATACGAGAAATTAGGGCTCATACGGAGACGTAGAGACAGTCATTTTTCCCTCGCTCTATTTGCGAGTGGGACAGAAGGGGAAATGACAGTTAGTTGGCTGGCTCTGAGCACTATGCGACTTAACTTCTGAGGTCATCAGTCGCCTAGAACTTAGAGCTAATTAAACCTAACTAACCTAAGGACATCACACACATCCATGCCCGAGGCAGGATTCGAACCTGCGACCGTAGCGGTCACGCGGTTCCAGACTGAAGCGCCTTTAACCGCACGGCCACACCGGCCGGCTGACAGTTAGTGGTACAGGGTACGCACCATAGGTGGCTTGAGGAGTTTCTATGTAGATACAGATGTAGATGTAGACATCTATGAACGTAATTATATCTTTTAGCATCTGGCGTTTTTTATCTCCAAGTAGACAGTAAATAGGTACTGTATTCCAAGCTTTTGTCACAGTCCTTCCACAATGAAGTCTCATTTTAGATTAATTTATTCTTCTAGTTGCAAATGCGAAATGCACATTCTATTAACTGTAGGATGTGGACAACAAGTAATTGTTTGCGTTTTGTAAAGTAAAATGCGACCCACTGTAAAACCATAGCAGATGACTGTCCATTACAATCGGACGTGGCCGAGGTAAAATTTTTGCGTTTATTTCGACTTTGCATCATTAAAATAACACGGCGGACCGGCACTAGACATGCAGTGATACCTAATAATAGGTTTTTTATGTCCTGCAATATCTGACACTGCGCTAAACCAAGGCAAACTCGCGCAAACTCCGTAGGCTTGTGGCTTTGACGCCACTCAATAACTGGCATTTATCTGTGAACGGAGACGGATATCAGTGTAAGTACCACTTCAAAGCTTTTGTACTTTTAGCAATATTTCAGTTGCAGTATGTATCGTCTAAAACCAGCTCCGGATCTACAATTTTTCCGAACCGGGGCAGAAACTTGATAGTAACTCCCCGCTCTCCTTGAGCATGCAAGCTCCCTACTTAAAGCTGTAATTACGACTTTAATAAAAATTGCAAAAGTAGTGTTAATTAGAACACTGGGAGGAGTTGTGGTCTAAATAACAATAGATTTATTCATTATTAACATCACAAGACAAAAACAACACAATAAACAGCTAAAGAAACGACCCACAATTTTTTTTTTTTTTTTACTTGACAGATGCTTTCAATGAAATGCGATCTATGGTGAGCAAAGTGATCAGCTGGGGATCAACACATGACACTAACCAGAACTAATCGCTTTACCTGACTTCATACATGTGACTCCGTGGTATGGCCCAAAATCTACGCTACTACCATGCATCTATGCTATAGTACTCCCTAAAGAAAAATATGGTTCCAAAGAACAGGGTGCTAAGAAGTTTATATTGGAGCCCCACGCCGTAGCAGCGAATACTTTACCCTTCTGTAGTCAGGGCAGCACACTACGATGCGCTCGGCGACTGGAGTCATGGACGACAGCAATCTGTTATCATGGCGCGCGCCCAAAATATGCTAGTACGCGGTCTCGCTTTCGGATATTTTGGAACACAGCTAATTTTCTGTAAGTCTTTGAAACCCCAGTGGATTCCAGTGTGCAGGTGGACCCTTTTGCTGGTCTGCCAAACCGATTTGACTCCGTGCTACGACGGAAAATGTCAAATGTTTAGACGGCCTACTCAAGACGAATAAATACACCCACGTATCACTCGTGTGCGTGATGCTAGAAGCAGTACCTCTGACGGTTCAGATGGTGACTGGCACAGGCTCTAAGTGGCACACTATCAAAGGATACAAGTCTCACCGCTTAGGTAAAGACCTGCAGTTCTTTACTAACGAAGTGCCAGTACAAGAAAGACCTCTTCTCTTTCTCTCGTCTTTTCTCGCCAGCTCGGTAACATAGCAAGTACGCGGTCTCGCGTTCGGCTAATTCGGAAACAGGTACTTCTCTATAAGCCTCTGAAACCCCGGTGGATTCCAGTGCGCAGTCGTCCCACTTTAGCGCAAGACAGTCATGACGTGGATCGTGGCATTCCAAGCTGGGAGACCGCCCCTTGCTCTGCATACACGGATTTGACCAATCAGCGGCTTTAAAAATTAATTGGGAGAAAAGGAAAGAAGATTCATCTTCGCGACCTCTTTCCTACGCATTTACGCTGTGTCTTTGCTAAAGCATGACGTGAATGGAACCGCAGCCCTCCATAAAAAGATCGTTATCTGTCCCGTTGCGTCCATTTCGAACTTTCCAAATAATGGCCTTAAACTCACTAAAAGCCTCGTACCTTCAGAAATATGTTTTGTAGCAGAGTCTGGACATCTGGGCGCCACTGACCTGTCCCACTGAAATTGAAGCAAGAGCTTTAACTACTGCCAACCGTTTCATCATATGAGCGAAGTCAGATCGTATCCAGGTATAGCAACCAAGTAATAAATGTTCCCTTAGAACATTACGCAGCATAACTTCGTATCAGAAGTGAGAGTGCCCTGCAATCTGTCAACTGTTTCAGGTAAACTGATTAGAAAAACTTATTATTATATTCTGGATTGAATGTTTTGTGACCAGGAGAATAAGAACTATAGAGAGTAACGATTTCATCAATTCGAGTGGCGGAGTTTGAACTACTGAAGAAACTGGAATCATATTCTAAACCTCAGAGACGTTAACGCAACATTCTTCCAAACGAAGTCGCAACACGCTTATTGCAGAACTCTAAAGCAACTATGACAAGATCCGCACTGTACTTGTTAGGACCCACTAATGACTCAAATGCTTGCAGCTAGTGCCCCATCCAGAGCTCTCGTGCGAGTTCACGACTGATGAGATGGAGAAATAAGTGTGCGTATTAACAAAGCAGGTTGTTTTGACGAAGTGCCTCCGGGATTCCTGAAAAACCCGGGTCCGAAAACTACAGCTGTATAACACGATTATGAGTACCGGGAAACTTCCAACAAAACCTAGGAAAGCAAATGCAAAAGCTGGCAAAAAAATCTCATAAAGACGGCAACGAAACATGACATTATACAGAACTACTTCACTACTTAGTGGAGTTTATAAACTACTAAAAGGGATGATGCTATATCGAATCCAACCATTAAATGACAAGGTAATTCCACTCCAGCAAGCCGGTTTTCGAAAGAAAAGCAGCTGCTGTGATATATTTTTATCGAAGCAGGCTACCAGCGTAAAGTAAAGACTCCAGTACCACTTACTCATCCTACAGCCGCATCTGATACCGTATGACGCCATCTCTTTCTACTAAAATTTGCAGAAATTATAGCCACTTAGGGACATGGTTGCCAAGAAGGGAAAGAAAACCAATGTGCACTCCGTGTGCATACCGGGCGGAGTCATTCCAGATGTGGAACGGGTCCTCCCGGATGCCATGGAGAGCACAGGGTGCAGCCAACTGCAGGTGGTTGCTCACGTCGGTACCAGTTGTAAAGTATGTATGTAGAACTGTAAACGGATCCTAGCCAAGGCTCGACATATGTTACGTACCAAGAATAATGGAGATGTAACCCTTGTGCGCAATTTCTGGTTAAGCCACCTCACAAGGACAATTATAAATTTAAAAATTACAAGGTCACCACCAGCCCAAGCTCTTCCTAACAATTAAGAAAAGACCGAACAGGAAATTATGAGTTCAATTAAATTAAGAATTTAATTATCAGAACGCATTTTTTTTAAAGAAACTAACAAGATGAACAGCGTTGTATGTCGTATATCAATGAGCTTGTTAAATTAAATTGATTTTTCCTCCCACTTTTGTTCATGACAAGCAAGCAGATTAACTTAAAAAATAGGGGAATAGAAAATTAATTTGAAAATTGGTATCAATAAGAAAGATAAGGGACGCAGAGTTTATCTTTTACGTAGCACATTTATTCCATTACTGAATTTGATGCACATCCTATGAATACATATGACTGGTCCCTGAATAAAAAAGTTTAGCTAAATAATTCGCAAAAATTTGTAGAATCACGCAATTAAAAAGGAAAAACAGACAAAAGGGAAGTGGAACACAATAATTCAATCATTGCATCTACATACCCACGACTGTCCGAAAGGAACAAAGCAACTTCCACACTTTTAATTTCAACCACGATCATCGCCGATTTTTAACAAAATAATTATGCCACATTCCGTAAATACATAACTACACACGCTTCAGTTAAGCTGAGGTACTTAAATACGACATGAATTTAACATAGGGAAGTTCTAATTCGACCTACTTCCTATCAGCAGAAACCCTCTCTAGGAGCTACGAACTGTACTCACCAACCGCTAGTTGCAGAGTGTCTTTTTCCACCGAGCTTCGCCTAACTACCGGTGCAACGGATGCTACCATAGGGCTAGGCTTCCGCTACCAACCTGACAGCAAACCAACGTTAGACTAAAAGGGGTAAACCTCTCTGTCCAGGTACTGGGATCCTGAGTTGGTCATCCTGTGCTACCCTCCAAACGAGAAGCTAACATCACCTGCTTCTAGTAGACAACAAGCAACTCAGCGTCCCCCACAAAAGAAACCCGAAACCACTCGTAAAAACACTTATTCAGTCAAGTAAAAACACTCATTCAGTCACATTCACGCACACATAGGGTAGGGTGAAGGGAAAAACGTAATAGATACAGGACATGATTTCCTATGGAACACAAAAAAAAAATAAAAAAATAAAATCAAGCATAATATCATTTAAATCAGGCGGTGAACAGAATAGGATCCACAGAATACAGTGAGACAAGTGTCTATGAAATGACTCCACAGAGGCGTTTCATCACACCGAACCCTACCCCCCCCCCTCTAAAAAAAAAAAGACTATGCAGAGAACATTATTGCCATGCTATGATGTTATCCAACAGGCTTTTCACCTTGCAAATTTCACAAAAAACACCTATAAATTCAGGCAAACAGTAATTGCAAACTCAAGGATAAATACAAGTTTATACTAAAACCATAATAATATGAGTGTACATGTGGTACTAATTTAGAGAATTTAATGTTAATCTCATTCGGTCAGCAATGGAACAACAGTTATATAGAAAGTACCACAAGAGAAATGATGTGTTTGTATGACCCAAAATAGTACACACAATAAAACATCTTATCCCCAATCATATCTAATTATGAAATTTAAAACTTATAGTGAAAGTTAATTGTGGTACTAATTTACTGAATTAGAAATGGACCTCATTTGGTCAGCGAAAGAGACATTGATTTGTTTGTAAAGTACCACAACAGAATGATTATGTGTAACATCATAAGAGTATATGATACACAGACATAACGTTACATAGTATACAGAAAATCATAGTAATAAACATACACAATACACAGACATAATGTTACACAGCATACGAAAATCATAGTAATAGACATAGTAGAGTCATGAAAACAAGGTTCTGACATATCACAAAAAAACTAGTATGGATCAAATCATCAGGCATAAAACGCCATTATGAAAAATGTGAACAACAAAATGATTCCTCTCAACGCTACAGGAACATTAACATACTATCTTACAAAAAAAGGAAACAAGGTATCTCGACTAAACAAGTTATATCTATATATAAAAAAAACTTTGCATCTACACAAATATGTAAACGAGATAATCAATCCAATCATTAAGATATTAAAATTCAAAGACATATAAAAATACAAAATGCATCATTTGAAATCTAGTTCCTTTAAAAAAATCTTGTAAAAATGTACATCAAATCATTTATAAAGGCACTCTGTCTTTCTTTGATTGGTCCTTTCCAGAAAGATGAGCATGACAAAAAATGCTGGAAAATCTGCACATTCGTTTACAAAAACATCACTTACCACACTGAAAATTGCACTGCACAATCACATTGGTGTATCCTTTTCGACACTTCCAAATTATAACATTTACTTAGAGATGGAGAAAACTTGTCGACCTAATTCCCACTGGTGTATCAAGTTTGCCGACGATTTTATTGTTATCCATACTCAGAAACATCAGTGAGAACTCGCCCAGCTACTGTCGTCTCTGAGAAACGTCATGAGGAAATTTGTCGACGCAACTTGTACACGCGACGATTATATCGCCCTCTGTACTCAGAACGTCAAACAAATCTCTTGTGGCTACTGCCATCTCAGCGACGTGGAACAGTCCATTCCAGAAAAAGTAGCCTAAATCTTTTCTTCCATGCTCATGACTCGATGAATTTTTGCCCATGTGGATACTCTGGAGCGAGAGCGACACTGACTGGCTCTTCTTTGTGCCACCCTCAGCAGCACAAAGCATTGACCAATATGTAGTGCCACCAGAATTGTCTAGCAGCAACTGTTGACAATCTATGTCAGGTGATATCGTGGTTGGATGGCACCCCAGCAGCTTCCCACAACGCGACGCGAAACTGCGGATCCAACTCTTCTTGTCATGCTCGTTTTTTTGTGATTGACGACTATTCGTGGTTGTTAGGATGTCCTCGCGCAAGGATGGCGCTAATTGGCTCTTCTGCACACCCTCCTAGGCAGCAGAAGACATCGACCATTCCACATTTTGTCCGTCCTTCAATAACGCAGCGTGCCCGTGCAACTGTCAGTTTCTTAGGCCTCCTCCACACTGGGCAGATGCCCACGTGGCTATTGTTTGACAACTGGCCAGACCTTCTCTATCTCCAGTTGTATCGGTTTCATCAGCGCCTGTCATCTGTTGTCTATGCGACCCCCGACCCGGCTGGTTGGTCCCGTTAGTGGCTGCCACGGACACAGAGACCGAGTCTGGCAGATCCATCAGCCTGCGCATGGTGAGGGAGGAGAAGGCAGGGGTAGTTGCCCACCCTTCCTTCTGCTGCGGCGGTGTCTCGTCAGCTCGCCCGAGCGCAGGTGTTTTCTGAGCACAGCTGTCTCCCGTTCCCAGACTTCCACTGTTAACTGGCGGCGCCGTTCATCACTGTGCCCCACCCAAACAATTCTGCACTGACAAATTGAAAATACGGTAAACGATTTCCATTTCAAACTCCACCATCTCGCATTGTTTCTTAAAAAGCGTGGTTAAAAGGATAAAACTTAACTGATCCAGTAATATTTCATAAAAAGGCATTTTTCTAATCAATATTGGAATAAAAATTTCAACCATAATTGCCAATTTATCGAAAATAAAATAGAATGACATAGAACTCTGACTAAATCCTTAATGCTTGCTTGCACCAAAGGCAAGAAATTAAAACAAAATTAGAAAAAGTATAGAAATTTTGTGTTCAAACAATTTTCTTAAACAGATATTCATAATCACTATGCAAAATTGTGTCTAGTGTTTGATGCACTGATCTTTTTTTTAAGCACTACTATGTCACAAGAACAAAGTGAATTACTCAATGCAAATTATATAGGAGCGCTGTGCCCACACATCAAATGAAACTTATTTGTCTAATTCAGTAAATATAAAATACTCAAAATAAATGAATATTCTGTGAATAATAAAGAAAATTACAACTGCTATCTAAGAATTTTGTGAATTTACTCCTTCGATTACCCTTTTAAATCTATATAAATGACCTGGGTGACAATCTGAGCAGTTCTCTTAGGTTGTTCGCAGATGATGCTGTAATTTACCGTCTAGTAAGCTCATCCGAAGACCAGTATCAGTTGCAAAGCGATTTAGAAAAGATTGCTGTATGGTGTGTCAGGTGGCAGTTGACGCTAAATAACGGAAAGTGTGAGGTGATCCACATGAGTTCCAAAAGAAATCCGTTGGAATTCGATTACTTGATAAACAGTACAATTCTCAAGGCTGTCAATTCAACTAAGTACCTGGGTGTTAAAATTATGAACAACTTCAGTTGGAAAGACCACATAGATAATATTGTGGGGAAGGCGAGCCAAAGGTTGCGTTTCATTGGCAGGACACTTAGAAGATGCAACAAGTCCACTAAAGAGACAGCTTACACTACACTCGTTCGTCCTCTGTTAGAATATTGCTGCGCGATGTGGGACCCTTACCAGGTGGGATTGACGGAGGACATCGAAAGGGTGCAAAAAAGGGCAGCTCGTTTTGTATTATCACGTAATAGGGGAGAGAGTGTGGCAGATATGATACGCGAGTTGGGACGGAAGTCATTAAAGCAAAGACGTTTTTCGTCGCGGCGGGATCTATTTACGAAATTTCAGTCACCAACTTTCTCTTCCGAATGCGAAAAATTTTGTTGAGCCCAACCTACATAGGTAGGAACGATCATCAAAATAAAATAAGAGAAATCAGAGCTCGAACAGAAAGGTTTAGGTGTTCGTTTTTCCCGCGCGCTGTTCGGGAGTGGAATGGTACAGAGATAGTATGATTGTGGTTCGATGAACCCTCTGCCAAGCACTTAAATGTGAATTGCAGAGTAATCATGTAGATGTAGATGTAGATTACTTAAATCAGTTTCAATTATGGTACCAGAAACATTACTTGAGCTCCTTGAAAAGGGATTGTGATCATATTTTTGGAGCAGGAATAAAGACAGCACAAGGAAAATCGGTTAGTGGCATTCCAACACCTGTTAGCTGCTTTTAACTACATCCCACACAGAATCAAATGCTAAATCTACTTGTTACCACAACGGAACTCGTCTGCTGATTTAAGGAGTGTGCACTACATGCTCGATACAGAATACCACTATCCAGGTTTGTGGTGTGGTGTTTCTCTCTCTGGAGTCGGTAACACTAATTCACGATATCGACTGAAATCATTGACTGGCACCCCCTTGAACGTACATAAATGTCATACATTATTTCACTGATAGTATTACATACACAAAACCTCCCATCTGAAAAAAAATCATTCTTATTACAACATACAATTATATTGAACTCATTAACATATTTTTAAAGCTACTTCATTCATTTACTAATTTACGATTAACTGCTGATTAGCATACTAACAAAAAATAAGTTTAAAATCGATACTTCATGTTACCATGATCAGGTGTCTCCTGTCCTCTTTTCTTAGTACATGCAGAATTATTTGCTGCCACACAACCTGCTTGCGGGAGAGCTACCTTGAACATATACTTCAGATCAAAACAACAAAATATAGATACAGTTACATTTTGTACACAGTACCTCTGTATACGTCATTGCTTGACACAACACAACTGAAATAATAAACAAATATCCTACTCTTAAAGATTGCTTAATACAAGTCCGTTATTACGTCTCCTCAAGGAAAATGCCTCTTCGTTAAGCGACAATAGCTCATTCTCGAATACTTCTATTCTAAAACGGTTTCACATTCGATATGTGGTGCAACTCTTTTGATTTTCAGGTGTGTAGTCCTTTTATTTCCACAACATTCGGATGTGGAATACTCGTCACGGAGATCGATTGATGATAATATTTTAACACCATAGAAGCGTTGGAGAAGCTCGTCCAGGCTTTCTGGTCTGTCCGTTTCCGGCATTACTACAGCATTTATTTGATGGGAGTCTAACACTAAACGGACAGAATTAGCCCGCTTTGGCGCCATCAGTAAGGGCGAACTGTATAAGCTTCGTGTCGTCTCAATAATACCTTGCTCTAGCAACTTTTTTAATTCCTTTTCTGCGCTCGTCTTGTACGCAAGTGGGATAGGGTACGGCTTCACAAAAAACGGTTTGTGCTCACGTACCCTGAACCTGTAATTGAAGCCCTTTATCGTCCCTGGTACTTCTACAAACGCCGTGCGGGATTAGCCGAGCGGTCTGCGGCGCTGCAATCATGGACTGTGCGGCTTGTCCCGGCGGAGGTTCGAGTCCTCCCTCGGGCGTGGGTGTGTGTGTTTGTCCTTAGGATAATTTAGGTTAAGTAGTGTGTAAGTTTAGGGACTGATGACCTTAGCAGTTAAGTCCCATAAGATTTCACACACATTTGAACACATTTTTTTGCTTCTACAAACACGCTTGCGTGGTTTATGATTATCCGACGCAATGCTTCCCGGTCCTCATCCGCATTTCCAGGACAGGAAATCCTCTCATTCAGAACCCTGGAAAAAACACCATTCTGATACTGCTCAGAAGACAGTGAAACCGACCGATCCACCAGGTTAACGTTGAACTCAAGTTCAGACTGCGATTCGGTGCAAGCGGGAAATCTCAGGCAATTCACTTCACTTTCATTGTGGAGCACGCCCTCATCAAAAATTAAACTGACGGGGTTACACTGAACCTTCACTGTCATAAAACCTCCACAAATGCTGATTATTGCATTGTGTGCATACATAAAATCGGTCCCAAGAATGACCACCACCCGCATCAGAGGTACAATATAAAAATTAAACTCAAATTCATAACCTTGCCATTTGAAGTTAATCCGAGCTCGCCGTTTGATCTCCACGCTTTTCGCGTAAATCGTTCCCCTTACTCTCGTCCCTCGCACCGGAAGAACATTCCAATCTCCACTCTCCCCGCACTGCCTGAATGTGCCCTCGCCAATAATTGAATACGCGCGCCCTGTGTCCAAAATGCACTTTAATTGCAATTCTCTAATTGAGACCGTGACAACGGGCGTAATAACTGGCACTTCACTGCCTAGAGTCTCTCGTAGTAAATCTTCCCGTATATCGTCGTTTTCCATGTACAAAATACTCATGTTGGTCGTACTTGCAACTTTGTTCCGTTCCACGCCGTCCAGCAGTCAAAGTTATTGCCGCTCATTTTCGATGCGAAGATTGTGTCGGGGGTTCGCAGGCCTAATTTCCACCCCATGTGGTGGTCGCGCATCCGCATTTCCATCCTCGTTATGTTCTCTACGTAACTGGTTTATGACTTCCTGATCTCGATTTACACCGTTTCCAGGGTTTGCATCATAATTTGCATGCGCCCTCTCATTTCGAAAATGACGGTTCCTATTGAATCCATTGCTCCAGCTATTCCCACGGTTACGCCACCCGTTATTACTATTCCTATTTTGGATAACGCAATAACCTCCTCGTTTGGCCACAGTAGTCTACAGCACTGCTATCAAACACCTTAGTCTCATTCCCTTCCTCAAAACTATAACTGACCACATATCTATATCTGACCACATCATCCCATTCCGTATGACTTACTCACCAATTTACACAATACCTTTCCAACCTATACTACTGCCACTGACCTCAGAATCCATAACACTGGACCTCATCCTGAACTCCAGTGGTGGCATCAGTTTACTGACTCCCTCCATTGTGATATAGTCCCTGTCCCACTACTTACTCGCCCTCTAAAGCAATTCCACTCCTGATGTTATCTTACCTCTCATAACCTCTGCAGGTACATTACTACAGATGTCCTTGGCCCCATCAGAAATGACCATCTCCCAGTCCTACTCACCATCCCCTACACTGCACAACCTACTTGTACACCCACTCCTCCGACCTCTCCCAAACAAAACCAGGACTTTTCCCATGCCAACTGGGATGTCCATAGAAAATTCATTGCTACCAAACTCCGGAGACATCCCTTATCTTTCCAAGACCCCCATGACATTCATCATGCTGCCACTTTCTTCCACTTTGCCAAACGCTATAACTCACCATACTCCTCTGTGCCTTTACTAATCCTTCTTGCAGGCCCATGACTGAAACAAACTTATATATCACTGGCAACTGCTGACTGCAAAGAAGCGGAAATCTCAACGTCCCACTGCCCATAAACTCTTCCAGATTCTGGAAGGCATTTCACTGCCTTACCGGCAACAACTCTGCTCCCTCCTACCCCCTCCCGTACGATAAACGCCCTCTCCTACGTCGTACCCCATCTCTCTGACATCTTCACTATGCCAGATGATGCTCAGTTCGATTACTTATTATTCCCGACATACCAAGAGCAAACCAATGCATCCCTTCCACCTCTCGCTCCTAGCTTCCAAACTGAACAGCATCCCACAGACAGAACTCTATAATACAATAACAATGCAAGACATTCAACAGATACTGCATCACTAACACACCGTGCCTCCCAGTCATGATGCAATCTACTACAGATACCTGAAAGAATACCCTCTCTCATTTCTAGAAAACCTAGCTGCCCTTTGTAATATAATCCTTCACATGGGTTACTGTCCTGAGCCATGGTGGAAAACATCTCCAATCTTCCTCTTCCTCAAACCTAATAAACCTGGCACTGACACCTCCTCCTACTGTCCCATCAGCCTCACTTCCGTTTTTAGCAAGATTCTTGAGTCCAGTCTATCCCAACGTATTCTTAAACACCTACAACAACACCTACCCTTTCCTATACACCAATGTGGCTTGTGCTCCAACTTTTACTTCACTGACGAATTCCTGTACCTTAGTCATCTCCTCCCTCACCAAATCAACAATCGCAAGTCCTCCATTTTTGTCTCCCTAAACCTTGAGAAAGCTTATGACTGTGTATGGCATTCCAGACTCCTCTTTAAGCTAGAGACCTTTGCCCTTCCTATAAATTACGTCCATCTCACTGCCTCCTTTCTCTAAATGCCTTTCTTATATCACCATCAACAACACCAACTCCTGTATCTGCCATCCACTGCAAGTGTGTCCCAAGGCTCTATAATTTCGCCTCTCTTGTATGTCCTCTACACTGCCAATATGCCCAAGCCGCGCCTTCTGTCATATCCAGTATGCCAATGACACTGCCTTCCTTGCCCTCTATCCTACTCTTCAGAAATCCCAACTATCCCTCCTGCTCCACCTCAATCAATTGACCTTCTGGTGCAACCAGTGGCTCCTCAAAAGCAATCCTACCAAAATGCAGGCAATAATTATACGCCAAACCACCCACAGCTTCCATCCCCATGACCTTTATCATACCCTTAATGACCGTCCTATCCAGTTAAAATACCTCTGATTAACACGTCAGCGAGAAAAAAAATCCATGGAGTTTGAAATTATGTTTGAAGTTTGTTGGAATTTGCTAAGTGCTCTCACTCTCAGATAATGCAAGAATATAATCTAGCTGAATGAGATTTTCGCTCTGCAGCGGAGTGTGCGCTGATATGAAACTTCCTGGCAGATTAAAACTGTGTGCCCGACAGAGACTCGAACTCGGGACCTTTGCCTTTCGCGGGCAAGTTGTCTACCATCTAAGCTACCGAATCACGATTAACACCCGGTCCTCACAGCTTTACTTCTGCCAGTATCTCGTCTCCTACCTTCCAAACTTTACAGAAGCTCTCCTGCGAACATTGCAGAACTAGCGCTCCTGAAAGAAAGGATACTGCGGAGACATGGCTTAGCCACAGCCTGGGGAATGTTTCCAGAATGAGATTTTCTCTCTGCAGCGGAGTGTGCGCTGATATGAAACTTCCTGTAAAGTTTGGAAGGTAGGAGACGAGATACTGGCAGAAGTAAAGCTGTGAGGACTGGGCGTGAGTCGTGCTTCGGTAGCTCAGATCGTAGAGCACTTGCCCGCGAAAGGCAAAGGTCCCGAGTTCGAGTCTCGGTCGGGCACACAGTTTTAATCTGCCAGGAAGTTTAAGATTTCTTACGGTTACCTAAACTGACGGAGCCGAACGCCCAGAGTGGATTCCTATATAAAAGAATGTGTGACCAACATATTCTTGTGTTCTGTGTCTAATGCCTTCGTCATCGACATGAAGGGGAATTGTAACACCCACGTATTAAATTAGTATGTGATAGTGAAAGCAAATGAAAAGGCTAATAAAAGGTACATTTGTTGGTAAGATCCTCGTATAGTATTGTACATGCGGTAGAAAACTTGAGGGCCTTGTGATATCAAAAAACTATCGACGTTTCGGCTGTTACGAGGGTTGAATGAAAAGTAATGCCTCCACCTTCGTTAATTGGGTTTGGATGGGAATGTTTTAATAAAATAAAACGCAGAAATAATCCTTAGAATGTAATCTTTAATTACAAATATTCACATTTCCACTTAATCACCAGCCAATTGTATACATTTCTGCCAACGATGAACAAGTTTCTGATGTCGTCAGGGAAGAAGTCGACACTCTGTTTCCGCAACGACAGTCTCACAGTTCTCTCAACGTCTTCATCAGAAGCATAATGATGTCCTCGCAGGTCGTTTCTCATTATCGGGAACAGATGGAAGTCAAACGGTGCTAAATCTGGACTGTATGGATGATGCCGTACGGTGGTGAGATTCAGTCTCTGAAGTTCTGCTGTGGCGGCACGTGAAGTGTGTGCTTTGGCATTGTCATGCTGCGGGAAAACATTTCCCTACTCCTTTCAGACCCCAGTTAGCCATCGTTTCAGAGCTCGCAGCGTTGTGACGTAACGTTCTGAATTTATTGTTGTTCCACGATCAAGGAAATCAACATGGATAACACCATCTGCTTCCCAGAACACTGTGGCCATGATTTTTCCAGCTGAGGGCTGCGTCTTGAATTTCCTTATCTGGGGCGAGTCTTTGTGGCGATATTCTGTAGACTGACGTTTCGCCTCCGGCTCCTGTCGCAACTGAATGGAGAAAGGCGTCACCTTCATTCTCGTAAGGCGAGAGGAGTTCCTGGCAAATTTCAACTCTGTGCGCTTTCGTTTCAGGAGTCAGCATCCGGGGTACCAAACGTGCACAGATCTTCCGATAGCCAAGAAAAACAGTAATGTGACCCACACGTTCTTTTGAAATGCCAATTGTGCTTGCAATTTCTCTCTGAGTGATGCGGTGATCGTCCTGAATCAACCTTTCAACATTTTGGTTGTGAAACTCGGTGGTTGCTGTCACAGGACGTCCAACCCTTTGTTTGTCACGCATGTCAGATGCTCCTACTTCAACATCTTTAAACTTACTCGCCCAACGACGCACAGTACTCACATCAACACAATCACCATAAACTGCTTTCATTCTCTGATGAATCCCCTTTGGGGTGACACCTTCTGCTGCCAAGAATTCAATGACTGCACGTTGCTTAAATAACATTGACCGACCGTCTCTGCAGGGTTCCGTACTTTACACTGTAATAACATAACCGTTAATGCTAAGACTTCCCGCCATCTGGAGCTGTAGAGGAGAGGCTACGGAACAAGCCAGTACCTGCTGCATACCAACTGTTGAAGAGTTACGAATGTGGAGGCATTACTTTCTCGTCAACCCCAGTATAATCACCCTAATGAAGGCTGTGTGTAATAGTAGCCGACATGTCGTTAGGTTTGTTATTTAATGACACGGTCAGGCACATCCAAAAAAATCGTATTTGAGGTGACTATGACTGGCAAAGCATACTCCCTCGTGTTAGGTAATACTACGATTCGGTCAATTCTGGAGCACTGCTCCAGTTTTTCATGTTCTTGAAGTTCTTATCAAGTGATCCTGGAATAAGTCATCGTAACACACTGCAAACGCCCTAAAAGGTCCGTAACCACGGGGACACCCCCCCCCCCCCCCTCAATCACGGTAACACGGCATAACACAGTCCCTAGCTGTGAAAGACACCTCACTACTAACATTAGCGCCTAACTGTACTTGAGAATGAAAAAGAATTTTCTCTGTGAACACGTTCTTTTTTAAAATGTCGAAAGGTAAATGATATTTACTTTTTGTAGGTGTTTTATTCAATCCTGAGTTACTGGATCAACGAGACGACTGGTGCTGATTATTTCTAATAATCTTTTCTTTTTTATAGAAGTATGAAGCAGTTCTCAGTGCATTGCGAGTGTTACATACAATTCACTCCTCTTCCCAGTGACACTTGCTTCACCCACACCCTGCACCCCATTTGATATCAGCCAAATTATGATGTGTGAACTGCACTAAGGACTGCTGTTTGTAGATCACTTGGTTGTTTGACTCCTTACTTCTGAACTGCCAGATTACAAGACTTCAGATTGCCATTGCCTTATGCCTGACCGTCTTCCTGTGGGTGGTGTCAGGTACGCCACCAGGGGACGCCGTCATGGCTTCCATTCTCTGCAAGCAAATTTAACTCTACGCTCGTCTTTTTAAGGTGCCCCACATCTTCTTCGGTCCAGATCTCGGAGGACTCGCAATGGGAATAGATGGACCTAGCATGACGCTACTAATGTAATAATAGTCATGACGTTCATGACGTGACTGAACACTGTATTGATAGCAAAGAACCCACAGTATTATCTAACGGTCACAGTGTAGAACATGTACAGCAAAGGATATAAAACTGACGTGTAACTCTTTCAGTCTTGTAAATAGTGTAGCTGAAGAAGCCCAAATTTAAACGTTTAATTAATGTTGAAGCGTTTGTGCCACCCGTTCACCTACGGACACAGCACACCTATACTTAACTAAATTGGTCTCGTTCTCCACTTTTGTCTTGATATAGAACTATATGCTCAGCTTCATTGTGTTCCTTTTTGCTTTTGGGAACAATGTGTTTTTTAGTGCAGTGTTGCATTGGGCAAATTACCTTATATATATTTTTTTTTCCTTTAATATACTGGAGGACGATAATTTTACATTTGACCAACGAAAATTTTATTGAAAGTGTAAGTCACATGGAACGTTAAAAGATGCGAACAGGAGGCTCCCTCACATGAGCGGGGTAAGCTTTCAAATGCACATTAAAGTATTCTGAGAGTATTAGAAACGAGAAAACCAAACGACACTGCAGATTTGAATACATTTCGTCCTCCAAAGTCGACGTGAGTGATGAGTTGAGTCCACTGCCACGTGAGCGATATACTGTATAAATACTTCCAAAATATTAAACGATCATAAGAGGTTTACAGTAAGCAAGAAAATGAATTTCTTTCGCTTTTTAGAACACCACAATGAACAAAATGTGGTTTCATACATGTAGTCTGATATTACTTCTTTTGCCTGTGTAATGTTCTTGTCATATTAGTTTCCATTGTGTTTATCCCTGTTGCAAAAATTTTCGCATAAATAAAAGATGTGCACTTACTTCCATAAGTATGTTAGCTGTCAATAAAAACAGAGTAAGATTTCAGCAACATAATATCATATGAGATTTTGTGTGGCAGTAATTCAGGAAGAGAAGCTATAGTTTTCTAAGTCATAAAGCATGTATTGCGAATTATTTGTGGTATGAACTCAATTATGTTCAGGAGAGGCATGTTCAAGGATCTGGGAATATTAACTACTACTTCACAATATATTTATTCGTTAATGTAATCTGTCATAATAATATAGCATCCAAAAATTATCTTTACAACTTACAACATTAATAACTTTAAAACTATACTACATTTTAACAACTGATTTTCAACGCTTGGTAAGATAACTGCTTAAGTATTTTTATGTATTTTTTTACTTTCCAGTGGACGCAATTTTGGCGCAAAATTAAACCTGAAAACCTGATACAATGTGGATGCCACACGAGAAAACTCGGGGTGTCGTCTGGTTCATACAGAAGACGTCCGATACTTCAACCTGATGTCACATTCCAGAAGGATGGAGCACCTCCCACTCCCTAAACATCTGTCAGTTTGTAGATGAAGAGTTTCCAGGCAGGTAAATTGGACGAGAGGGTCCAATTTGATGGCCGCCCTATCACCTGCCACCACGTCACCAGACTGCTTTCTGTGGCGTTTCTTAAAGGAACTGGTGTACAGAACGAAGATTAGGTATCTACCAGACTTGAAGGCACACACACAGAATGCTTCTGTACACGTCACCATGGAGAACTTGAATCGTATGCGGAGAAAAATCGATTTCAGACTAGACATTATCAATGTACACATTGATGTGTATGTATGAGGATACAAAACCTTGTGAGTTATCGCAAGCTGGAAGCCATTTTAATATCCAGTGCAGTTTTAAAGGTATCAAAGTCTTAAGCTGTAAAAATAATTTATGGACACATTTTATATTTCATTTTCAAATTAATTGCATTGTTCATAGAATCAGTACTAGAATTTTGGATAATCTTCACCAACATTTAAAGTTATCAAGGGGTCCATTGTTCAGGAACATACCTTGTCAGCAATTTTCTAGCAGTCATAACAAGTGTAACTACTAACAAAGTTCAGTTTAAGAGAAGCCTAACGGATGTGTTACTAAACAGTTCCTTCTACTTTATGGAGAAATTTCTTAGTATTACCAAGTGCTGTGTATATATTATTTATGGTATAAAATAATGAAAGTTCTGTGTAAAAGTTGACTTCTGCACAGCTTCAGTGCAGTTATGCGATAAATTGAAATAAATGTTCTAAACTGATTTTTTCTTCGATGATGAATGGCTACAGTAATGTAAGAATTATTATGCATCTCAGTTTGTTGTACATTTACATGTATTGTAACTGATTTCATGTTAGCTTCAAAATTTGTGGTATATTGACCTATCCCACATCCATGGAGACTTTTCCATTTAATATCTGTGGAATGGATGTTGGTACATCTCCTTTTTTTGAAGATATGTTTTACAAATTCTTATTTTATGACATATTCTACATTCTTGAGTATCTCCTTAGTGTGGATCAACGAAACAAAAATGTGAGTGAGTCACTGTGTTCCACTTTTTTGAAATTGATCACCTGTAGTAATTGTTCACAGAATCTCACACAGTTTTTCCCTGTTGTCTTGGAATCTAAAGTAATATTATTTGTAATTAATCATAGATGTTAGTCTTTGCAACTGTTTAGAAATGAATGTACTACAGAATGTAAAGTAAATGAGTGTCAATATTTCAGTGCAGTTTTATTTACAGGTTCTTCCGTTATATCTTGGTAGAACAGTTTCATACTTAAGGTTGAATAACAAGCGCACTGTTTCTGTTCTACTGATTTTTGTTTATTTCAGACTAGTTTTTGGCGTATTGGGCCATCTTCAGGAAATAACTAACTAGCCTCTGAAAGGGACACTAATTCTTACGTAACCAAATATTACAGGCGAAGATACAATCGACTTGCATAGAGTGTTGTGCATCAAACTTGTGCCTTAACTTTGAAATTACACTTCACACAATGGAAAATAGTAAGCACAATAAATAATTAAACTACACATTATTATTGGTTCAGTGGTTATTATGCTAAAGTTTCCAAAGTCTTGACATTGGCCGAGAAACAAACTGAGCACCCTTCATTTATGTTGTGCAACAAACATGCTTTTTAACAATTCAAATTAAACTTTGGGCTATGAACAATGCACAGTGGTCAGTTGTTTCCTGAAGATGGCCCAATAAGCAAGAAACTAATTAGAAATAAATAAAAATCAACAGAACAAAAACAGTGTACTTCTTTTTCAACCTTTCAGTTCAGTTTTCGTGTTCTTATGAAATTGGTGATTTTCCCCTTTTTGGCACGTCGTTCAATCCTAGGCAAATCTTTAAACACTTCGTTTGTAGTTTCAAAGAGTTAGTTTAACCCTCTAACGAGCCTAAAAGTCATTTGAAACCACTGCATGGCCTAAAATCGCAGTTCAGTCGCTGGAACAAAACGTTTCTCTCGTTTCAAATGTTGACTGGCGTGATTAGTAGAAACATTGATGCACCTGAACATTTTTTTTGGAAGTGTATATGATTATACCATTCGCGGCACCCGCGCCTCGACTCTAGATGAGCTCGCGTGTCGGTGCTGGTTGTGGTTGGCGGCGTTGCCAGGGCTGCGATCGATGCCACTGCCATGTTTGGCGGACGTGCCCGGGGCTGTAGCGTGCATACATGCATAGCACATTAGAGTCATGCCAGTGATGTGTTCCCGCCTGCAGGCTGTGCGCATACACTGTGGCCCGCAGAGTTATGACCGAGCAAAACACACGAGCCTTGGCTGGCGCTGTGTTGCCAATCTCATATCGACCTGCTGTTCGTTCGCAGCCTGTCTCTGGCCTGTTTACGCTTATCCTCAGTAATCTGGGCAAGTCTGCTGATGGAAGGAGCTGTTACAGAATGTAAAGTAGTTGAGAATAAATCGAATTAACTGCTGGTTTTAAATTTTGTGATGAATTGATAAGCACGGTATTCCAATTATGTCTAGAAGACTTTACACCGCAGAAGGTCGCACCAACTCATTACTCTGGCAAATATACGGCCTGAAAAGTAAAGTGAAGAGGACGAAGAAGAAATAATCACATGGAGCACGCTGGAATCTATGCGTTTCCTTTAAAAGATTTGTTACAAATTATACAATGCATTTTGTTCATGGAAATGAGCGCTAAGTATCAATTGACCTATTTCTGACTTGTCGAAAGACAGACTACACTCCTGGAAATTGAAATAAGAACACCGTGAATTCATTGTCCCAGGAAGGGGAAACTTTATTGACACATTCCTGGGGTCAGATACATCACATGATCACACTGACAGAACCACAGGCACATAGACACAGGCAACAGAGCATGCACAATGTCGGCACTAGTACAGTGTATATCCACCTTTCGCAGCAATGCAGGCTGCTATTCTCCCATGGAGACGATCGTAGAGATGCTGGATGTAGTCCTGTGGAACGGCTTGCCATGCCATTTCCACCTGGCGCCTCAGTTGGACCAGCGTTCGTGCTGGACGTGCAGACCGCGTGAGACGACGCTTCATCCAGTCCCAAACATGCTCAATGGGGGACAGATCCGGAGATCTTGCTGGCCAGGGTAGTTGACTTACACCTTCTAGAGCACGTTGGGTGGCACGGGATACATGCGGACGTGCATTGTCCTGTTGGAACAGCAAGTTCCCTTGCCGGTCTAGGAATGGTAGAACGATGGGTTCGATGACGGTTTGGATGTACCGTGCACTATTCAGTGTCCCCTCGACGATCACCAGTGGTGTACGGCCAGTGTAGGAGATCGCTCCCCACACCATGATGCCGGGTGTTGGCCCTGTGTGCCTCGGTCGTATGCAGTCCTGATTGTGGCGCTCACCTGCACGGCGCCAAACACGCATACGACCATCATTGGCACCAAGGCAGAAGCGACTCTCATCGCTGAAGACGACACGTCTCCATTCGTCCCTCCATTCACGCCTGTCGCGACACCAGTGGAGGCGGGCTGCACGATGTTGGGGCGTGAGCGGAAGACGGCCTAACAGTGTGCGGGACCGTAGCCCAGCTTCATGGAGACGGTTGCAAATGGTCCTCGCCGATACCCCAGGAGCAACAGTGTCCCTAATTTGCTGGGAAGTGGCGGTGCGGTCCCCTACGGCACTGCGTAGGATCCTACGGTCTTGGCGTGCATCCGTGCGTCGCTGCGGTCCGGTCCCAGGTCGACGGGCACGTGCACCTTCCGCCGACCACTGGCGACAACATCGATGTATTGTGGAGACCTCACGCCCCACGTGTTGAGCAATTCGGCGGTACGTCCACCCGGCCTCCCGCATGCCCACTATACACCCTCGCTCAAAGTCCGTCAACTGCACATACGGTTCACGTCCACGCTGTCGCGGCATGCTACCAGTGTTAAAGACTGCGATGGAGCTCCGTATGCCACGGCAAACTGGCTGACACTGACGGCGGCGGTGCACAAATGCTGCGCAGCTAGCGCCATTCGACGGCCAACACCGCGGCTCCTGGTGTGTCCGCTGTGCCGTGCGTGTGATCATTGCTTGTACAGCCCTCTCGCAGTGTCCGGAGCAAGTATGGTGGGTCTGACACACCGGTGTCAATGTGTTCTTTTTTCCATTTCCAGGAGTGTATATGGACAAAATTGCAGATGTTGAAATTACCAGGAACTCCCAGCTGAAGCACTTGAAGACAGATGCTCGGCGGCAAGTTTGGGAAACATTAGAAAATAATTGGTGGCAGACTTGTCGGAAGACAGACTATATGGACAAAATTGCAGTTGCTGAAATTACCGGTAACACCAGCTGAAGCACTTGAAGACAGATGCTCGGCGGCAAGTTTGGGAAAAATTAGAAGATAATTGGTGGCAGACTGACGTTGTGCCAGATTCCCCTCAGTTCAAACTTGTCTATTGTATGAAAAGGGGATGGTTTACAAACTGAGCACTTTCCTAGGTTTCAGTGGTAACAATTACAAACCTATTGACTTCGGTTTACCCCCGACCGCATTCTATTTGAATGTCCCACTTAGTAGTAATTTAGTCTTCAGTTAAAACCTCTATGCTACACACTGTCTTGAACTAGGGACGACCACAGCCATAAGTAGACATCTTGAATAATAACCGCTTGGCTGCTGTCGTAAATAATTTATTTAACGCCCTTTTTCATAGGCTAGAAGCGACATCATCAGGTTAAATATGGTGAATCATGTCTTTAAAGCTGCAATATGGACGGGACAGCTTAATCCTTGCCTGTGAATAAATTTTGTCTCATTTGTACATAGACAACGAATGTTCTGTCGCGTTCATGTTGCAACTTTAATGTCATGATTCACCATATTTAACCTGACGATGTGGCTTTTAGGCTACGAAACCGATTGTTAAGTACATTTTAAACTGCAACCAAATGACTATACTTCAAGATTCCTGTAAGTGTAGTAGGGCTAATGCAGAGTTTGGCAGAGGGACGTCTTACCCCCTTCAGTGCAGGTTATCTGTAGGACGAATAATTCACAAGGCGTCCTGGCGATTGGTGTGAATATTACGAATGGCGGGTTGACAAGAACAACAGTGCGAGTGAGCTGTGTCTAAGAGACATCAAGTGTTCATCTTTGAGACACACTACAGCAGCTGTGCATCTTCATAATATTCGTTAATGATATTTGACCTCATCCTCTACCTCAACGCCATTCTCTGCCAGCGAAGAGAGAATGACAATTCTCTCTTTGTCGCAAATAATTCGCAGAACTGGATGTCTCATTACCGACGGAAATACATTTTCACATTTTCTTGTGAGATTATAAGCTCACAGGTCAAAACATTAGGAACCCCCTTAAAACAGCGCAGTAGTAGCTTTGAGGCGCTGTAGCTGGTGTAGAAATGTGAAACATGAAGGAATACTGCAACAAACCATTTTCTTTATACAGTTTTCTTTCTGCGGATATGCGTTTTGGGCTTTCATCCTTCTTCAGTTGTCAAATTACATTTATAGTTTCCTCACTCTGTCTTCAGACTACAAGTGGCCCATCGGGACCATCCTCAGATGAGGATGCAGATAGGAGGGGCGTGTGGTCAGCACACCGCTCTCCTGGTCGTTATGATGGTTTTCTTTGACCGGAGCCGCTACTGTTCGGTCAAGTAGCTCCTCAGTTGGCATCACGAGGCTGAGTGCACCCCAAAAAATGGCAACAGCGCACACTGGCCCGGATGGTCACCCATCCAAGTGCTGGCCACGACCGACAGTGCTTAACTTCGGCGATCTGACGGGAACCCGTGTATCCACTGCGGCAAGGCCGTTGCCCTATGTCTTCCTCCACACAATTATTATATCGCCTTTTGTTTCGTGACCTGTAGCTCCTTTTTCCGCTTTCTAAGCTTACGACAAATACTTCTAAGTTTTACTACAGCCAAATGACGATAGGCACGTGTTTGATCACAGAAATTTCTGCTGTCAGTGAATGTAGGGGCATGATAAACAGTTGCCGACGGAAAAAACCGAAGGGAACGACCTACAGTGGACATCTGAAGTGACGCAAGGTGTATCTAGCAAGAAGCAACTGCTCACAGACATACATGTTGATGCTTATCTTCAGTATGCCAAACAACACAGAAACTGTGGAGAAGCTACCTGGTGACTTAAGCTACATATGCCACAAGTGGAGAAACTTGACTCGCTTCTTGGCCAGACTGATGCCGTTACGAGACTGGAGGTGGAGCTACACGATATTGCAGCGATGTCCTCTATGGGTTGCTAACTTTTTGTCTGCTGTGGTTACATCCTTGTGTGCATTACATGTACACTAACGCAAAAAAAGATCCCAGCGCCAAGAAGGAATTGTGCGGCGTAAACGAAAGTTGGTAGACGTGTTTCTACATCTGTAAGATGACGTCACATAAGAATAGCGTTAGCAGTGCTTCTGTGAGGATGCAGATCAGGTATTCTTTAAATACGCAATATAGCGTTCATGAGCATTACTTACCTTTGAGATAGGACGTAGTGATTTAACGTCACTCAAGAATGTCTTTACCATGAAGACGCCATTATCAACACCTGGCTGAGTTTGCACGAGATCGTTGTAATAAGGCTACGAGAAGCTGGATGTTTCTTCTGCGATGCTACAGAAAGGCTTGGGAGGTATGTAACCACTGTACATTATTGCTGCCAGAGGGGCTCAAGGGAAGGTACGGTGGCAAAAAGTCGGACGCCGGATGGCCAAGTGGCGCTACCGAGAGGCAAGACCATCGTCTTTTGCGTATGGCTACGGCGCATCGTATTGCGTCTGCAGCAGCATTTCGAGCAGCAGTTGGTACCACAGTTACAATTAAATGTCTACTTTAAGGACAGCTCCGAGCCTGACGTCCTGTACAGTATATTACACTGATCTCAAATCTGTTCATGTAGCACAGACAATATGAAAAACCATCGGCAAGTTGGAAGAGTAAAATAAAAATTGCCTTCAATATTAACAATGACCAATAACGAGCAGCAGTTTGGTAAGGTTCTACACATGAAAGGCTGTGCATCCAGATGCATAGAGTTAAAACGATTGAACCTGATGCGTCATTTGTCACGATCGGCACAAAACTAATTTCTTGGGGTCCTTGTAGTCGGTGTTTTGCTTATTTAGTGAAAGGCGGCTGCTTGCTTTCAGGTGCAGTCAAATGGGAGCCTTAAAAAGGGAGGCAGCGAGTAGCTTGTCGCAGTCGAGTTGTCACTTCTTATCGCTAATTGCGTCAGTTTCTGCTAATATTAACATAATTTATTGATTCTATGTCTGTGTGTGTGTGTGTGTGTGTGTGTGTGTGTGTGTGTCAAATTGAGATCTGGATTGTTAAGGAACTGCTATTTTTTTATATAAATGATTTTGAGTTACCACCGTCTGTATGCTACAAAACGAAGTCAGTATTATTTTGCCAGACGCCTCTCCCTCAATTTCCTAACTTATCAGTGTCCTGAAATAATATATACTCTCATTTGTATGCAGCAGTTTTAGCTTAAATATTCTTCTGCTGTACACATGCACTATGTGGTCAAAAGAATCCGGACACCTGGCTGAAAATAACTGACAAGTTCGTGGCGCCCTCCATCGGTAATGCTGGACTTCAATATGGTGTTGGCCCACACTTAGCCTTGATGACAGCTTCCACTCTCGCAGGCATACGTTCAGTCAGGTGCCTGAAGGTTTATTGGGGAATGGTAGCCCATTCTTCACGGAGTGCTACACTGAGAAGAGGTATCGATGTTGGTCAGTGAGGCCTGGCACGAAATTGGAATTCCAAAACATCCCAAAGGCGTTATATAGGATTCACGTCAGGGCTCTGTGCCGGCCAGTCCGTTACAGATATGTTATTGTCGTGTAACCACTCCGCCACAGGCCGTGCATTATGAACAGGTGCTCGATCGTGCTGAAAGATGCAGTCACCATTCCCGAATTGCTCTTCAACAGTGGGAAGCAAGAAGGTGCTTAAAACATCAATGTAGGCCTGTGCTGTGATGGTGCCATGCAAAACAGAAAGGGGTGAAAGCCCCCTCCTTGAAAAACACGACCACACCATAACACCACCGCCTCCGAATTTTACTTGTGTCACTACACACGCTGGCAGATGACGTTCACCGGGCATTCGTTATACCCACATCCTGCCATCGGATCGCCATATTGTGTACCGTGATTCTTCACTCCACACAACGTTTTCCCACTGTTCAAGCGTCCAATGTTTACGCTCCTTACACCAAGCGTGGCGTCGTTTGCCATTTACTGGCGTGATATGTGACTTACGAGCAGCCGCTCGACCGTGAAATCCAAGTTTTCTCACCTCCCGCCTAACTGTCACAGAACTTGGTGTATTTTGTAATTCCTGTGTGATCGTCTGGATAGATGTCTGGCTATTACAAATTACGATCCTCTTCAACTGTCGGCGGTCTCTGTCAGTCAACAGACGAGGTCGGCCTGTACGCTTTTCAGCTCTACGTGTCGCTTCACGTTTCCACTTCACTATCACAGCGGAAACAGTGGACCTAGGGATGTTTAAGAGTGTGGAAATATCACGTACAGATATATTACACAAGTGACACCGAATCACATGACCACGTTCGAATTCCGTCAGTTCCGGGGAGCGCCGCTTTCTGCTCTCTCACGATGTCTGATGACTACTGAGGTCGCTGATATGGAATACCTGGCAGTAGGTGGCAGCGCAATGCACCTAATATGAAAAACATGTTTTTGGGGGTGTCCGGATACTTTTGATCACATAGTGAATGTTATGACCTTGTCACCTTGTTCTCAGTATAATAGGTTTTAATACAATATTAACCGAATTTTCCGTCTGTTTGGCAGAATGTGATAACAATATCACACGGTCCAGTCTCATCACTGTAACTACAGCCTATGTTCGAAGCCAGAGTCTAGTAACCACTGACAGATAGCAGGTGGCAGCACTAGCAGCGCGGACATAAATGGCGTTTCGGGGGCATGCAGAAAACAGTGCTGTCATTGTCATAATGCGGATGCGGAGCTATTTATTTGATCTCCAAAAGGGCATGATAATTGGCTTTCGGCCTAAGGGTGGAAGCATTTCCCATACTGTTACGTTTGTGAATTGTTTACCTCCTGCCATGGTTAAATGATGCCGTGCATGGCAAAATGGCATTATCTAAAACTGGAGCCGAGAAAACTGGTGCACCTTGGGCCTTAGATGGCAGAGGTGACAGGCGGCTGTAGAGATGTGTGTAGGTGGACAGAAGTGCAACTGTTGAGCAACTGACATTCTGATGAATGGGGGCTATCAAAAGTGTCTCCTCAACGACCGTTGAACGAACATTGCCGTATGTGGACCTCCACAGCAAGTGCCCGATTCATGCAACCAGTGGATTGCTGTTTATCAGCGATGAAGGCTGGAATTTGAACGTCAATAGCGTAGCTGGACGTCCACTGAACGTTGACAGGTGGCCTTTTCAGACGAATCACATTTTATCCCCCATCAGACAGATGGCTGTTGGCATGCACAGTGTGAAACATCTGAAAGCAAACATCCTGCAACAATTGTCGGAAAGGTTCAGACTGGGATGGGAGTGTTATGATCTAGGACATTCCCTGGATGATCCTATAATTCTGAAAAGCACAATGGATGAACACAAGCTTGCATCTATCCTTAGGGACCATATGCACACCAATAAGTTTTTCCTTGGCACAATGGCATCTACCAGCAGGACAATGCAAGGTGTCACACAGCTTGCTGTGTGCGTGTGTAGTTTAAAGAGCACCAGGATGAGTTTACGATACCCCCCAGGCAACTCGCCAGATTTAAACCAGTAACGAATCTGTGGGACCACCTGCATTGGGCTGTATGCAATGTCGATTCTCAACCAAGAGGCATAGTGCAGCTGGGTGCAGCTCTGGAATTAGCATGGCTCCACATCCCTGCAGTACCTTCTAGAATCTCACTGTCTCTCTTCCTGCTCGTTTTGCAGTCGTCTGCACTGCAGAAAGAGGTTATTCAGGTTTTTGACAGGTGGTCACATTAATGTGACTGGACAGTGACCATAAGAGAACAACCTGATGCTCTGTAAAATTATATTTATTTGGTCACGAACTATTTTCATAAACCATCCTTTGCAGTGTTCAGCCACTGACAGGTGACAAATGACTGTGGAAAACACAGGCAAAATAATATGTGACTTATGTAGATACTATGTGTACAGAAACTACAACAATGATGACTTGAGTGGGATTACCATGCGCATATGAGTCCACATAAGGATGTTATCACTTACAGTGTGAGGTTACACATTTGATGTCAGGTTACAACTTGAGCAACTTCTTCGTATATTCTAAGCCACCCGCACTTTCCTCCACAGCCCCCCTTCAGGGAATAGGGAACCACCAGGAATTTATCAAGTTTACCAATGGGGGATCATGCACACATTAGCCAAGTGTACTATTTACATTTGAATTCACGATGTAACCCTATACTAGTCACATGATTTAAAATTTTTGGGAAACACCTACCATCTCCCCATTTCTCTCAGCCGATCTGAGCACAGTCAAACAGTGGGAAACGCAACAAGCTTATAGCCTCGCCTCCTCCCCCTTACCATCCCTTATAACTGGTTGAGTTGTATGTAGGCTTCTTCATTCAGGATCCGGGCATCATGACAGAGAGGTTCAATTTTGTTATGAACAATAGCAAATTAATTTCTGGATTATCAACAATTTCTTCTCTCTGTAGTTCAGTTAAATGAGCCTAGTCGATTGTACTCTGTAGTGTCATGTTCTTTTAAAAAAATAACACTGATATAAAAAACTTATGGTTCGTTGACTAATTTTTTTCTTTTTGTTGACAGATTTTTTGTATACTTATTAACAATAATAATTTCTTAATTTATGGCTTATTTAGAAACATTTACTAGGTCATTTTAAGATAAATTACTTTTCTTTTAATTAAAAAGATTGCTTCTATACACATTTTTCTATAAAATTAATAGTATCAGGTAAGGAGACACAATTCTCACTAAAGCTGCTGTAGAGAAGAGGAATATAAATAATACATTTCCCATTTTGTTTCTATATATACCTGTTTCTCTTTTATACAATATTTACATTTTCTTTTCATCATTCTGTATATCGTTCTTACATTTTTTTCTGATCATTCGTGCGGTCTGAGGCACCACATGTCTCCCCCATCAGAGGTTCGAGTCCTCCCTCGGACATGAGCGTGTGTGTTGTGCTTAGCGTAAGTTAGTTTAAGTTAGACTCAGTAGTGTGTGTAAGCCAAGGGAACGAGGACCTCAGCAGTTTGGTCCAATAGGAACTTATCACAAATTTCCAATTTTTTGTGATCATTCTATATAAAGTATTTACAATCCAACTAACAATTTCTAATCATTTGTTTGTTTTTTTTGGTAATTTATAAGAGACAAAACAGGGAATAGAAACACCAGATGACGAAAAAAACCTCATGCACAGATACACATGTGTGGTCGCACATGCACAGACATGACAAGCAGTTCATCCAGCTATTCCACACACACTCACACATACATCCACTACTTACAAACAAATAAATACACAGCCACACTCTCAATTACTCCAGTGAATAGTGTGAAAACTGTAGGGTGCCAATCCCATTCCCACAGATGAATCATTTGCCATTATGACAGGCTAGCCCTACTTTCAGCTGTAGTGCTACAGTGCCTCTTGGCCTTATGATCAATAGATTACGTGGTGCTCCGTACGTGGAGCTGCACTAGCACCCTCGATGAGGCCTTCAGTAATGAGAGCCTTTGAGGCTGTATGATGGGCATATGTAGCCTGCCTCGCAGAGGCACCTATATCTATACTTCACATCTGCATCTTAGATATCAGTCCCACAAACTTCACAATCTATGACCTATTCGTTTCATCTTTGTTTCTTCTATTGGCCTTGTATCCAGAAGTGTCAAATCTTTCACAATTGTACCTAATTACTTCATACTGACAGCATGGCTTTTACCCAGTG
This sequence comes from Schistocerca piceifrons, assembly GCF_021461385.2. NCBI lineage: Eukaryota > Metazoa > Arthropoda > Insecta > Orthoptera > Acrididae > Schistocerca > Schistocerca piceifrons. The sequence continues at coordinate 344,511,491 of NC_060143.1, read as the reverse complement.
GATAAGACTGTTTGCATTCATATAAAGTAACTTGACGTCAACAAAGTCTGGCTTCAGAAACTCATAGTGACAGCAGTACATGTGGAGTTTGGGGAGGACCAGAACACACATCTCAAATTTGCTGGTTTCGTGAACTGCACTGAAATCTTGGTCATCTCGACAGTGACTACTGCTTCTTGACTGATTTAAAATTGTATCTGGCAAACTAATCTCTTGTGTCATAATTCCCATTCCTCTGGTAAAGTAAATGAATTTTGCAGTATTCTCAAACATTTGCCATGGTTTTTCTGAAAACTAAATTATTCATTAACTTATAAAAGTCTTTTTCAAAATCACGTGTCACAAGACGCCCCTGTCTGATGTTAAAATTAATATACTCCTTCACCCAGCAATGCTGCTAGAAGGAGATTCTGTGGGTGGTGCTAACACATTCCGTCCCCGCCTGAGACATTACTGGAGGTTTCTGCAGAGGATAGTATAACGTTGTTTGTTCCCTTGTGTTGATAACAGCTTTGAGATGGAACTAATTTGCAGGACTAGATGCTCCAGACATAGTGGCAAGTCCCTGTACTTAACATGCAAATGGTTGGGATATTCCACACTACCTCCAAAACGTATTCCTCCCAACCACTGTCAGCCACATCTTTGATCTTTCGTCCAAACTGACGATTTACTCCTCAGGCAGCTATCCAAACCCTCAAAATAATATACTTCGTTGCATGGAACGCCCATAGAGGTTGTTTACATGCAGGTACAGGATTAACCTAATCGTCAGATGGCGTGAACTCCTCACTCATTCATGAGTTATTCGCCTTGGTGTACCCGAACACACATTGGCAAAGTCCACTACAGATCCCCCGTTCAAAGAGGAGCAGCATGTCAACATCGGTCAGCAGTTTGATGCTGACATGCATCTTCATTAACACTGCGTTCCACAAGAGCCCTGGTGTAGTGATATATAAGGCACGATCCAGGTAGTATGTGCCCAGGCATACACTTCTGAATTTGTTGAAAATGTATGTATATGTACATGTGTTTTCATATAATATAATCTAGTATATTCCCCTAAGTTAGGTGTACCCAACTCCTGCCAGAAATTCACCAAGTGCTCATACTTCACATCTGCTATGGCAATGCCTGTTAGTTTACTGGAGGATGCGGTTACGTTGGGCAGTGTGGTTTTATGAAGCTTCTCCATGCACATCCTCTTCATACCCCATTTCAGCAAGTTCCTGAAGAGATTCATGCATGAAACGGACTGACCCCAGGAGGTGGAGCATTATTCTTGGTGTGGTTGCCTTTGAAAACGAAAAGTACTTCTCAGTAACGTCAGGCATAGCGCTTTCCTTATTATCCTTCAACCCAAAATCACCAAAGTACTAAACGAGAAAGTTGGCATTAAACCTGCTCACACTGTGGAAAAAGATGGGTATGTGCAGTGGCACTTAGTACTTCAAGTTACATGTATTATGTGCTATACTGCAGGACTTCCCCATGATATGTCATTGGTCTCTATGTGCAGTTCCATCTCTCCATCCAATGGCAGCTCATGGGTATGACGTTCACCTTCCATTTGGTCATAGCGATATAGTTGCGAAAAATCACATCAACTTCCCATAGAAATTTTTTGAGCTTAGCAGGGAACCATCTCATAGAATTGTCCCCAATGTATGATTCGAATTTGTTGTGACTAGTCATATGAGAATACAACTTGATATGCAGCTGTATATGTTACATGCTCTTCTGTGAAGGTGGTATGAGAGGCAGGGGGGTCACCTTCACAATACACTACAGGAACTACGAGGTACACGAAGTTGGCGTAAATGAGGAAGGCATAATGCTCATGGCCGTGAGCATTCCTAAATTTTAAGAACTTTTTATATTGGGTAGCATTTCCTGGTTTGAACAGTTAATGAGGTGCCTTTGTAGCTACTCACTCATGGTAAACGAGCTGTGACATGTCTGCAAAAATGCCAAACACCCTGATGTTTAGATATTTGGACAGAAAGTATGCAGGACTTTCTTTTGTTCCACACATAGTGTTGCCATTGCCTTCTGAAAATAGCAACAGGTCTGCATATTTGGGATGCTTACCAGCTAATTTGGAAAAGTAAAGGAGTCCAGCTACTTCATGCTTGACTTGACTTTGTTGTGCACAGTGTGCTCATGGTTGTCTTCATTTTCTAGCTTATCAGCATCCATGGTGTAAATGAGAATCGTATAATCGGGGTTCTGATTCTCGAATTTTGAGTGTCCTAGAGTTTTATGGGAAATGAGATTCCCTGAAAATTGTAATGCCCAAAGACATCAGACGTTTTATATGTATCTGTACAATATGAATGTTCAGGGATATTTGTGTCTCTAGCCACAAGCGACTGTGGATCGTGATGATCATGGGCAGTGCATCAGGTTGCCTCTGCATGGCTTGTACACAGTCATCAGCATAGGCAGTGGACTGGGCTGCTGCTGCACAGCTGACTGCAGGTACATCATCATCATCATCATCATGTTTGATGTACCAGGCTGCTACTACACCAGCACAGATAGCATGAAGAGCTGCATCATCGTGGGCAGCAGGCTGGGCTGCCGGTGCATCATAATAGGCGACTGACCAGGCTGCTGGTACATTACTGATGACATGCCAGGCTGCTGCAGCATATTCAGCCATGGACGTACAATCATCATTGGGTTAGCTGCTGCAATTGCACGTCCGCTATCCATTATCTCCTCCATATCACCTACACAGACAGAAAGAGGTACAAAATTAACTATCACCTGTAGTTAAAAAATAATAATATATAGAGGTGTCTACAGTATTTCTACACAAGCTCAAAATTCCCCACATCCAAAACAGTCAACACGATTCTATTGGCCACTGTCTCCAGCAATATTCAGTCCAGCTCTGCTTCGGGATTCACGCTCCTCTGACTCATGTCATCGAGTGCACCTAGAAAAAAAAATAAGAATGCGTCACGTTAATAATCAATGCATGCAGCTATATGTTGGGTACTGTAGAAGAAGAAGAACAGGGCTATTGCTCACGTAGACTCTTTTCATTGACCGCCATCATCCCCTTGAGCTAATGCTGGAGAATAGGGTCATAGGCTATGTCCAAACATCCACTCGGTATTCTTCATTACTTGGCTGTGGCACCAGATCCACCACATGGCCTCGGTCCCGTTGAAGAATTCTACAACAGACAGAAACAAGAAACATAACAGTACATAACAGCTTTATTATACACTACATAAGAAAGAGGGAGAGGGAGGTAGAGAGAAACTGGTACTTACATTCACGTGAATCGGGTTTGATCCAACTACCATCCTCTAAAATGACAAATTGCCACACCAGATCCTCGATAGTGCTGCGGGTCATTAGGGGCGACAGCTTGCTCCCATCTGCAACGAAATAAAAAGGAACAGAAGCAACTATAAAAAGAAATACGTACACACAGGGAAAAAAATACGAACACAAATTATCTCCACATATCGTCAGAATCATCAGAGACCGGTCTGAACCACTTATTAGCGGCACAGTCGTCGTCAGCAATGGCAGCAATAGGAGATGAAAGGAATGCTGGGATTGTGGGATGGTTACTATTGAGAAGAGCCAGAGATTTGCTCCAGCAGCTCTACTCAATAGGGAATGAGTATTGGGACAGCTACTGAAAAGCACGAAAGAATTGCTGTGACCAGTCTACTCATTAGCAGAATGAAGATAAGTGACCTGTTAACAGTTAAACCAGAATGACTGTCCATGCTGAAGTGTACCTTTCCATAGGCGAGGGCCACTTATTTCAGTCAATACGAAACGAGAACTTTTATCCTTAGGCAATCTGTTTGCTGTGTGCATAGGTGCAAGTGAGTCAGTGGCTGTTTACTATCACACTGCAGTTCAGAAGATTAGTATTTTTTTCTGCTGCTTTGCAACAGCATTATCAAGCTTAAGTTGTTATATTGCAGTCCCGATTTGCAATGTATCATACTCGATGTCATGCATGGGCTGCAGTGCGTCCAGCGAATATTTTCCCATCAGTTTACCAAGCCTTGCTCACATGATTGCGATATCAGTGGCAGCCAGTGTAGACCTGTCTGCTACCCTAGGCCCAGCCAGCCAAGGAGCCAAGATTAGCTATACTCACATGCAACGTAAATGTCACGGTGATGATTAGGAAGAATTCTCATTTTTCACACGAAGTATGTACCTCTGGTCGCATATTAAATGATTGGCTCATGGACGTCAATTGAATTATTCTTAATATGAAGTGAGTAGTGCGATTATACTCTTCAGTGTTTTGTGGTAGGATGTTTGGTCATTTATATGTCCCCTGAAGAGTATATTGCTTCCATATCCTGTTTTTGATTGTTCTGTTCAACTGTTCTACAATACTAGCTTTCAAATAGGAGAATGATGAATAGTGATTTATCTCATATCATTCAATTACACTTTTGAAATGTCTTTTGTAAAATTCACCTACATGGCTGATCTGAAGGTTGCTGGGACTCTGATTCATTCAGGTAGGAACAATCGTTCAAAAACCTCTGAAATCATTTTCCTGTCTTTAAGTTCGCAGGTAGAGTCCAACTGTATTTGGAATACGTATCTATGACCATTGTTATGTATTTGAAACCCTTATTCAATCGTGAATATTCTCTCATAGCTGCAAGACCGGCCTGCCGTAAATTATCCATTCCTTATATTATCACATGTCTGAGCTCAAATGTTCTTTGTGCGGACCTCTGAAACTCATGAACAACTGTCTCCATAATGACTCTATGAAGCTTCCTTCTTGAAGGTCAGATATAGTTGATATTATTTCTTTTGTGCGATCTACATTCCCTGCAGCAGCTGATGTTACAAGAAGTCGTAATCGGTCTATGATTTCATTCAAGTCATCATAATATGACCCAGTATGTTGTGTCAAACTTAGCTTTACTGTAACTGTTAATGAAGGCAGTAATAGCATATACTCCCTCTTCTTCTTCGTCTTCTTTTTCTAATTTTCTGCCTCCATCCATAGCGTGTTACAGCAAAGACTATCGCTTACTGGCATTTATGCATGAATGTATGACGGTGATAGCAAAGGCACTTGATTCCCATCGTCACCAGTAGTTTCAAAGTATGTATAAGTTGTACACTATCTCAATAACAGTTTAGTACACAGCAGCATGTCAAGCTCTCCACCCTTCGGAAGAAAGCATAGCTCCATTCTATGACACATGCAGTGCTTCGATGGATGTGGAAGCATATGATTCAACATTACCAGATGTGGGGAGAAAAATACGATGTTATTTAAGTTTGTTTATATACCCAGCCATATATGAGTTTACAAAAACCCCTGAATCCCAATGTAAACCAGCAATCACCACCAGGAGTCAGTGTGCAAAACCTAATACGTTTTGTTGTAGATGACTGGTCCTGCAGAGTTGATGCTGAAAACTGGAAGAATAATATGGACTGATTGTTACTCTCTGATAATACAAGTGCTTTGGTTATTGGGTCTTCAGGTTGCAGGAATTCTAATCTGGTTCCAACACTGTTAACACTCCTGAGGAAATTCATTTGGAGAACGTATATATTTTTTTTCAGAAACCTTGTTTCAGCCAAAATAGCAGCTATAGCAGGAGACTTTGCACAGCATTGAGGGAATAACATACCACACATTCAGCAAAAGCAGTGATATTGCACCACCGGAAAAACTAAAGCCTGACAGTGTATTCATACTTGATGATGTTGCAGTAGAAAGTCAGAATGAGATCGCCAGATATATCTAGTTTGGTCCCCATGCTCAGATCAATATATTTTATTTGAGCCAGTCATACTCAAGGATCCCAAACCAGTTGGTCTGTGTTAATGCAAATCTTATAACTTTCAAAATGCACAATCTGAATTTAAAGTATATTTACAAAGTGCACATAGGAACCAACATGACATTAAATGAAATCATTCTCATATGAAACGATCGTTGGAATAACTTGCAGTATGGCTTTCTGGTTATAGATAAAACTAGGAACTTATAACTTTCAAAATGCACAATCTGAATTTAAAGTATATTTACAAAGTGCACATAGGAACCAACATGACATTAAATGAAATCATTCTCATATGAAACGATCGTTGGAATAACTTGCAGTATGGCTTTCTGGTTATAGATAAAACTAGGAAACTGAATGAGAGTCAATGCAGATGAAACAGCAATAAGATTCTGTGTGAAAGACAGGGTACCAAAATGTAACTTATCAGTATAATGTTGAATATGGAGAAATTTGCCCATGTGTCACACCTCCTTCAGTGGTTGCAAAGCACTTGCATCTATATATTGACAGAAAATCAAGCCAGTCAATGTGGAATTAGTGGAACTGGAAAGTCTTATTGATGCGAGGCTATAAATTTCAATTTGTTGAAAGCTGGAATACAGGGTGTCAACTGTATCTCAATGAGAAAATTGAGGAAGTCAACACAAAACTTCAGTGTAATTACTTCCTTTGAATAGAAGTGTAATTTCCTCATTGTGGATTTCTGTGTTATACTACAAGAATTCTTTCTATGTGTGGTCCAAGTTTCATCGAGTTGTGTTATTTGGCAGTGACACATCAAACTTTAGTCACTTTCGGCCTTAAGTTTTGCACATCAGTGTATATTTCATATATCTATTTCCAAGTTTCTCATCTAACTTTCGTAAAATAAAATACTATGAAAACTAATAGTCTGTAAAATGCCAATAAGTCCTATAAAACTGCAATCTCTGTTAATACAGAATGCTTCCCAGTTCCTTGCGCACTTGAATAGGCTTGTGTGTCCTGAATGCCTGTGAAAAATACTCCAGCCAGAGAAAGGCACTAGTACCTGACAATACCTGCTGACACGTTTCGAGTCATTAAGACAGAATGTGCAAACCACAGGAAGTTGAGTAAATTTATGTAATTTTTCTTTATTACTTCATTTCTATTGTATGATCCTTATCTATGACCATATCAAATCGCTGGTGTTGATCTATCTCCCAATCTCCCAACACTTCTTTTATTTCTAATTTTGGCAATGTACTTTCTTTTGTATCAAGGTGCGAGCGAGCAGTACAGAACTTTGTCTGCTCCCGTAATTACAAATATTTTTCTACATTTTTGGTTCGGCTGTTGACCCAGGACTTGTTATTTGTAACTACTGCACGAAGATTTAATTATTAATAAATAACGTAAAATAATAAATCTTCACATAGTTATAACCAGGATTGGCATTTTTAAGAGCGACCTGTTTTTAGGGTAAATTTTGGCTCTAGTGGCGAAGATATTTTTCGTGCTTTTTTTTCTCTTTTTTGGGACCTTTATCGCTTTTCCGTTCCAAGCATGTCTATAATCCCCTCTTCCCTCTCTTTTTTTTTTACTGTTGCTTTTTAGTAATCTTCCGAAGCACATTGTATTATTTTTAAGGGAAATGAGTCGCGAGTTTGATTCCATTTGTATATGGTTTGGAATCAAAGTTAACGTCCTCTCAGCTTGCAGTGAACGTGTGAATGGTAAGCCCACTTCTTTTAGTAAACATGGGACTGAAAGCACATCTGGAGCAGTGGAAAATAATTGTGTATATGAAAAATTCTCCTCCTCTCCTTTGCCGCTACAAATAGCCTGCAATAATGCAAAAGACAATGAATGTGTTTTCATTCTGTCCTTTTTATCTCACCAGAATCAGTAGCTTGCTGTTCGTGAGTGTAATTTTGTTACTGAAGTAGTGTATTACTAGATTTTCCATACCTAAGATATCCAGTGCCCGATTTTTTTATGTAATTCAAACATGAGTCCACACAGACTGATAAAACTGTTATGCTGTATACTATAGGCGATTCAGGAATTTTTTTAAATGAGAAACACAAGCAGTATCGTATCTAACGACACATTTCCAGCTCTGAGACTGGGATCATATGAACTTCCCCTCGTCGATTTGTAGCATATTGACTGGACGTGTAGTGCATGGCTAAAACTTCAACATATGTAAACAAAAAGACGCAACTCTGAACAGTTTTTCAGAAAATCTAGTTTGAAACAATAGGTGTGCCTATATAATTTGTAGGGACGCTGATATTCAAGGCAGGGAAAAATTTATAAAAGCGAATTAGCACTTATTTACATAAGCCCGAGGTGTCTGGATCGAATCTCACCGCCGGTACTTTTCTTAAGGAAACTGAAGATAAGGAATGCACTAGAACTTTCAAACTACAATATCCATTTTATTTTTAATAATGAATCTTTACAGGCCATTTTGCACGCACATTCAAGCGGTCTGCCGCAGACTGTGTAGCCAAATGCGTTCTCCGTTTGGTTACCTAAAAACCGAAAAAGAGAGCCATACAAAAAATGGACATGGGACAGTAGAAAGGAGCGAAGCCGAGCCGAACGAGGAGCAGTCTCGTGCGCTATCATCTACGCTATGAGGAAAAATGACGCTCGTTATATATGGTTGGTCGCTTGTATTTGTGCGCGCAACGGCCTCATTGGCTAACTTCAACGCTAATTAACTCAGAAACGGCCTTACGTACAGAATTTTTTCTTAACAGTTATTTCTCAGCACATCCTCCCCAACTGCAAGCTTTTCTGACCACCGTATCACCCGCCAAACTGTCCGAATCAGGATGATATTGGTCGCAGAAACATGGAAAACAACAATTATTGCTGTACACAGCACATGTAACGAACGCCGAATTTTTTTAATGTTCATGATTTTCTCAGTTTGTCTGTTACAATAATGACGTGGTTTACATTCAGAAACGGTTGTCAGTCGTCACACAGTTTCGAGGCGTACGACATATACCATAGCGTAATACCGAACACTAGTACACATAGATGAAAAAAAAAAAAAAACAGTTCGGGCAGCGGGACTGAAGCCAGCATCTATACCCTATGAAACCAAGTGCTTACTCTCTCGGGGCGGATTACTAGGGTACTATCTTTCTCACATAGTATACAGGGTGTTACAAAAAGGTACGGCCAAACTTTCAGGAAACATTCCTCACACACAAAGAAAGAAAATATGTTATGTGGGCATGTGTACGGAAACGCTTACTTTCCATGTTAGATCTCATTTTATTACTTCTCTTCAAATCACTTTAATAATGGAATGGAAACATGCAGCAACAGAACGTACCAGCGTGACTTCAAACACTTTGTTACAGGAAATGTTCAAAATGTCCTCCGTTAGCGAGGATACATGCATCCACCCTTCGTCGGATGGAATCCCTGATGTGCTGATGCAGTCCTGGAGAATGGCGTATTGTATCACAGCCGTCCACAATACGAGCACGAAGAGTCTCTACATTTGGTTCCGGAGTTGCGTAGGCAAGAGCTTTCAAATGCCCCCATAAATGAAAGTCAAGAGGGTTGAGGTCAGGAGAGCGTGGAGGCCATGGAATTGGTCCGCCTCTACCAATCCATTGGTCACCGAATCTGTTGTTGAGAAGCGTACGAACACTTCGACTGAAATGTGCAGGAGCTCCATCGCGCATGAACCACATGTTGTGTCGTACTTGTAAAGGCACATGTTCTAGCAGCACAGGTAGAGTATCCCGTATGAAATCATGATAACGTGCTCCATTGAGCGTAGGTGGAAGAACATAGGGCCCAATCAAGACATCACCAACAATGCCTGCCCAAACGTTCACAGAAAATCTGCGTTGATGACGTGATTGCACAATTGCGTGCGGATTCTCGTCAGCCCACACATGTTGATTGTGAAAATTTACAATTTGATCACGTTGGAATGAAGGCTCATCCGTAAAGAGAACATTTGCACTGAAATGAGGATTGACACATTGTTGGATGAACCACTCGCAGAAGTGTACCCGTGGAGGCCTATCAGCTGCTGATAGTGCCTGCACACGCTGTACATGGTACGGAAACAACTGGTTCTCCCGTAGCACTCTCCATACAGTGACGTGGTGAACGTTACCTTGTACAGCAGCAATTTCTCAGACGCTGACATTAGGGTTATCGTCAACTGCACGAAGAATTGCCTCGTCCATTGCAGCTGTCCTCGTCGTTCTAGGTCTTCCCCAGTCGCGAGATAGGCTGGAATGTTCCCTGCTCCCTAAGACGCCTATCAATTGCTTCGAACGTCTTCCTGTCGGGACACCTTCGTTCTGGAAATCTGTCTCGATACAAACGTACCACGCCACGGCTATTGCCCGTGCTAATCCATACATCAAATGGGCATCTGCCAACTCCGCATTTGTAAACATTGCACTGACTGCAAAACCACGTTCGTGATGAACACTAACCTGTTGATGCTACGTACTGATGTGCTTGATGCTAGTACTGTAGAGCAATGAGTCGCATGTCAACACAGGCACCGAAGTCAACATTACCTTCCTTCAACTGGGCCAACTGGCGGTGAATCGAGGAAGTACAGTACATACTGACGAAACTAAAATGAGCTCTAACATGGAAATTAAGCGTTTCCGGACACATGTCCACATAACATCTTATTTGTATGTGAGGAATGTTTCCTGAAAGTTTGGCCGTACCTTTTTGTAACAACCTGTATAAGCACGTCTAAAATTGTGAAACTCGATTTCCTCGAAAACGGTGGAGAGTTGCGTCTTCCTGTTTATATACGCTGAAGTCTTAGTCGTGCCCTATATACCCTGTCAATATGAATCAGATCGGCGACGATAAGTTCGTATGGTCCCCTTGTAAGCACCAATAAAACAAGACTCTTTAAACGAACAAATCATGCCATTTTGTTTTACGAAATGCATGTGAACAGTATTCTTTAAAAAGCCAAAATTTGGAGGGACTCAACAATGATTTGTGCGCAGCTCTTACAAAAGCAGGAATTCCACACGGTAAGGTCAACTATCCGGCCTTCAACAGATTTCTTCAAAAATACACATAGGTGTCAGTGCTCGATGAGAATACTTAAAGTAAAAGCTACGTGGCGCCTGTTTATGAAGAAACCAGGCAAGGAATCAAGGAGAGAGCGTATGTCTGGGATGTGGTAATTATTCTGAATGAAACCATAGACTTCATGGAACGATACGTTTTCAACTGTTTAGTTTTTTCCTTACCAGGGGAGAAATTTAATCCCACGTTTTTAAAGACGTACGAGCTGCAGTAAGACCAGCACAGTAATGCAGTCAGTCATGAACTTTTGCCAAAAACTATGACCTATTGGTATCGAGTTTCAAAAAGCTATTCTGGTGGTTCTGGATCAGGCTCCATACGTGGTTTCAGTTGTTAAACTTTTGAAACATTTGTTCCCTAAGATGAAGCGAATATGCTTGCTCCACGCCCTTCGCAGGGTTTGTGAGTCCATAAGGAATGAATACGACATCGCAAATCGATTTATCTCTACCCTGAAGAAGACTCTACAAAAATCTCCGAGGCGTGTTGTTGTCTACAGGGAAATTCGGACGTGTCCGAAAGAACAGACACAAAGCAATCATATAACTGATGCGCCTAGCTGGACAATGGACCCAGCTTTTTCACTGCGTATGCACAGATACGTCCAGTTTGCTGTGGGAATCTCAGAGTAGCGAACATGGAGTCAATGGACAGGGACAGCGGATAGGAGGCACTCGGTGGGTACGTCGACCGACCGTGAGGCGTGTCGAGATAGTCCGTGCAGTTTACGATAACGCTGTGTCCCGGATGGCGCAGTGATAAACGCATCTGGCTAGTAAACAGGAGATCACGGGTTCGAATCCCGGTCCAGTACACATTTTCGCTCGTCGCCCCTGCGCCCCTGATTCCACGTAATGTACCGCTGCAGCTGATAGCAGAGTGATCCCTTTAATTTACATATAAGCGTACAGGTGCGATTCTAGGATTCCTAGAAGTCGGTCAGTGGTGAGCGGGGGGGGGGGGGGGGGGGTGTTGGGGAATGGAATATCGCTTAACAAAAGGAGAGTTGGGGTCATCCACGGACAAACTGGTGAAATTTGGTGTTGCATACAGTAGTTTCTGGTAACTGTTTTGTAGTTCAGCGCAAAAACGTGTCTGCAGAATGTGTGTGCCCGGAAAAATAATACGATTTGACCCAGATGTCTGGCAATTTCGAAGTTTTTGTCTCGGGTCAGCAATTTAAGTGTCGGTATGCATGCCCGGCATACTTAGCTTTGTTGATTATTCGAAGTGGTACTCGTACAGTAATATACATCCAATGTATATTAATAAAATACGCCCATTTTAAGTTAAATGATATTTCTTGAGTTGGATAGTAAGCTATTTGCCGCTCTTATTCTTTTGTTAAAATGTGTTTGAAATACATTGCAACCTATATTGGCACATAATTTTAAAAAAATTATTGAATCTGGCTATAGCCTCTGTAGCCCCCCCCCCCCCCCCCCCTTGCTACTGCCCCTGTAAGCGTAAGTATTTTGTAATAGATTAATAGATTTTACGTTGTGCTGCCCAACAAGGCGGACGACGTGTGCTGCTGTGGGAGAGGTTTAGTATAGTTATCCTCGCTTACCAGTGGTAATTAAGCAAAAAAGGGACCTGCAGCTTATTCTTCGCTACAAGAAAGATTGGTCGGCCTACAAGGAAAACTTTTAAACAGGCAGTATGGTTATAAAAATGTAATTATTAATTAATAAATAATAGAATAATTAAGAGGAAACCACACACTTACTCCCACTATGAAAAAATAACAGAAGGAGTCACGTTCTGTAAGTGGAAACGATGAAAAGAAAAAGCATGCTCCTCATTTACACCTTCACATACCTATCGTCTGCAGAGCTGTGTTCACAACCGTAATGCTAATGGTTAATGCACACTTCGTTTACACATACTGTAAATTGAGATGTCGAAGTAGTGAAAGAATGTTGCTATTACGGGACGGGCGTTCAATAAGTAATGCAACACATTTTTTCTCTGCCAATTTCGGTTAAAAAAATGCTTAATTTGCTGTGGAAAACTGAGGAATATTCCCGCTTCAGCACCTATAGTTTCATGAAGTTCCGATGTATGGCGACGCTGTATGTAGCCTTCAAAATGGCGTCTCTAACGTAGGTGCGTCCCAAGAAGAAACCTGCCATTTGAGATTCTTGGCGAAAACCCAGAACATCCCAGATATTCATAGGCGTTTGCAGAATGTCAACGGTGACCTGGCAGTAAAAAAAAAAACGCACATTGGGTCGTTGGGCGAAGCGTCTGTCAACATCGCAATGTCGCTCAACGCAATCCGATCTCCCGCGCTCCAGCCGTCCGCCCACAACTGTGACTCCTGCAATGTTGGAACGTGCAGGCACTCTCGTTCGAGGTGACCGACGAATCACAAGCAAACACCTCGCCGCACTATTGGACATCTCTGTTGGCAGTACTGACACACTCTTCCACGTGAGGTACTCAAGGCTGGGTTCCTCGCCGCCCAACAGGAGACCATAAAAACATCTACATCTACATCTACATTGTTACTCTGCAATTCACAGTACCTCGCAGAGTGTTCATCGAACCATTTTCATACTACTTTTCTACCATTCCACTCTCGAATGGCGCGTGGGAAAAAGGAACACCTACATATTTCCGTTCGAGCTCTGCCCTCCTTTGCGCTTTTTCAACGTCCTCCGTCAATCCTATCTGGTAAGGATACCACACCGAGCAGCAATATTCCAGCAGAGGACGGACAAGTGTAATGTAGGCTGTCTCTTTAGTGGGTTTGTCGCATCTTCTAAGTGTTCTGCCAACAAAGCGCAGTCTTTGTTTCGCCTTCCCCACAATATTATCTATGTGGTCTTTCCAGTTTAAGTTGCTCGTAATTGTAATTGCTAGGTATTTAGTCGAATTGACAGCCCTTAGATTTGTGCGATTTATCGTATACCCAAAATTTATCGGATTTCTTTTTGTACCCATGTGGATGACCTCGCACTTTTCTTTGTTTAGTGCCAATTGCCACTTTCTGCACCATACAGAAATTCTCTCTAGATCATTTTGTAATTGGAATTGATCATCTGATGATTTTACTAGACAGTAAATTACAGCGTTATCTGCAAACAATCTAAAGGGGCTGCTCAGATTATCACCTAGATCATTTATGTAAATCAGGAACAGCAGAGGGCCTATGACACTACCCTGCAAGAGTAACAAAGGACAATCTGTGCGGAATTGCTTGCGCGTTAGAAGGCTGATCGTGACAACTGTTAGTCGAACATCGTCACAGGCGATGTAACATGATTTCATCACTTCTGACCGGGAACAAAACAGCAATCCATGGGCTGGTGCCACATCACCTCTCCTCTAAAGAAAAAGTTCAAAGCCGCTCCCTCAGCCGGTAAATTCACGGCGACGGCCTTTTAGGATTCTGAATGGGTTATTCTGTTTGATGTCCTCGCTCATTGTGCAACGATCAACTCGCAAGTGTCCGCCCCCTGTAGCTGAGTGGTCAGCGTGACAGAATGTCAATCCTAAGGACTCAGGTTCGATTCTCGGCTGGGTCGGTGATCGCTCAGGGACTGGGTGTTGTGTTGTCCCAATCATCATCATTTCATCCCCATTGACGCGCCAGTCGCCGAAGTGGCGGCAAATAGAAAGACTTGCACCCGGCGAACGGTCTACCCGATGGGAGGACCTAGTCACACGACGTTTACATTTACACTACTGGCCATTAAAATTGCTACCGACAGGAAGTATTGTTGGAGCAGTATACTAAACCACTGAGGTAAACAAATTGTTCTTATAATCATTATTACAATAAAACATTTTATATATTTTATTATTATGATTATAATCTATATTATTATTATTATTATTATTATTATTATCGTGATGGGATGATGGTAAGTTAAATTTGGATAAGGGGGAAGGGGGGACTGAGATACTGTGACAAACTGTGACCTCACACCCCAGGATCGAACCCAAGACCCGCGTCTTTATGGATTCAGCAACCTAGTAAAGGATTCCATCAGTACCTGAGGATGTGCTTCACCCACAGTGCCAGGACTTGATTCATTAGCATTATTTCGCGTAGCACTACCCTTTTCTTTAGTACCCCCTATGTCACTCCAACCCAACGTAATAGGCCTAATTTGCAACTGCATGGCTTGAGTCAGCAAATGATCACTGTCAACTCTTTGTTTAAGCGTGCACTCGAGTTGCTTCAAATCGTGCAATCATTTAATCTAATGATTAAGTCGTGTCTGAACGCATAATGCCTGGGTACGAATGGAATGACTCTCCTCGGGAAACTCTATCTCTCCCGCACGCCTCTGGGGACCGCCGAACAGACAGGTAAAGCGTGACCTAGTTCGGCGATGTTTTCAGCGGTCAGATGCAGCGGACAGCAGTGTGCAAGCGTGCGACCAGGTCAGCGGATTCTGCATGAATATGGAGTTCGTAGATAAGTTTTTACTCTTTAAGACAGGCCAAACATAGGCAACCTTTCAGTTCCATTACACCAGGGCTGCTACACTGAAACACAAGCCTGCCGCTGTGGCCGAGCGGTTCTAGGCGCTTCAGTCCGGAACCGCGCTGCTGCTACGGTGGCAGGTTCGTATCCTGCCTCGGACATGGATGTGTGTGATTTCCTTAGGTTAGTTAGGTTTAAGTAGTTCTATGTCTAGGGGAGTGATGACCTCAGATGTTAAGTCCCATAGTGCTCAGAGCCATTTTTGAAATGAAAGATTATGCATGTTTTCAACTGTGAACACTGCTTTCTTCCCTTCCGACCTAGCCCTACTACTCAGCAGCGTATTAAGTTGCTTTACGATGTCTACACCCAGTTCAGTGGTAGCATAGTGTGGTTTTATGTGGAGGGGTGGCCAATTACGTAAATATTGTAGCACTGTTCATAGTTGGGATTTTAATTGGTTGTATCGCGCGATAAAGATTGTTCTGAGTCCTTCCATTCCATCGTTAATTGATTCTTTCATATTTATCGTTATGGTGTGTACGATTCTCTTGAGATTCCCCTCTGGCGGCGTGTCTGGTCTTATCCATCTTCGAGTCGTTGCTTCCTGTTAGCCTTGTGTAAGGGAATAAGATCTTTGGGGGGATGGCCGGTTGGCTGTCTAGCGGTGACGAGTCGGTCAGTCGGGTTTTAAAATCGGGAATCAGAGAATGTCGTACGATTAGACCGCGGCGTGGCGTGGCGGTGGAGAGTTGGCTGTTGTTCCGAGAAGCCGCGTGGTCTATCCTGGCGGTGCGAGACGAGTTGACGGGACAAGGCTGTAAGCTCTTGCTGTGAGCACCCGGGGGCCACGGCTGTGGTTCCGAGTCACTACTTGGTGGGAGCGGCAACGGATGTCTGTAAATTTCCCGTCTGGAGGCGGGAATGATGGACTAGTAACTCGCCTAACCTGAGGAGTGGCATTTCGCCGCCGTGGGTGCAGAGAAGACGAGGGCTCCAGTGACAGAGCCGTGGCTGCGTGACTGTGCCCAGTTGGGTACGCTGGCGACGTGTACACGGTCGGGTGTGAGAAGCCTTTGCATCGGAGTTCACCTGCTGTTTCTCTGATAAACCGCAATTTCAGTTGGTTAAAGGTTTAGATGTTAACTGAAGAATTTTGGTTTGTGCAACCAGTGTTTTTTCTGCCTTGTGTCTTCCTGCGTTCGGATTTCCTGTCCCTGTCGCCGGTGTAATTATAGACAGTGATCTTTTGGTTTCTTGTTAGTACTGCCTGGGGGGAAGTGTATTTTTGGGCAGGGATTATGGTTCTTGATTTGATTCCTCCTCTTCCCCTGGCCTCGCGTGAGGTGCAGGTGATTGTTGAATGTGAGGCGCTGTGGGTCTGTTAGTCCGCTTCTAGCCTGCGCACCCTTCGGGAGACAATTGTGGCCGCCCTTACACCCGGTCGGTTAATTATTTCTATCCCAGGACATATTGATAGCAGGACATGGTATTAAAGTTGTTAGTTATTGTAAAATGTTAAATTGTTGTATTTTACTCTGATTGTTTTTTGGCCATTGTTTAAAAAGGTTAAGTTTGCCTTTCAGTGGTGGGTTTTTAAAATTACGTGGCTTTAAAATTGTTAGTTATTGTAAAAGCGAATGACTGTATCTTTACTTTGATTGTTTTAATCTACTGGGCATTCTTTGAAAGTGCTAGTTCTGCCTCCCTGTTAGCGATGCCTTGTAATTTAATATCCTGTTGTGCCAAAGTTTAAAAGAAGTTGGCTCCCTACTTGTTCGGTAGCGAAATTGTATGCAAATTGGTGGTTTTTTGTTATTAAATGCTTTATCAAAGTCAGTTTTAAGTAAAATGTCTGACCCGCCACAGTGATGCCCCTTGGCAGTAGCCTCAAGCTGTGTGACAGAAGCCAACGCAAAAAAAATGGTTCAAATGGCTCTGATCACTATGGGACTTAACATCTATGGTCGTCAGTCCCCTAGAACTTAGAACTACTTATACCTAACTAACCTAAGGACATCACACAACACCCAGTCATCACGAGGCAGAGAAAATCCCTGACCCCGCCGGGAATCGAAACCGGGAACCCGAAACCAACGCAGCCTGGAGTTGTGAGCAAAGGGTCGCTAACTCAGCTCGCATCTGTAGACAGCAATCAAAGTTCCTATCCATTACTGCAATCACTTTTGTTTGAAGCTCGTAAAAATATGTAACAATAGACTTGGCTTATTCGCAGCAGGAATTCGAAGTGCTCTCTCACTAACAGTCCAAACGACACTGAGCTGCACTAACCAAAACAAACAAAAGCCTATACAATACGAGGATCGATAACTACGGCGGTAGCGTACTCCACACTGTTATTAAAATAAAAGCTTGTACCTTGTAAGCACTCGAACATAAGAAATTACAAATACAATCTAGTAACTACACAGGTTACAGCTCCTGTTGGAAGCTCGTAAAAATATATAACAAACGAACAGTATACTCGCCTTATTACCAGCAGTAACACGAGGTGCTCTGTCTCTGATGGTCTATCCGACACTGAGCTAAACTTACCAAAACAAACAAAAATTCTTACATCACGTGAACTGCTGTGGATGCTGCAACAACTGAGCAGTACAGAGTGCAAACATCAGGGTGAACAATGAAAAAGGCGTTACTGTTGTCAACAGTGACTTGAGTGAATGGAACGAATTTGTTTTCAAAGTCTTGTCGACGTCTGCACTTCTGTCGCAAACTGTCAGTGTGGTACAAAGATAAATGGGGTTAGAAATGAAACTAAATGCTATTTCTGTGTGTCGAGCCACCAGAGAGCACGGGTCTCTTGAACCAAAACACTCAGAAGATATTCCTGGACAGCCTCCGAATGTTTTTCGGTAATTTAGGGTTCATCCTTTACCGTAGTTAAAGCCAATAATTGCTGCATCGTGTTTTCCCTCTGCAACTGTACAATCCTGAAGGTCCCATATCTTCTTGTCAGGATTCCAGCGGTGGAGACCCGGCAAGATAACACAGTGCCCAAGCCAGTAGCTTCATAATCAGGAATTGTCGTGTTCATATACCCATTTGCTAGTCCTGATCCAGGTTTTCTTGAAATACTTTGGAAGAACGCTGGAATAGCAGCTCGGGAGACCATGGCTAATTTCCACTCCGATCCTACTCCAGACGAGTTAGCCTAGGAGTGTTCGGTGTCTAACGATAGTATCGGCGAGCAGTTAAACTCTAAACAACAGGTCTGGCAACGCTCAACTTACAGATCAGTAGTTTAAAGCAAGAGGTTTAAATTAACAGCCGTAAGATGCACATTTACAATAACACTGTTTAAAAATGTACATGTGATGGAAATGAGAGCAGTCACAATCTACTTTCCTAGCATTCAATTCAGTACCCCGTAGTAATACTACTACTAATACCAATTTCCTCTCAATAAAGCACACGTATCTGTCCATCTGTCTTCGAGTAAATTATCCCCCAACGGGATAAAATAAATAAAAGCATATCACTTTGCTTGAAGTGGTGTGTGTGTGTGTGTGTGTGTGTGTGTGTGTGTGTGTGTGTGTGTGTGTGTGTGTGAGTGAGAGAGAGAGAGAGAGAGAGAGAGAGAGAGAGAGAGAGAGATACAAGCACCTGTTACAAACTCTCGTCTACAAAATTTGTGTTACGCTGAACATACAAGGACATTAATATCAGAATTAATTTTGCTTCATCCTTACAACATATGAACTGTCTCAAACAGACGGGAATAAACCGAAGAATCGAAGGAAGCATCCATATGACAACGGACTGCTGATTCTCTCTGTTCGGGACTTGAGTAGTGATTGGAAACGGCATGACCTCGTTGTAGTTTCACTTACGTTGCAACTGAATAAACGTAGTGAGTTACCGATTGTTTGTATGAGAGTAGTTTCCTAATCGAGACTCGTGGACGACTGAGCGGAAAATCAGTAACAAAAATTTAAGTGTGTCGTTGAACAGATAACCCGATGAAAGAAAAGAGGAGTGTTGTGCCAGTCTACTTCTTGAGTTATTAGTCTACAGATAGCTCATCATTCATGTTCTGTCTGTTACACACTAAGTGTCGCAGACGATCTACAGTAATAACACAGTCTCGACACTCTGGTGTGAAAGTTGCTACCGTTTTACACATGGAGCTACACTAGCGCTCCAAGTGGTGAGAAAGCAGACAGTGATATGTTCGTAAGGATAATGTGTAGCTTATTTATTTTTCTACTTAATTAAAAAAATATTTGTTATACTTTTGCATTTCATACATTACTAAATCACCAAGAAACGCGAATTATCGTGAAATAAATGTAAAAACAGCCGAATTTCACTGATTCAGTGACGTAAGCTACAACTTATTCAGTAAGAAATTGTCTACTATTGAATATGTGCAGAACTACAGCGTACTCCACCGACAGCAAAAGAATATAAATACTTATTTGATACACGAGAAGCATATATTCCTGTTGTTGTCTCTTCTTATTATGACAGGTACTATTCTTGCCACGTAAAAAGTTTTTTATGGAGTCTAATGATTCTCCCATTCTTACACTTCATCCGACTTTCCAATACACGAATATTTTTGTAAATATAATTACTTTTGCTTCAGAAGCGAATATGTTGAAGATTCTTGCCGTTTGTGACACAGATGCAGCAACAATTATGGAACTGTTTTTTTTCCCTGTTGCGAAATGGATTTGTTACTTTTTGAAATTTTGTTATGACATCTGTACGGTTTTCCCTTCAGATATAGATTTGGTGACTTATTGAGCACTATAAATAACGTTGGTATTAATTCCACACTGGTCTCCTATTTTCCACTTTCACTGATTTGGCTGTGTAGCGAACATTTTTGCAGAAAGTCAGGTCTTCCGGTGTTTACTAGCAATTCATTGATTGCTCTTCATTAAGTATCCGTAAGTTACAAGACTATCTGATTAAACTGCCCTGTAATCTATAGATTCATATTTTCTAGGGTTCTTAGGAAACTAATGAATGAAAATGTGATGTCATTTTTAGTTGCTATCGATTTTGGTGGCGTTACATATGCTTCCTATTGCAAAAGCTATGTTACAGATCAGTATAACAGATAATACTCGCACTCATCCGATGTCGTACTCACAAGTGTCACTCGCTGACCGCTTGGAGCGCTGCTATCGGAGTAACAAAAACTAGACAGAGTGTCACGACTGCTAAGACTGTGATAGTAAGGACATCATATCGCTTCAGAGAGTAAATTGCACGGTACCCTACACATAATCTTTGACTGGGTGTTCCTGGAACCAAAGAGGTAAAAAATAATAAACAGACATTGACTGGAAACGTCAGTGTTTCTCTAATCGCTTTGCGTCAGCTGCTACATAACAACTAGAGTTCAGCCTAAACTTCAACTGCTATTGAATCCTGGTAATTATATATTTATTCACGCCACACTGTGTAATTTAGTTTGCTTTAAAATTTGATCGCAATATATTTTGATAGTGATAACCATGACGGAGTGTATGGAGTGCACGTCTAAAATTGCACTTTAGATGTCAGTACTGTTATATAATTTTAATTGTTACCCAGCCACGGAAAATGCATAGACTTCGTCAAAACTTTTGTAGATTAAATGTGTATTGTGTTCCGTTCTGTTCTGATTTTGTTCTGTAACTTATAGTTCAGATAGACTTGATGTATCATCTACTGGTTAAAAGGACAGAAGAAATTGGCGGGAGTCTCAGATGCACATAAAAATGTAGTTTCGTTGAGCTTCAGGCGATATAAAACTTAATACCATCTCCGAAATTCTGAAGACTTTAACTTTCTTCGTCTTCCGATAGAATTTATGAGACGTAGTTACCGAAGCGGCTCAAGAGGAATTTGCTATATTTCCCAACGGTTTCACAAGTGGAGTAATGGTAATCACTTCAGTTCTTGGTGAGCATTTTGAATTGTATTATTCTATGGCTTTATTCATTGTTATATTTTCGCTGGTTACTGTACACCGTTGTCTCCACTGCAGCTGTTGTCCGCTCTTGATCTACAGATCTATGGTTTATTTTGCAACACTGGCTTCAGTTTCTTTGTGTTAAATATGTCTTATTTTTATATTTTGTTTTATATCGTCGTTTGTATTTCTGCTGCAGAGCGTTTCTAGTACACTCGATTCGTTTTTCTTCCGATAAACAGTTCTTCTAGATAACCTTTCCGATTTACTTCTGATCTCTTACTTGACCTACACAGATAAAATTTGTTTTATGCTACTACCTTTAATTGCATCGTGATAGATAAATAAGTTTTCTAAATGGTTCAAATGGCTCTGAGCACTATGGGACTTAACGTCTGAGGTTATCAGTCCCCTAGAACTTAGAACTACTTAAACCTAACTAACCTAAGGACATAACAAACATCCATGCCCGAGGCAGGATTCGAACCTGCGACCGTAGCAGTAAATACATTTTCTACATTGTGCTGTTTACTGTCGTGTCCAGTACATGTGCACAGCCTTTTTTACGATACTCGATTCGTTTTCCTTCAGATATGGTTGTTTTTATTAATCTGTGACTGAGCGCCGTACTAATAATTGGAGTTATTTTGTTTTACGATGCACAAAAATCTCGAAATCAAAGCTGTCTGTTTCATTCACAGTTCAAAATATGGCCAAAGGTATGACACTTTAGTCGCCTTGTTAGTTACGTAATCTTCAAAAAATGGTTCAAATGGCTCTGAGCACTATGGGACTCAACATCTATGGTCATCAGTCCCCTAGAACTTAGAACTACTTAAACCTAACTAACCTAAGGACAGCACACAACACCCAGCCATCACGAGGCAGAGAAAATCCCTGACCCCGCCGGGAATCGAACCCGGGAACCCGGGCGTGGGAAGCGAGAACGCTACCGCACGACCACGAGATGCGGGCTACGTAATCTTCAACTCGGATGTTCGTTACATTACTGGTCAAACAAGACACGTAGTCTCGCTACCTCCACAATACCCCCACACTCTGTCTTGTTTTCTATATGAAACAAATTGCCTATAAAATCTGTTACTATGTATATTGGGACAGTTAAAAATGTTCATTTAAAATCTGCAGCACTTATCTGTTAAAGAGAAAATTTTTATTTCAACGCTAGAGACATCATCAAGTGCTACTGACACCAGTGTCAACTGCTTTATTCTTGGGCTAATTGAACGCAATTACTGCTCATCTACATCTACATCTACACTCTGCGAACCACTGTGAAGTGCATGGCAGAGAATATGTCCCACTGTAACAATTGTCAGAACTTTTCCCTTTCCATTCACGCATGGAGTGCTGGAAAAAAGATTGTTTAAATGCCTTTGTGCTTCCTGTAATGAATCTAATGTCATCCTCACGATTCCTATGGGGGCGATATGTATTGGGCTTTAGTATATTCCTAGCGTCATAATTTAAAGCCGATTCTTGACACTTTGTTAGCAAACATCCTCGAGATAGTTTCCGTCGGTCTTTAAGAGTCTGTCAGTTCAGTTCTTTCAACATCTCAGTTACGCTCTCCCGCGGGAGAAACAAAACTGTGAGGTATCAGATGTTGGTGACGTTTTACGTTACAATTTCATGGTGCGTTCTTTATTAGGGTAATGTTAATATTAAACTGCAGAGCAGCAGAACAGTTCCAACTTTTTCTCCTCGTCATGGCCAGCTAAGGAACCATATACTAGTTTCAGTTCATTTGCTGTTTTCGTTCCTTCAATAGTCTCATTTTATGTTTGTTATTTATGTATTAATGTTTCCCGTCTTCCATTCATACATATTCCGTTTATTCCTCTGCTTTGGCATGCTCTCAAACGAACTTGATTATTTACATACTGAAACTGATTTCTGTTAATTGGTTCCCATCTATTTGATCCAGTCTGTTGTTGATTTTCCTGAGGTATTTGAAAATTTTTCTGGTAAACTTCCTCTGGTGTGTCGAATACATTTACCCGTGATTCACTGTAAAATACACTACTGGCCATTAAAATTGCTACACCACGAAGATGACGTGCTACAGACGCGAAATTTAACCGACAGGAAGAAGATGCTGTGATATGCAAATGATTAGCTTTTCAGAGCATTCACACAAGATTGGCGCCGGTGGCGACACCTACAATGTGCTGACATGAGGAAAGTTTCCAACCGATTTATCATACACAAACAGCAGTTGACCGGCGTTGCCTGGTGAAACGTTGTTGTGATGCCTCGTGTAATAAGGAGAAATGCGTACCATCACGTTTCCGACTTTGATAAAGGTCGGATTGTAGCCTATCACGATTGCGGTTTATCGTAACGCGACATTGCTGCTCGCGTTGGGCGAGATCCAATGACTGTTAGCAGAATATGGAATCAGTGGGTTCAGCAGGGAAATACGGAACGCCGTGCTGGATCCCAACGGCTCGTATCACTAGCATTCGATGTGACAGGCATCTTATCCGCATGGCTGTAACGGATCGTGCAGCCACATCTCGATCCCGGAGTCAACAGATGGGGACGTTTGCAAGACAACAACCATCTCCACGAACAGTTCGACGACGCTTGCAGCATGTACTATCAGCTCGGAGACCACGGCTGTGGTTACCCTTGACGCTGCATCACAGACAGGAGCGCCTGCAATGGTGTACGCAACGACGAACCTGGGTGCACGAATGGCAAAACTTCATTTTTTCGAATGAATCAAGGTTCTGTTTACAGCATCATGATGGCCGCATCCGTGTTTGGCGACATCGCGGTGAACACTAATTGGAAGCGTGTATTCGTCATTGCCATACTGGCGCATCACCTGGCGTGATGGTATGGGGTGCCATTGGTTACGCGTCTCGGTCACCTCTTGTTCGCATTGACGGCACTTAGAACAGTGGACGTTACATTTCAGATGTGTTACGACCCGTGGCTCTACCCTTCAAAAATGGCTCAAATGGCTCTGAGCACTAGGGGACTTAACTTCTAAGGTCATCAGTCCCCTAGAACTTAGAACTACTTAGACATAAGGACATCACACACATCCATGCCCGAGGCAGGATTCGAACCTGCGACCGCAGCAGTCGCGCGGTTCCAGACTGTAGCGCCTTTAACCGCTTGGCCACTCCGGCCGGCGCTCTACCCTTCATTCGATCCCTGCGAAACCCTACATTTCAGCAGGATAATGCACGACCGCACGTTGCAGGTCCTGTACGGGCCTTTCTGGATACAGAAAATGTTCGACTGCTGTCCTGGCCAGCAAATTCTCCAGATCTCTCACCATCTGAAAACGTCTGGTCAATGGTGGACGAGCAACTGGCTCGTCACAATACGCCAGTCACTACTCTTAATGAACTGTGGTATCGTGTTGAAGCTGCATGGGCAGCTGTACCTGTACACGCCATCCAAGCTCTGTTTGACTCAATGCCCAGGCGTATCATGGTCGTTATTACGGCCAGAGGTGGTTGTTCTGGGTACTGATTCCTCAGGATCTGTGCACTCAAATTGCGTGAAAATGTATTAACATGTCAGTTCTAGTATAATATATTTGTCCAATGAATATCCGTTTATCATCTGCATCTCTTCTTGGTGTAGCAATTTTAATGGCCAGTAGTGTATTATCCATAACGGACGTGAGGTAACCGTTGTTAAGTTTTTACGGTAACAATTGGTAACATTCAACCGTATTTCTGGCCTACACGTAGCTCTACAGCACGTTCCGAGATATAATGCTCTCCTCATCAGGTGACAAACTTTGCTCATGAATTTAAAGCACTAAAAATCTACCGACAATAATAAATTCGGTGTTCACAAGATAAAATAGAAAAAACACATTGGAGTTTGGGTCGTCGTGTTACATTAAAATCGTCGACACCTGTCAGTGACCGTCCTACCCCTCACCTCACACCGCATGTCACGTTGACGCTTCTGCAGAGGTCGAGGGTGGTTGTGAACTGACACGTCCGCCGTGGTACTAAGTAACTGAAACTGCTGGCTCAAATATAATACTGTTCAGTTGGTGGTCTACTTTTCCTCATTTCCTAAGCTGACGATCGTCAGTCTCTAGCGGTTCCTCAAAGAGGTATTACAAATTTATAATCACGTATTTGCCCTAAAAAAATTGTACAAAGTCTCTAATAATTCTCATTTAGTTGTCTTTTACTTGTGCGTTCAGAATATTGCTGTATTCCTTTTACGAATAGCGAGCTCCAATTCCTGTAGCAAGTCGAGCGTTTCCTTCCTTTCTTTTCTAAGTCCCAAATTTCTAAGACTTCTGCTGCTGCCTTAAGGGGATACGTATACGATTCACAGCAGCTGATTTGTCGTATTGCTTCATCTAACTGCATCTTTATGTTCCTTGTACCTAATCGAAAAATGTTCTTCCTGTCTGTACAGCAAATTTGGCTTCAGAGACTGGGCACTTAATTTTATAAACTCCCTATCTTTCGAACTTATTTATCTTTTTACCCATATCGTGCTTCAAGTCCTACCTTACTAGATTATTTGTCTGAGACGCTACTTTAACACAGTATGGTTAAAAATGTTCGCGACCTTTTGCGTGACGGTCCCACACTATGACACCGCGACTAGTTTAATTTTATATTCATTAAGTTTATTCCTTCTTTTCTTCGCAAACATATTAAAAGTATCTACTTTGTAACCCTTCTTAACCGCTCTCTTCTTAATGACGTTTAATTCCATCTCTTTATCCTTCCTGCTCATTGGCATACTGTCTGTCTTGTGCAGGAAACAGAATGCTGCTTCTTATAAGCCTGTGAATGGCGTGGATTATAAGCGATCACAGCATCCGTTGTTGGTTTTCTGTGAACGGTAAATACGTGTTTGTTTCTCTACTTCTTAATGGTCAAATCGAGGAACTGTAAACGGATTTTGTTGAACTTGTTTAGTATTTCTTCAATATCTTCATCTGCACTATCAACAAGCAACCAAGTATATCGTCTAAGTCAAATTTTTGAGAAGAAATTTTACCTATAACGTCTTGGTTAGAATTTAAAACTCTGTCTTCAATTTCACTGAAAAAATGTTACCCATAGTCCGGGAAATGCTGAACCCCATGGCTAAACCATTAAAAGTGAAATAGTTAAAATTTGTAATCATATGTAAAAGTTCAGTGGATTAGATGGGCTCTTGTTTTGAAATTTTACTGTACTCAAGCAAATTTATTCTCATAATCCTTATCACTTCATTAACAGGAACACTGGAGTAGAGTTACTTAACATCCAGTGAAACCAAACGGAACAATTAGTGACCTGTTTCTCCTTGATTCCATCGATCTGACCCATACTATCACTTACCGCATAGTTGTTCTCATAGATGTAAGCCTAGTTACCTTGTAGGCTGGTCTGCTTCTACAGTTCACTAATGAACGAATCATGCTGAACCTTTACTATTCTTCAGGTGTGAACTTAATTTAGGCGCAGTTACATTTGTATATGACATCTTTTTTTGACGTCCGTTAGCAGGAAGATTGTGTTTCTGATAATGTTTTTTAATACAGCTTGTAAATCTGCTATTAAGTAGTTTGGAATACCAGTGATGTCATTTTCGGCAAATAACGTTCTCGTATTCGCAGTGTACTGCTCCTCCTATAACATCACTACAGTATTCCCCGTATCTGCTCTAGTGGCAACGGCTGTCCCTTCATTAACCTTTTTATTTAAGGACCTGACAGTTAACTGACCAACTTAAGCCTTATGATTACTACTGTGTCGCTTTCTCAATTCTGTTTTTACAACTTTTAGCAGTATACGACTGACATGACCAATTTCATAATTATTTAATTGGAAATTTCGGTTGTCATTTCAATGAGAGCAATCATTTTCTTTGCGATCTTTTTGTCCCTAATAATAGTAACTTTGTTACCAGAGGTGCAGCTCTTATTATGAATGTTCTTATTTATGCTTTTTCACCGTTTTTCTACCCTCTGTTTGGCATATAATTCTCTTCAGTTTATAATTTTCATCTCGAAACTGGACTGTTGAAGTTGAAACCTCCCCTCAGAAAAATTTATGAATGGCTGTGCTGATAAACCTCTTACATTATTTGGTTTTCAGAGAGCTGAGCAGAACTGAACGTACTCAGATATTTCGCCTATTCTGACCAACACTAAACTGACACACAATATTTTTAGCGCAACGCAATCTGACTTTCAAAAATCCCTACAAAAGAAGGCCCCTGACTAACAATAACCTATACCTTTCATGAATCACTTACCTCACAAAAATCTTCGATACTCGAACTACTGCAATACAGCGAGCGCCAATCCTACCAGATAAATAAAAGATTCTAACTACTGAAGGCACTAACTACTGATAGGCATAGTTAGCAAATGAAAGATTTTGATAAAGAACAAACAATGTGGGACGCCACTTGCCCAGGTTAGTCTCTGTATCTACAGAGGGCAAGATCTGTAGTACGTGTAGTAACCACAACCAACAGCGGGAACGCCTTGGGCTGCGGATGGGAGCCGCCAGGCGGGGAAGCCGCCGGCGGTGGAGCTCGCACCACCGGGTAAACACAGGACGAGTCGGACGACAGACCAACGACAACTGACAACAACCGACCACGACCGACTATGAGCGACACAACAAGGAAGAGATAAACAACGGAGGCTTGTGGAAACCACAACACCAAACACTAAACGTAAATCCACTCGGAACCAGAGCCAGGCAAATGTCAACAACGAGCAACGACCAGAACGCAGTACCGCCGAGATAAAAACGAAATCCAGAGCGAGTACCAGACTGCTGGACTAGGTTTTTTTTTTCTTTACTGTATTTAAATTCCCCATCGGGGCAGGCTGGCAGCAGCATATGCGCTGCTCTTCAGCCGAAAGACATAGAACAAACAATAGAAGATATTTAAAAAGAACAAAGGAGAGAATATGGTGAACATAGATATAAAAAAGGGGGAACATCATGGAAGGCAATAGACAAAAAACGGGCTGACCGTAAAATGGAGATAAAAAAACTGTTAAAACTGTTTAAAAGTAGCACACACAAAAAGCCACACACTGCGACAATTAAAAGAACACAAGGCACAGTATGACTGGAGCATAAAAGGTATCGACGGATGGTGTAGCACATAACAAACACTGACGGCGAACCTCGAGGCAGTACACAATTAAAATCACACCTCTTGACACACAGGAGAAACAGCACTAAACACAACACTGATGTGGCACACTGACGATGATCAAAATGGAGGATATGCCAGGTGTAAGGAGATGAGGGAGACTGGAAGAAGGAAGGGAGGGGTTGGACTAGGGCCGAGCGGGTCCCTATATACGAAACCGGAGGGAGCGGCTGTTGGCCCCTGTCTGCACGTGGCTTAGCGGTGGCGCCCTCGCTGCGCGAGAGCCGTTGAGCGGAATAGCCGCCGCAGAGGCGGAGCCCTCTGGGCTGACCACGTCCATTTGTTCTGCCGCGTGTTCGACTTCTGCGGCGGAAGGTACTAGAATAGGCATACTTAGCAAATGAAAGATTTTGATAGAGAACAAACAATATATTTGCCTTAATAGTGTTCAAAAGTCATTATATATATCAGTTCATGGCATCCAGTCATATAAATTTACTCTTTCTGATGGACACACGTCCAGATCATCTGCTCTCAAAACTCCGCCATCTCTCTCCCCACATCCACCACTGTTGGCGGCTCACCTCCAACTGCGCAACGTACGCGCTGTTCACACCCAACTGCCCAACACTACAATAGCGAATATTTCAACAATGCCAACCAGCCACAGGCTGCACACAGCACAGTCAGTGATTTTCATACAGAGAGCTACGTGGCGTTACCAACATAAAAACCTAAACATCCTACTTACAAAGTGTTTATAAAAACAAATTGCTGTTTTCCACAGTTCTCATGGTTATTTAGTTCTCATTTATTGTGTCTATCTTGGAAACAGAAATTTGGTAATATACTCTGTTTTTTTTTTCCAAATGTGTCATAGAAGCCTCTTTGGAGCACTGCAATTTTACAAATGGCATTTTGGTTTTAAGTAGTAGTTTTAATGTTTCATTTACTTTGTGATGGTGTTTTTTCACATTTTGTTCATTTGCCCATTTCTTACACCTTTGTTTTAATGCTTTAGCACAGTTGTTAGACCAAGCCTTTCTTAAACCATTCCTTCCTTGCAGTCTTAAATCATATTGCTGCTGTCTGTGCAGCTTTCTTGATTTATTCTTTGAATTCTTACCAGTGGCTGTATTTTCTTTTGAAATTGTTATAGCTCATTTTTTATTTCTCGTGGGCCGACAGCGTTGTAAATCTGTTGTCAAAAAATTAAATCATTTTAATCACTAACGTTACTGTAATACAAGGAGGTGACTAAAGTCGTGGGACAGCGATAAGCACATATATAGATGGCGGTAGTATTGTGTACACAAGGAGTAAAAGGGCACTGTATTGGCGGAGCTACCATTTGTACCCAGGTGATTCATGTGAGAAGGTCTCCGACATGATTACTGCCGCACGACGGGAATCAACAAACTTTGAACGCGGAATGGTCACTGGAGCTAGACGCACGGGATACTCCATCTCGTAAATCGTTAGGAAATTCATTATCTCGAGATCCACAGTGTCAAGAGTGTGCCGAAAATACCAAATTTCAGACATTACCTCTTACCACTGATAGCGCAGTGGCCGATGGCCTTCACTTAACGACCGAGTGCAGTGACGTTTGCTTAGCGTTCTCAGGCTAACAACAATCGTCAATGGGTGAAATAGCCATAGAAATCTATCTGGCGTGTACGACGATGCATCCATTAGGACAGTGAGCCGAATTTTGCCATTAACGAACTACAGGCGCAGACGACTGACACGAGTGCGTTTGCTAACAGCAGGACACCGCCTATAGCACCTCTCGTGTGCTCTTGACTGTATCGGGTGGGCTCTAGACGACACGAAAACAATGATCTGGTCAGATGAGTCCCGATTCCAATTGGTAAGCCGGCCGGAGTGTCCGAGCGGTTCTAAGCGCTACAGTCTGGAGCTGCGCGACCGCTATGGTCGCAGGTTCGAATCCTGCCTCGGGCATGGATGTGTGTGGTGTCCTTAGGTTAGTTAGGTTTAATTAGTTCTAAGTTCTAAGGGACTGATGACCTCAGAAGTTAAGTTCCATAGCGCTCAGAGCCATTTGAACCAATTGGTAAGAGCTGATGGTAGATTTCGAGTGTGACGCAGTCCCCCATGAAGCCATGGGTCCAGGCTGTCAACAAGGCACTGTGCAAGCTGGTGGCTGCTCTATAATGGAGTGAGCTGTGTTTACATGGAATGTACTGGGTCCTCTGGTCGAACTGAACTGATCATTGACTGGAAGTAGTTATGTTCGGCTACTCGGAGACTGTTTGCAGTCATTGATGGACTTCATTACAATACGCCATGTCACCTGCCACGATTATTCATGATTGGTTTAAATAACATTCTGAAAAATTCAAGCGAATAATTTGGCCAGTCATATCGCCCGACATGAATCCCATCGAACATTTATAGGACGTAATCGAGAGGTCAGTTCGAGCAGAAAATCCTGCACTGACAACGCTTTTGGAACTACAGACAGTATTTCCAGGTATGTCCTTAGCAAATCGTTATGGCTGGTGCAGCAGAAATTTATTGTAAGTTAATAAGCTGATGGGGTTTTATTAATCAGCAATTACTGTGTTCTATTTTTGAGTTGTTTGATTCGTTTTTAAGATTGACAGCATCTGTTGATAGCTTGGTAACTTTAACAAGCTGTCAAATATGGCATTTAATAGATGGGAATTAGTCTGGAATTCTTCTGTCCGAGAAGAATCTGAACATATGTCTAACACCAAATCCAAAAGCGATTTAATACGTACATGTCCGAGCCATGCTAAATTTTAAGTGATACACAACTGAGAATAACTACCACATAAAAAATACATGTGAGTGATTGCTTAATAGCTATAGTGACTCTTTCCTGGATAGGTGATCACTGGCACAGACCAAGTAAACCGCTACTGGTGGCACTGTGATGGGCCTGATGAACTAACTTGAAATGGTGGACCTGGACATAGTCCAGTGAATCATTATCAGACAACACTAATGTCTGATGGAGATTGAAGACAGATGTTCCCTCCCCCTTCCAGGCAGGTCCTGGCGGAGGTTCGAGTCCTCCCTTGGGCATGGGTGTGTGTTTGTCCTTAGGATAATTTAGGTTAAGTAGTGTGTATGCTCAGGGACTGATGACCTTAGCAGTTAAGTCCCATAAGATTTCACACACATTTGAACATTTTCCCCCTTCCATCCCATAACTAGCCCACAGAGTGAGGCCACAGCCACAATTATGAGCTCAGCTAGAAGTTCTGTACTGACCAGACATAAGGCGTTCAGGGAAGCCGTAGTGTCCACAGAGGTGGGAACCTCTTTCAGACAATAGCATTTTGTTCCCTGGGACCTTAGGACATTAGATCTTTTTGGTGATATGTATGGAGACTGAAGGCTGACCCCGACTTGGAGGCTATATGGTGGTGTTCCAGTGTCATTTCTCACGCTAGTGCTTCCATTTCTCTCTCCTGCGTGTGTACATTGGTTCGGATGACAAACTATTTGATGGCCTGTGACACCACCTGCGAGTAGTCTGTTGCCTTGGTGACGCCTGATAGTTCTGGGGACCTGAGTGAGATGGTGTTCATAGGTATGGAACCATATTCCATAGTCGGTCTGGAAACAAGGACATCATAGGAGTAAGTCGAACAGTGTGTGATGACGTCGTCTGTTCAGAAAACTAGACAATCTCCTGCTATCGTTTAGTGTAGATCTAAAGTGCTTAGGAAAGACGTTACTGCCTATTAGCTAGATGTATCAATTAAGATTTTTCACATGTAAGTTTTCAACTTCATGTTGTTCATTCGACGTTCCCGTTGGGTGGAATGGTGGTTCGGTGATGCATTCATTGTTAGTTCTGCTGCAGAAATTGATAAAAGATGCGAATGTAAATTGTGAGTATGATCTACTGTCTTCCTTCTATGGCAAAATGTTTTGTAGCGCCCTGAATGTAATTTTTGATGGAGTAGGCGATGCAAATTAAGTCTGAAAATACGTGATCTACTATGAGCCTAAGAACAGATCAGATGAGTACATGAATATTTGTGGAACGTTTCTTGGTGATATGATGAGTGTGAGAAATATTTTCACAGTGGTAAGTAAGATGCGGTGTTTGGTCGGAGGAACAAGGTTGACAACAACATATTTATTTTTTCAATGCCTGTACCAACTGTTGGCTAATACATGAACCTTCTATTGATAATTTTCATTCGATATCTGAAGTATGTCCCGCTGGGATCTTGCAACAGGTCCATTAATCACTTCATGGGCCCGCCGCAATAGCTGCATGTTGTTCTTCAGCTCTTGTTCTTCAAACAATGTTGGAAGTGTTGAAAATCTAAGTAAAATTTAAGTGGCTGGTAAGAACTCACAAAAGTTGTCACAAAGGATTCAATTTTGTGTCCAGTCCTATTCCTTATGTACGTGAATGACCTTCCACTTAACATTCAACAAGCAGAATTGTTACTTTTTGCAGATGATACTAGTGCAATAATAAATTTGTTAGAGAGAAAGCAGCATGAGGCATTGTTAATGATCTTTTCCAAATAATTATTAAGTGGTCCTCTGAAAATGGACTCTACCTAAATTTGGAGAGAACGCAGTGTATTCACTTCTGTATAACAAATAAAGTCATACTAACAACTGACGTAGCACATGAACACCAGTCAGTAAATTGGGTGAAATGCTCTAAATTGTTCGCATAGATGAAAACTTGAACTCAGTCAATTCAGATATTTTTACTCTTTGTATAATTTCTAGACTCGTAAATAAATGAATGAACCTCCTGAGATATTCTGCGTATTATAATGTGCTATGGAATAATATTCTGTGGAAATAATTACTTAGAAAGAAAGTTGGGAGGTGGCAGGAGCCCCCTCTCATATTTCTATCTTACGCTGAGTACTTCGATTTTCCTCTCTAATTGCATGCGGTGAAAAGTTGCTATTCCTTCACACGCGGACTTCCCACACAGCGTCTCTCGTCACCCAGGTGGTCCGGTGACAGGCGGGCTCTACTGATCTTGAAAGGGTTAAGTCGACGGGTGTGCGGGAGTCGAGTGGATGCTTTCCAGACGTCGACATTGTCATAAGAGCGGCCCAGAGGGGCCAGGGACCAGAAGGGGCGTCTGGGCTAGAGATTCCGTTACTTCGCAGAAACTTAGTGAAAACACTTTCTGGCAGGCTACCAGCGAGGCGTGGGAATGACTTGTGTTCCCAGGCAGTCTTGGCGGGCAAATTCCCGCGTTTTCTGCAAAATCGTAACTGTGATTGGCTTGCTCAGGGCATAGCTCCGTGACGTAGCAAAATCGGCGCAGAAATTGGCGCCAAGAATCTTCATTGGTGGACTAGTAGTGCTTCGACAATAGAGTGGAATTTTCCGCCGGTTTTCGGGTTGCTGATTGGAATGTTTAACCATGGCCACTGTCGTGAAGGCGGGAATGTTCTGTGTTCGGCATGTACAGGTGCTCTTGAGAGAGTTGGCTCTCACCTTTCGGTCGGAGTAAGTTACAAGACTGAGCTCTAGCTGCTCTGGACAGCCTGCTTTCCGTTGGCTGTCTAATATACTTTTATTTAATTGTAACTGTTTGACGAAGTAGCTGAAGTTTCGACTTCATCATAACTTCCCGAGTACAGTTGGCAGTTGACTGTTTTGCGTACAGGCGGCCTATGTTGTCTGTCTTGAGCAGTTTTGGCTAAAGTTGACTGTATCGGAGTTACTGTGTGACTTCGTTCGTTAAAATCAATTACTGTACTGTCAGTGATTGTGTGGCGGGCCTTCTTCGTCTCCCTCAGAGGCGCATTTGTATTGATAGGAAGTCTTTAGTCTGGAACAACCAGACCAGGATAATTTGTTTCGGGCTATACTCGCGATATTATCATCACCACGACGGGACGTCGAAGCAATCAGCTATCGCTTCTGGTACGCCATATTGTGTCCATGCAGTTAAGAAGACAGCTTGGTAATGTATGTCCGCAACACCGGCAGATTAGGGAATTTGCACTGTGATAATCAGCGCTCAGCAGAGCGCGCCTGTTCCCGTCTTTTCTTACGTGGTTCTGTCTTGGGTGTTCATTGCCTGAGTTCTCACTACTGTAGCAGCAATTAATGTTGGGTTGGCTGGGTGTTTCTCTTAAGATTTGAGTTGCAAGGGATTGGCTCCACATACCACTTCGTCATAGATGTCATAATCTAATTTATGGACAACTTCACCTTCACAGCATTTATTTGAGTATCCAATTTGATCCAATCTGATGTATTGTAAATGTTTCATGTGTTTTGTTTATGATTTTGAGTTTAGTCATAATAAATCAAATTGTTATTTTGAACAAAAGTTTCATTCTGTTAATCGGTAGAACAACCCTTTTATTTCTCACTGAGTTACTGGAATTTTCCTTTATTTAATTCATCATCATCATCAGCCAATTCTATCATTAGATGATGTGGCCTCTTCGAGTCGTCTATCAAATTAAATTATTGCAGGTGCCAAACTCTTTTCTACTCCACTTGCAGGGTCGATTACAGTCAGTTCGCGTTTCTTCTTAATCCATCTGCAACAGCAAAAGTCGGAGTTAGAATAGGGTGAGGGGGGGGGGGGGGCTTAGAGCATCATTTACATATCAAGATTCTAGATGAATTTAGTGTTAAATACACTGCTAGCCCCGGCACCTCGCAAAGTGTTGCTTTCGCACTAGCGAGCAGTAGAATGATGTCTGGTATTCACTTGCAGTCTTCGTGTATTTAGGCATTTCAGCTGCATCATCACAATATACCTTAAACAGCCGAAACACTATGACCACTGTACACCGCGACGTTGGATGCCGCCTGGTGGCAATGTGGGCACGTGACGCGGTAACAAAAGTATGTAAGAAAGTAGACACGGGCGGGGGATCATCCTAGCGAAGATATGGGCTGGAAATGGGGAAATCCATTCAGATAAGCGACTTTGACAAAGGGCAGATTATTATTACGCAGAGCCTGTGAACGAGTTTCTAAAAAACGATGAAACTGATCGAATGTTCACGTGCTACAGTTGTGAGCATCTACGGAAAGATGCAAAAGGACGGCGAAACTACCACTGGGCGCTAAATGGCTGGGCGTCCACGGCTCTTCACAGAACTTGGGATTTGGAGGCTTGTCTGCTCTGTTAAGTATGATACTCGTAGATGGTAATCTGTGACTTCTCTTCTCAAAGAGCACAATGCTGGTGCAGGCACAAGTGTTTCGAAGCACATCGTTTATCGTACAGTGTTGAACATGGGGCTCCAGAGCAGACCATCCGTATGTGTTCACATGTTGACCCAGCGACGTCGTCAGCTATGATTTCAGTGGGCAAAAGAGTATCGAAATTATACAGCCGATCAGCGGAAAGGTGTCGTCTCTCGGGTGAATCACATTTTTGCTACATTAGGTCGATGGTCGTCTCTAGAAACGCCGTCATTGAGGTGAACGATGGCTCGAAACGTGCAGCGCGCCTCGGTCGCAGGCTGGTGGGAGCATTATTACGCTATGGGAGACATTCTCCTGCGCTTCCATAGGATCTGCGGTAGTAATCGAAGACACGCTGACAGTTGTGAACCACCTATATCCCTTCATGCTTCTAGTGAGCCAGAACCTTGGTATAGTAGTTTGAGAAGCATTATAGTGATCTCACATTGAATTCTCGGTGACCAAATTCACCTGATGTGAATCCTACGGAACCCATCTGGGTTGCTATCGAGCGCGTAATAGCATACGAAAATCAGCGGCCCGTTATTTGCGCGAATTACATGACCTGCGCCAAGACATGAAATGCCACATACCTCTACAAACCTGTTACCAAACTGTCGGAACACTGATACCCAGAATCAGTGATATATTTCGTTCCAAAGGTGGACAAACAAGCTATGAAGCAAGCAGTCGTAATGTTTTGGCTCATCAGTGTACACTGGTGCACAAAGTTTAAGGGCGAAAGTAACCTTGACATGATGTATCGCTGCCAAGTAACATACTTCAATGAAACTTGAATTGTACATAGAGAGAACTGCTACACTTTAATACAGAAGGTAACTGAAAGAAATACGCAGTCAGACGAAAAGAATTGACACCTTTGTTCACCGAGAACAATTACACTTCATGATGGTTGCCTGGACATGAAAAAAGGTAGTACAGGATTCTCCATAGGATGTGCGTTAACCAAGAACGGAACTGCACACTATATAACCTGCTCCATTGCTGGGCACAAGATCGTTGGGCATTCTTGTGTTAGGGCATACCATCTCTCTAGCAGCGCAGTTGGCGGCTGCTGTATGGTCGATGGTGCATGTCGATATGCTGCAACAGATCTCTCCAACGCATTTCACATGTGCTCGATGGGATTAAAATCGAAGGAAAGGATGGGCTAGTACATTCGCCAAATATCCTCAAGATCCGACACCTGAGCTGTTCGATTCGATTGTGCGCTGACTATCCTTAGAAAACAAGCCAGGAGCAAATCCACCACTGAAAAGATGCATATGAGGAAAGAGTAGAGAAACACAATAACATTGACCGGTGAGTGTGCCATGTTCAAAGATTTGTAGGTCAGAACACCCATGCAGCATCATGTTTCCCCACGTCATAAAACCTGAATCTCCAAAACGATCATGTTGGACAGCATTTCTGTGTGCGTTAAGTACCCTCATATTGTGACAATTGGGAACATGCATACTTGTCATCCAAACACTCTTTAGTTAAGCAGTCTGTGAATTCCTAAATCATCTACAAATTTAATCACATGTTAGCCCTGCTACACTCTACACTCATAACAAGTAAAGTTTTGTTATTTGCTATCAATCTTTGGATTACAACAGCAGTACACTATTACAATTAAATTTTGGTGATTTCATTTAAAACTCATTGGCATGTATTGATACATGTGAAACATGTAAATGAACTGAGTTTGCATTTACATTATACATATTTTTTTTTGTTTTTCTTAACTAATATTCGTCTCTCGTTTCATCTAACATAATACTAAGATTAAGTTGTAAATGGGCAAAGCCGGGAATTCAATTAATAACTGAGATCAACTAGGATGAGTGTTATTCTTGTTTGAACAGAACTATGGCAGACGAGGAAGGAGCAGCACCAGAAGCGCCCCCACAGGGTGAAGCTGCACCATCTCCCAGCAAAATGGCACCACCACCATCTGCTAGCCAGGCTGCGGTACCGCCATCTGCTAGCAAAGCAGCTGTGCCACCCTCTGCTAGCCAAGCGGCAGTACCACCATCTGCTAGTAAAGCTGTGGTACAACCATCTGCTAGTCAGGCAGTAGCACCATCTCCAAGCAAAGCGGAAGCAGAAACAGGACCGAAACCTAGTAGAGTAGAGGCTGCACCAACACCTAGCAAAGCAGAAGCTGCACCGACTCCCAGCAAAGTAGAAGCTGCGCCGACTCCCAGCAAAGTAGAAGCTGCGCCGACTCCCAGCAAAGTAGAGGCTGCACCGACTCCCAGCAAAGCAGAGGCAGCTGTTAAACCCAGCAAAGTGGTGAGTTACTTCTATACCTACCAGCACTGCCACCTGCCACCATCATATCCAGGCATTCTGAAGAAAACTACTAGTTTATGTTTAGCAGCTGTTACCCATAGCTGTACTTGCATATAAATAGTTTTGCTAGGATATGTGATGCTAAGTAAGTTACAGTATGTGTAATAACATCAGCTGTCCTCACATGTCTGCCTGTTCAGGTAAGCACAGCTCATGATAGGAGCCATAATCTCCCCCCTCCCAAGCTGTCCCAGTGCATGATGTGTCGGTATGTACAGCACCACTGCCGAGTGGTGCAGCAGAGGGGTATTGGTAGGGGTGTGCATGTATGCATTCTGCTATTGGAGTAGCTATGCATTATACAGTGTGTACATTATACAACACATAGTGTCCAAGTATGGATTAAACACAATGAAGATAGTAAAAGCTTTGTATTCATTATTTTGAATGGTATCACATAACATGCATCAACCAGTGAAATCATTTTCACAAATGAAAAAGATCGAAAGTTAATGAGCCAAGAGCTTCATCAAAGAGTAAATATTTTCCCCTAATTCATGTAAAATTGTTCAAATCAGTAATTGTCTTGTACAGTAGCTTTCTCAAGTAGCCTATGTCGTTCTTTATAGTTCAAGCTATCTCCATCGATATCAGTTCAGCATGTTAGTCTTGAAAACGTAAGAAACAGAGTTACCATCACATTTATAATATTAGTTTGAATTTATTTATTTTTATTAGATTGTGTTTTTACACATGCACTGCTCCCTAAAAATAAGGACAGCACGTGTTACATAGTTATTATTATTATTGCTACAATTCACAGCACATTAAAAAAATTACTCCTTTTATAAGTAGCTAATCCAAAACTGTATTTCACTACTTCACTATTTAAAAATAAGAAAAAAGAATCAATGAAAATAAACTGATCTAGAGGAGGAAGGAAGATGAGAAGAAGAGTGTTAATTGAGAAAATCAAGGTATTGACTACGTACAAACAAATGTTAAGAGTAATTGGTAGAGGTAATGGCAAACAAAGCAAAGGAAATTAGTGAGGCACTGCAAGGAGTAGGTAGTGATTCTTCATGATTTTGTTTTTGTTTTAACTGCATATAATAAAGGCAATCCACCAATTTTCATCCACAACACCACATCTATCGCACTGCAGCACCCTAGGCACTCACTATCAAACTCAGAAAACATGGCCTCTTTCATTCTGATACTGGTCTTCATGTTTTTGCCACGAAAGTCATCGTCCATAGCATACGACCGTGATCCACCTCATTGTCCAACACTGCAGTCCCTCTTTTCCCCAGAGGGCACATCAATCTGAAACCATTTGTTCTCACAACTAGTATGTGTTCCTGAAAAATCGTCCCAACAATTTCACATGTGACAGCAAACCCATGACACAACTAGATGTTTTTGTTGATATCCAGAAAGGGCATTGTAGTTTGGTCTATTTGACACACTAAATCCAACTTAATCATCACAGTAGTCCCCAACAGCATCATCATCACAACTGTCCCCACTTTACTTTACTTATTTTGTTTTGTATGTAACCAATATCAACACTATAAATGCTTTTCAATGATTTTGGCAGAAGCGCTGGAAACACAGATTTTTGTAACACGTAGTGAGTACACTTAGTTGAGCTTGGTCACTCTAGTACACTGGAATGAAAGAAAATGCTATCCTGTGATGTGATGTCTTTTTTATGAACGTTGGGCTTTAAAAACACTTCAAAGTGCATTCAGGCTTGTAACTCGTTTTGGCAGAGTACTACAAACTTTATCCTCAGAGTTGTAGAATCTTCTGTTGGCAAATAAAGCAAATCTTTTAGGGCATGGAGGAAGAAGGCGATAAAGTAGTCATCAGTAGATCACGAGGAGTCAATAGTGCAAAAACCAGATGTAAAGTTACAGAAACGACAAGAAGTCACTGCATTCTGCATGACCTATACTACAACTATCTATTATATGGGTAATTGAGAAGTTGTAAGTTCTACAAACTCAAACAGTAGCAAATACATATTTTTTGCCCAAAACGAACAAAATACACGATCAAGATCTCTAATACTTACGATCCACACTGGAATTGCAAATCAGCATCGCTAA
The DNA here is from genome assembly GCF_021461385.2 of Schistocerca piceifrons. Taxonomy (NCBI): domain Eukaryota; kingdom Metazoa; phylum Arthropoda; class Insecta; order Orthoptera; family Acrididae; genus Schistocerca; species Schistocerca piceifrons. The sequence goes on along the minus strand of NC_060143.1, from coordinate 344,471,483 downwards.
ATGCCACAAGTGTTTGGTATCTCTCATTATAATCCACCACTGACGTTTCTGACCACTAAAGTTAAAGTGTACCAGAGGACACCTCCAGAAAATATATATAATACGCATACTGTAATGGGATACGTAGTATGTCCCATCCTGTATTGCACAAGGATTCACTGAAGAGCTGTTTCATTCAGGTATTTTACTTTCCAAACACCCACAACATCTATGAAACAAAAATATTGTGTAGTCAATGTGTTACATCATGCATTTATAATCTGATGTTGTGGACAGATACAGCATTGTATTCACATATTGCACTTCAAAAATCGTGTTTCATCCTTTGTATTGAGGTGAAGTTGCATCTCTTAGAGATTATAACGCTTTACAGTCTTTCACTTCAACATTTTTGAAAACTGTAGATGCTAAGTCAAAGATTTATCACGTTTTACTTCAATAAAAGGTACAGTATTACTTTTAGGAAATTTAACGTAGTTTTGATTAGTTTTGATATTTTTCTGCGCACTACATCTTTAGCATCTGAAATATTACACAAGAAATTCAGTGCATCATTACTTATTGACAAATCCTTCTGCTCTATTACTTTCTTCTGTATAAATTGATCAGTTTCTCACAAAGTTAGATAACTAACTAAGGTTCTCTAAATTGCCTTAGTTTGAGATAAATGGCAAGCATAGGGCTACCGATTTGGAAATAGCTGAAACAACTTATGGAAAAAGTTTACATGAAATTTACAGTACAGATGCAAAATTAATGTAGCCAATAGGTAAGTTAAAAATGTGAATAAGTATGTGTTACAGATGTTAAATAATAAATCTGTCTACATAGATGTAAGGGACTGAAGGATAATAGGAACAGGATGTCTATGTCTGAAACTAAATTGCCACAGAATAATAAGTAATTTTTGTTTCATTATTTTATTTCTACAAGCTTCTTACCTATGGATTCGACCATGCACATGTGTGCCACATATTTTGTTTGCACAGTCTCCTCTTCCCCACTCAATGTGTCTTTCTCCTCCTCCATTGCTGTAGGTCCATCTCCTCCCCCCTCTTTCTCCCCATATCCTCTTCCCATCACTCTATCCGTTTTCCTCTTCCATCTTTCTGTCCATTTCCTCTATCTTTCTCTCTGTCCATTTCTTCTTCCCTTCTCTCTTCCTATCTCCTCCTCCCCCCCTCTTTCTATCTCCTCCTCCCTATCTCTCTGTCCACCTCCTTTTCCCCATGTCACTTCCCATCTCATGCTTCCCCCTCTCTTTGTTCATCTCCTCATCTCTGTTCATCTCCTTTCATAAATCCCCATTGCAATGAGAGCTAGGTGATGCTTATCCCCACAGTACTTCAGATGAGACAGTGTTATTATACATAAGTCTGGTTGAAATCAATCTAAGGAATTAGGATGCCATTAGTACACACACACACACACACACACACACACACACAAACACACACACACATATATATATATATATATATATATATATATATATATATATATATATCCTGAATATTTGTTCAGGGTTATTCAGGATTTTATATTTTAGAGTTTTAAGATTCATCACACATTTCTAATTATTAAATAGGTACTATATCACATTTTTTAAAATTTTTTAGCTCTTTTCTACTATTCTTTGAAAACAATATGTGAAATATTCACACATTTGTAGTTTCTAATTCTTCTTTTATGCTTTCATGCAGGGCAATTTCATCTCAGTTAACACACGTCAAGGGTGAATATCTCACATCATTATTTCAAAGTTTTTCTAATGCAAATAAATGTTGAATTACCACAAGACACCTTCCAAAACCTAAAATATTTTGACTTTCTGATGATTTGTTGAAACATCATAGACCTCTCTACATGAGGGAATTTATGTAAATGTCCTAACAAATGGGAACATCAAAGAAATTGTAATAAAAAACTACTATTGGCAGAAATCTGGAATTATTTTTACTAAGAACCTCATTTACAATATTATCACACATGGTTTACGCACTTCTGAGTTTTTATTCATCTTTAATTTAGAATAATAAACTATGAAAATTTGTAACTTTTAGCGAAATTCAAAATTAGATTTTGAAATTATGAATTGTCACAGGATGTTAAATGTCTTGAGAAATGATAAAGAAGAAAGACTGATAACGGTCAGCTGTGGCAAAATGCCTGAAATTCTTAAACTATCAAAATATTTCTACATAAAAATGAGTGAATCTGAAAATTTTTAATTCTGTATAAATTATTTTCTCTATAATCATCATTCTGAATATTCTCAAATTTGCATGGTATATTTGTTGGTCATTGAAGTTGTGGAAAGTGCAATCAGAGTGGGCAGTATCGTGCAGAGCAAAATTTCGGAAATTCGTATGTTAGACCTAGCTACTTTCAAGGTCAAAATTTCCTGAACACTTTAAAATTTAAATTAATTGCTGATGTTGAGTAAATGTAATGCAAAACTGGTATGTCTTAGTCAGAACCATTATTTCATAGCATGGTAAGTCTTAGTTTTGTTCAAACATTTTATTAAAAAATTAGGTACAGAAAATAGCTTCGTCTATACCTTTTCCTGTTTCTGATATTAATCACAAAGTTTTATTGTATTTTATCATGATTTTACGTTCTTTATAACATTCCATGAATTAAAATTGCCTACACTGTAACAGTCAACACTGCACTGCTGAGAAAAGATCATCTGTCTTTTTTTTCATCTGCTTCTAATTGAAAATGGATAACCAAGCTGAATTTGCAGATGGACAAGGATGATCCAACAGTAGTAGTACTTGGAAAATGGGAACTGCACATTGATCTGTTAATGATGGCCATTTGAAAGAATTTAACAGATCATGTGGTGTCATAAAGGAAACAGCTAATCTTGCAGCTCATGAGAGATGCTAATTATTTGTCCCACCAGCTGCTGATCGTCATACACATAATAAATGAAGCTGCTGAGAACAGAGTCTTCTAAAGTATACTGAGCTCTCTGTGTTTCACACACAGTATTAGCCTGCATTTCATGATGAACTGTTCTTACAATGTATATGCCACTCTGGGATGCAAGCCAGTAGTGACTTTACTGAATTCCTTCCACTGGCTTCATAACAGACCACTCTTGTCCCTTTTTTAAGCGGAATTCACCTAATGTACTTTCGTTCAAAAGTAAGATTTTCATGTTTTGTAGTAATTTTGTTATGGTCTGTACAAATCCAGTAGCATCTCTTATAGTGTCAATGGCTTCATGCTGGAGATTAAATCTTCTTGCAAGATGTTTACAGAGATCTCATACCCTACCACATGCAGTTTATCCATGACCTGTTGCTGAAAATATCAATTTTGTCTTAATCCGTCACAGTGTTTCCCAACCTCATAAAGCTGAAAGCGATTTTTAAAATGAGGTCCACCACCATCAGCCACATACATATTTGAGAACTGTAAGGGCTCTAGGTACTATGACATCAGCTATTGTGATGACATCATACCATGCATGTGCACTGTTGTGGATAAGATCATCACTAACAATAGCAAAACAATGTGATGTTACAAAGGAGTGAGCAACACATGTGAACATTGACACTTGCAATGTGTGCCAGTGGTAAATTTTAACTTAGTTCTGCAAAGCAACGGATCAGATCTGAGCAAAGACGAAATGAAGAACTAATGTGTCAGTATTCTGGAATGTGGCTGATTTTACTTTTGATAAAGCCTATCTCTTAATCCTGCTGATACAGTGATGAGCTACTCCTTTCATAATCCAAAGCCTAAACTCTGTAACAAACTTCCCTAGCTCCACTGTTTTCTTCACTAACTCTCCTCTATCCCACAATGCATAGGTTACATCACTGTCAGTATCCTGAAGGTGTAGAGGTCATCTCTTCAGCACCAGGGCACAATGCAAACTCCTCCAAACAGCATTTATCTTGTGGCTCTTGATGTACACAAAAGAATTAGGCTGATCTCTGTGTACTTTTTTCCTGTAACACTACTGGTGGTGAAACAAATAAGTTACAAATTAGTGCAGTAAATGCATATACATGGCATTTTCTCATTTTGGTTATAAGGTGTAGAATTTTATGAGACTAGTTTTTAAATCTGGTCTCTCCTTCTTCATTAGGTGATATGCTTCTCTTATTGATCTTTGTCACACATCTTTTAGCCTTTTTTACTTTTTCACCATTTTCGCTATAAGCTACATGGACATTTTACATTAGAAATTCAATGATGCAAAATATACAGGGTGTAGAAAAATTTCTAATACTTTACACAGAAAAATACTGCCCACTTTGATTGCAGCAACTACTAACACATTAACCAAACAGCATATTGTGAAATTTTCATAAATTTTGTGGTGAGTGGTTTCGAGCAAATACTTCATAAAAAATTATAAAATGCGATTTTTTAAGTTTTTAGTAATAAGTATTAACAGAATACAGTTAGCTGGAGAGTAGAAGATATTATTTATAATTGTATTAGTTGATCTGGTAATATAACAAGTAAGTTATTATTTTGTGACATTCCAAATTTAAAAAAACTTAAACAGTAAAATAAAATTTTTGTAGTCTTGTCTTAAATTTGTAAGTTAAAAGAAAGTGCATCAGTGTATGTATTTGAACATTTAAAGAGGGAACTTTAAAGCTAAACATCTGATGGGTTTCCAGCACTTTTAGTTTGTTAGTTACATGTTTTTACTTCTCTACTATTTTAAGAGTTATTTACAAAATATACATTTTTCAAAGGACTACACCATTTACAAAAACCAAGATAAAATGAAAATACCTTCTTTCTTGACTCATATGATCTAAACATCTAACATATATTTTTCCAGAGGAATTCATAATTATAAGTCGACATGTGGTGTATGATTTGAAATGAAATTGCCCTCAACTAGATGTTTTGAACATTTTTGAAAATAAGTAACTTTATTAATTTTTATATGTGTTTTGATGTTTTTGTTTTTAATGAATTTTTCGTTCAGGTTTTTGAAATTTTTATTATGAATATTATTTAATTTTTCATAAAGTACTCATTACTTAGTGTTATGTTAGGATGCAAGAATGTGTAAAGTAAACTTTTAGCCCTGTTTTATATTTATTCTATTGTAATCTGCAGCATTCATGTGTACAGCATGTTTCAGCAAAAACAGTAAATGCTTTAGAAGGTGATAGTTGAGGAAAACTTTCCAGACAACATTTAATCTGTTTTTATTGGTTATAGAGATTCAGCCACTTATACATATAAGTTTTCAAATTGCATGTGGGTATTCCAGTTGCTATGGAGGTGGTTGCCAACTACATTTTTTTGTTTTGTATTTCTGTATGTGAAGCCATCCATGACTGAGTATAGGTAACTGAATGTTTCAGCTGTGACTCTGAAATCCTCACCAATCCATCTGTAATTGTGTTCATGTTCTGTAATGAAAAGGCTGTTGCTGCTACTTGTAGAGAACTTGGTAGATGATTTCACAACTGCAGGGTAGCCAACTGAAGAGTTTTTCTCATGTTCTCGCTAAACTGTGTGAGATTGGTGTAATGCCCAACAATCATATCTCATGTTAAAATGCCAATGAGCAATGTGGATCAAATAGAAGACATTATTCAATAGGTAGAACATAGTCCTCCTCTAAGTACATGAAGGATTTCTATATGTGTTAGTGTTTCATTTACAAGAATATGAGGGATGTTACATTCACACAGTCACTATTCTTACTGTATGCAGCTGATTCAACACCTTTGAGAAGAAGGTGAAGCTAGATGGCTTGTTGCAAATAGCTGACTGATTCTGTTAATACTGTTTACTTAAGATTCACTTCACTTGTGACAGTATCAATAACAACCATAAGTGACATCAGTGGTCTGATTAAATCCCATATGCTTCTGTGGAGACACATTTTTAAGAACGATTCTCTGTAAATATGTGACTTAGTTTGATATGCAATACGTTCATCAGATCTGTTGTGTTACCACATTGTTTCAAAGGGCATCATTGTCTAACCTTTTTGAAAACTACATTCCATCAGTTCGTCAAACTTACTTTAACTTCAAGCCCCTGTGTATTCTTCCAGCATGATGGGACCCTTGTATCTTCTAGGTGTCAGGTGACATATTTACTGGAAGACAAATCAGCAGAAATAGTCACTTTTCTTGGCCACCATGGTCTGTGGACATTATACATTTAGATTTTTGCCTTTTGAGGGTGGCTGAAAGGTGAAATCTATGAAGAAAAAGTAGATGAAAATGACAAACTGATAGTTTGGTTATGATCACTAAGACGACCTTATAAGAGCTACACATGGTGTTCTCGAGATATTTAAAAAGTGCATAGAATTCAGAGATGGAATTTGTGAAAATTGGCTTTGAATTTAACCATTTGTCTTTGCTTAGCACCTTCGGAGAGTATCAGTCTGGGTTACATTCCAATAGCTGTATCTCTGTAACGAATAAAAATTGGAAAATTGCTATACTGAGTGTTTTATTTGAATCCACATGCTGAGGCCTAATGCAGACCATCATCCATTTTGAGACTGAATTATGTATGCATGCTCCTGACATCTGTTGATCTTATGATGAACTGGACTTATTTGTACCTGTAGCATTGCACTGAACATAAGAACCTACAGAAAAAATTGGTTCACTAATTTCTCAGATATTCATTTCCAAGAGTCCCCAAAGCATAATTTTGTTACTCAGTGCTGCTTAATTGTTATCTATAGTTAACAACATAATTTAGTATCTACATTATGTATGTAGTAGTAATACTTTGTAACTGGAGATGTATATGTACTTTTATATGAACCTGAACTCCACAGATGTGCTAGATGAAAATCATAATAGTGAGTACCATGAAGTGCTGAAATAGTTTTATATGAACCTGAGCTCCACAGATGTGCTTAATGAAAATCATAGTAGCGAGAGCCATGAAGTGCTGAAATAGGTCATATCGTGTATGTGGTAATTTTAATACCTCTTTTTATGTTGTGACTCTCGTTTTACATTAATTACAAGCTTAACAAGTGACAAGACACTATTGTCACCAGCCTGTATACAGAAATTTTCTGAATAAAATTTAATAATAAGTATAATCTTAAATATTAGTTAATATTAAACAAAGTGGTTACATTACTTTTTATAGGAAGTGTAGGATATTGAGATTTCATTAAAAATATTCAGACGCATATGACTGCTGTTTTGACTAAAAATTTGATCTTCAGAAATAATTTTTTTACTTAGGACTTCATTTCTGTGCTTAAACTACTTACTGTTCCTCCTAAAACACTGTATATATTCATCAGAATACTGAGTCAACATCTTCATTCAAATATATTTTAGCACATGCTATGTTGAAATTGATTTTAAACATTGGTTAAAATCAGTTTATCCAAAAAAAAATTTATTAATTGGATAATTATTTTGCATATTTCTACTTATGTATGACAGTATTTTGTATATATTAAATCATTTATCCTTTGACATTTAGTTTCATTCATCTTGCTCTTACAAGTAATCCAGGAGGTATGTTCACAGTAGCAGCTGACATTGTTAAAGTTTTTAATTTGGTAGCATTTAAAAAATCTGAATGATTAATGACCAGCTGTTACCTGCATTATGAAGGACAGAAGGAAAAAGACTTTTATTTATAATTATGCGAAGGAAAAGGGAAAAATTTTATTCTCTATATATCACAATTATTTTGTATTATAACAAATTAATAGAACAGCTCAGTAAATTATAAGAAAATTATCATTTTACATCTGCATCTAGATGTATATTCCACAAGTAATCTTAAAGTGTTTGACAGGGGGTTCTCTGAGCACCACTTCCCTACCCCTTTTCCAGCATCAGTTGTGGGTGGTCTCTGGTAAGAACAGTTGTTGGACCGTCTCTGCATGAACTCCAGTATCTATGAATTATCTAAACTTCCCACAAGATATAAGTGGGAACAAGCAGTACAATGGGTGACTCTCCTGAGAATGTAACCTCTGCGTATTTTAACAGCAAACCACACAATGATGCACAAAGCCTCTGTTGTAAGGTCTGTGACTTGAGTTGCGTGAGCATCATCATGATCTTTCTTGGCTACTAAATGAACTTTTGACAAAACATTCTGCTCTTCTTTGGATCTTCTCTATTCCCTCCATATGCATATCCTAAGATCTATAATGGGTACAACTGCTCCCAGTGACTGTTCTGTAATATTGTGTAATTACACAATAATGGTTCTTTCTGTCTGTTCATGAACAATATGTTAGCTTTGTTATTGTTGGGGATCAACAGCCAATCCCTGCATCAGGTGCCAATCCTCTACGGATATTCCTGCATTTTACTACAATGTTCTGTCGTTGGAACTTCTGTGTACACAACAGAGTCATCCACGAACATCATGGAGCTTCTAACGTTATCCACTACGAGATTTATACGGGGTGAGCCACTAACTATTGCCAACTAGAATAACTCTGACAGTATGATAGGAGCTGAAACGTTTCTGGGACAAAACTTGCATGGGACATTGGGGGCCATAATATGACGTCGGTTTTTTGTTGTTAGGTGGGGTCATGTCAGCGATATGAAGGTCAACTTTTTTTTAAATTGGGGACGAATCCAATGATGTATAACAGTAAGGTCTTTGAAGGTCAACCATTTATGGAAGGTGTTCGTTGTGATGACCACTGGTATCAATGCAGTGCTGCAATCTTCTTATCATGGACAAAGTGGTATTCCTTATTACATTTGCACTTATCAAAACAATTGCTCTGACAGTTCTCTCTCCCATATATTCAAGTGTAGTTGGAACATCTTTATAAACAATGTTTTTAACGAATTCCCACAAGAAAAAAATCCAGAGGTGTCAAGTCTGGCGAACGAGCAGGCCACGACACATCTCCTCCGTGTCCAATCCAACTATTTGGGAGTTGTCTCTGCAACTCATTTCTAGGCATCAGCGAAAAATATGCCGGACACCCATTGTCTTGATACCACATTCTGTTCCTTACTCCTAAAGGTATTTCTTCCAATAACAGACTTAATGTTTCTTGCAGGAATGTAGTGTACTTCCTACCATTAAGGTTTCCTTCAATGAAATAGGGACCTATAATTCTGTCCTTCAGAATCCCACACCATACGTTCACCGACCATGGTTCTGGTGTGCAACTTGCCACAGCCAACATATAATGGGTGGTATGCAAATTAACATTTCCGTGGTTTGTGAATGTAGCCTCTTCAGTAAATAAAATCAAATTAATAAATGTGTCATCTCACTGAAACTGAAGTTGAGCCCATCGGCTGAATTCAATCCGTACCAGTCAATTCTTGGTGGAGACTTATGTGGTAAGGATGATATTTATGGCGATGCAGAACACGAACAACACTACTCTGGCTCATGCCAGATTCCATTGCAGTATGACACGAACTAACACAAGGATCTCAAATTACAGTGGCAAGAGTACCAATTTCTGTTTCCTCGTTAGTAACTTTCCTTTGCCAGATATGTTTCCAATGCCTTAAAGATCTCAGTTTATCATATACATATTTAAATGTACGACGTGAAGGGTGAGTACATTAAGGATATATTTGAGCGTATAAATCTCTAGCTCTCACTGAATTTCGTTGGCATTCTCCATAAATGAGAAGCATATCAACTTGTTCATCGAAGGAATACATTCACATTCGCTCGATTCGATGATACTAGTCTTACCGTTCCTACTAGTGTTTTATTGCGAAACCGTCGAATGATGTTTACATGTCAATGGCACGTTAGATGGATACACTGTATTTGGCGAATCTTTACTGCTTGCGCGATATACGAGAAAGAATTGTCAGAGCATGTGCTTTGATAAGTGCTGAAGTGATAAGGAATACCACTCAATCTATGATAAGACCTTCTGTAAATGGATGTTCATGCCACCTTTTTGATCTTCGTTAACCATCAAAGACCTTACTGTTATACAGCAATGGATTCGTCTCGATAGCCGCTATCAGAAAATAAGTACCAAACTATTGCACACCACTTAAAAAAAAAGTTGTCCTTCATATCTCTGACACGACCCCACCTAACAACAAAAAACCAACATCATATTATGGCCCCCGTTGTTCCCTGCAATATTTGTCCCACAAATTCTTCAGCTACTGTCATACTTTCAGAGTTCTTCTAGGTGGCAATAGTTAGTGACTCACCCTGTGTATGTAATGTAAGGTAATGTAATATACAACAGTTTTTCTTGGTACATCTGAAGTAACATTTAAGTCTGAAGATTTCCCTCCATTACCCATATTATAATCAAAAATTGCTAAGTTTAAAATAGATATGAGATTACAGTAACAAAAAGGTTTATTATTGCTATTATTACTTTTGTTAATCCAACCATAATCAGAGGATTCTATGTCTTACTTGCTATGGCCTCACCAGATGCTGGGCATCAAATGTCAAATCTGCAGTTCTGATACTAGTATCACTCTTCCGATTTTAGAAAATGCAAGGAGGTAGTAGAATTTATACGATAATTAGTATGGTTAAGGACATGGGCTTGTAGTTACTTAATGAAATATCCACTCAGACAGTGCAACAAACTCTGTGGCACTACCAACAGTGAGCATGGCGACAACTGTTGAAGGAGAAACGCCTACCAGCGCATGTCACAGTTAGATAGTAGGAGGATTGTGCCTTCTTAAGGTTGTGTTTTATCATTCCACAATATTTCTCCTCACAGTGGTCGGGATCCTATGACTGTCATGCAGAAATGGAATCGATGGATTCAGCAAGGGCATACTCAGCACCTTATAGCATATCACCAGCCCCATTCAAGTCACGCTTCGGAGACAGACATGTTATTCACTCAACTGCACTGAGTCGTACATTCATGACACATATACTAAGTCAGACAAGTATCTACACAGACAGTGCAACGACATCAGGAGCATCACAGGCTGTCAGTTCTAAGACCCAGTTCCGCACGTGGCATCACAATGGAAGCTACAGTGAGTCTGAACTTTTCCAGATTTCATACATCACTGTCAAGTGGACCCAGCAATTGACCTGATGGTAAACAATGCAATCACCTCTGGTTCACATACTTGGTAACTTGGACATTTCTGATGTGTTAAGGACTATCCTCGATGTTTCTGTTACCCTATCATTCACCAAGATAACGCAGTGCCACCCATCCTTTCTTCATCTACACTGATAGACAGTGTGTCCAGTTGTTGCTTTGTCACAACGTTCTCCAGATTTCTCCCTCACTGAAAACAGCCAGTTGCCAGCCACTATGACTGATAAACTCCAACGTAGAGGTAGCAGCATGGAATGATGTAACTCTAAATGTCAGCCAAACTCAGTTCGACTTTATGAACAGCCTCATTAGAGCCATTACAGCTGCCAGAGGTAGCAGGACTGTGCATTCAACTTCACATCCTGTATACCTTCAAAGCACGTACAGATCTACTCACGTAGTCTGCCTGTTGTTGAGGTTTTCTATTTGAAAACTGGTTTGCTGAAACTCTCCATGCTAGTCTATCCTGTGCAAGCATGTGCGCCACTGCATAACCACTGCACTACACATGCATTTGTATCTGATTATTGTAATCAAGCCTTGGTCTCTCTCTACAGTGTTTATCCCCCTGCATTTCCTTCCATTACCAAATTGACAATTCCTTGACACTTCAAGGTGTGTTCTATCAACTGTTCCATCTTTTAATCAAGTTGTGATATAAATTTCTTTTCACCCCAGACCACTTCCGTTCCTTCATATTTCTATTATATCCACCTGTCTAATTTTCAGCATTCCTCTGTAGCACCACATTGCAAAAGCTTGTATTCCCTTTTTGTCTAAACTGTGTACTATTCAAGATTCACTACCTCACAAGGCTGCATTCTAGACAAATACTTAAACTGATAGTAGATCCAAAAAAATTGCTCTTTCAAGGACATGATAATTTTTGTATAACCAGTTATGCTGCTATGAGTTACTACTTTGTTTTATATGAACTATAGGACTATTCCAGCTATACAGGTATCATAAAATTATGTTTTCAAGTCCTGACTTCCATGAAAGCTCGTTGTTGCTGTTGCTACTTATTTGTTTACTTATTACAATCTTTTGTTGTCACTTTAGTAATAATCAGTTGTGTGTTACAGTATGTTCTGACACTTCATTAATAATGTTCAGTGTAAACTTAATTTAAACTTTTTAAAAATTTAAAACTAAAGGTTCATCAGGATTTAGGCCAGGAATAAGAATCTTCTCAACAACAGACATCACAGGTTTTCCCTTACTTGTCCTTTGGTACAGCCAACCAAATCGCAGGTTAACATGACATTCGATTAATTACATGGTGTCCCAAAACAATGTATACACTCTTTGAAACTGAACATATCTTGAATGAAAGTAGTTATAAATACAATTTTAGTGACGTTAGGTGCTTCATGGTCTGACTTAAGGTGGTAAATATTCAAACTAGTATCTGTCCATCACAATACACCGTCGACAATGACGCACGACTGAGCGATATGCCAACTTTATTGCTTCCAAAGGAATAGCATCACAGGCTTTCTCAATTTGCTCTCTAAGATCATTCAGTCTGTGTGGTCTCGCAGCGTAAACTGTGTTCTTGAGAGTACCCCACATAAAGAAGTCTAGAGGAGTTAAATCTGGAGATCGAGCGGAATACTCCACTCTCTCGTCGTCCTACCCATCTGGCAGCGAGTGTACGATTAAGAAATGCCCTCACATCCAGGAGAAAATAAGGTGGCGCCCCATCCTGTTGAAAGCAATTATCTTCATTTCCAAACACAACGCTAAGACCAGGTGTTATCATATCCAACATTTCCAAGTACGAGTCGCCCGTGACAGTGTCGTCAAAGACGTACGACCAGATTAACACTCTAGAAGACAGACCACACCAGATTGTTACTCCTGGTAGGGCAACATGCCTTTGCTCAGTTACGTATGGATTCTCCCTGGCCCATTACACGCAATTATGGCAATTAATTGTTCCATCAAGTTTAAACGTAACTTCATCTGACCAAACAATTCCATCTTGAAAACGTTACTCTTCTTCACATCTGTTAACGAACCACTCACAAAATTCGCTTCACCTATCAGGATCATCCTCGTGAAGAGCATGGGGAAGTCTTGGAATGTAAGGCTTAAAGTTCTGAGACCGCAAAATTCTATGAACACTGCTTCTGCAAATCGCAGTCTGTCGAGAGCATTGGCTCACAGATTTCTTCGGGGATCGTGTGTATGCCTGGATTAGTGCATCAACACTCTCATTGTCTGTTGAACTTCTCTTTCATCCGCTATGTCCCTTCTTCATATCGTTCACCGTTCCTTCGTCTTGAAACTTATCTCTGATTCTTGTAATTGTTACTCTTGTCGGTGGTGGTGTTACAATTTCAACTCTCCAATGTCGGCGTACAGCGCTTACATGTTTTCCAGTAACACTTTACCACCCATTTCCGTTGTTCATACGATAACGCCATGTTTGTTGACAATCCTGAAACAAATAAAGCATTGATATGTTTTTCAACGCCTTCTATATTATTACCCATAAGAATTGTATTTCTGTCTCCTTTACTTAAAGAGATATTGTTTCAAAGAGTGTGTACATTATTTTGGGACATCCTGTATAAAAGATGTAAACAAGTGTGTCTGCCATCTAGCCCAGCGTATGGTTCAGCGTTTCATATATCAATGAAACAGGCTTATGTAGTATAATAACGTAAAGTAAGACCATTCCTTAAGTAAGTAATATGTATGGAGACTGCACATTGTAAAAATCTTGTTATGTTATAAGATAAAACCCGTGAAATTTGTGCGAGAAATACATACTACCGTCTGACTGTAGGCGTAGGCCCAAAACTAATTAGGACGATCTGAAACATTGTTTCAAAAAGTGTGACTCCTTGTAGTTTTTGTTCGCTGATATTTACGAAAACTGCCATGATGTTTTGAAACTGTGACAGATAGAATCATATTTTCATTAGATCTCATCCATTTCTCTTTCACGCATCGTCTTTTGTAATTGGTCCCCACTAAACAAAGTAAAACTACGTATACGACAGCTACCAGAGGCTATTAATTTTTTCGTTCAGGGGGGCCATTTTGATCCCACGAGTGGCGTGTGGAATAAAAAGTCAGTATGTTGACTCGATAACATTTCTTTATTTTTTCCGCGACATACGTGATTGAGGCAGCAGAATCATTCTAGAATCCGTTTTGAAATACTTGTTGATTCCCATGACCTGCTTTTCGATCCTTGTAAGGCTCATCTTCAGATGGAGAACGTGGAGGTTACATCTTTATTCTGTAGTGTGATAAGAAAGAGATCGATAAAAAAACTAAAATACCTCCATGAGTGATATTACATGGCGAACTGTTTCTAAAACGGTATTCTTTTATTTAGTGAAACATGATGGGAGGCATTTCATTTAGTATCCACATCGCAGCTTCCGTTTTAAGAAAATATTGGCCACAGTTTCATCACCCTTCACTATACAGAGTTTCGCTATTAATCCGTCTGCATCAAGCATCGGCTGTACAAAAGATCTTACATAGTGAATTCACTGTGTAAAATTAAACATCAGATGGAATTAACTATCATTGCTTAAAATCCTCAAATGGAAAGCTTAAAAGCATAATATTCAAATTTTCAAGAAGTCAACAACTACCTACATTCCCAACCATAATTCTTTACGTCACCTAGGCAGCATCAGAAGGTATTCTTCAGAGCTATGATTAATAGTGAACTTAGCATCCCAATGAATCTACTGCGCCCAATAATGGATACAACCATTTGATAACTAATAAACTAATTCGTACAACAAAATGTAACCAAACGATTGGTGAACAATTGGGTACCCAGGAAGTAGGAAACCTCATTTGTAACCCTGCCTTTCCTATGGAAGGTCTCTTACTAAGCAGTCAATCGCTTTAAGATTATAAGAATAAGCATTTGGACCAGCAATAACATACAGAATACAATCAATCACAATACACAAATTATTGTGCAACAATTTGAAAACTCAAGTGTAACCAGCCCACTGGTAACTCATGTCCAAGTTTCAGCGTTTGACAAACTGGTAGAAACTTGATAAAAAGATTCCAAAAGTACATGAATGATCATCGAAAGCACCCAAATTACAACGCAATAATATGGGACAACGATAATAGGTGCGTCTGAGCCGGGAGCTTCATTTGCCGGGAGCCCCACTGTCTGACGCAAATCTTTTTAGTGACACTATTTCAAAGACTGACGCGCCGGTGAGGATGAAATAATGATGAAGGGAACACAACACCAAGTCCGCAAACGGAAAAAATCTCCAATCCGTTCTAGAATCGAATGAGGGCCCCTTGCAAGGCGTTCTGCCACACTGACCACTCATTTATGGGGATGGACAGTGATATAAGAAGACGATGTGTAGCAAATCAGTTATAACTCGTATGCAAGCTTCTATAGTGAACAAAGTCGTAGAAGCTCCATGACAAGATTCAAAGAGCACATGGATCCACTTCAGCCACACAACCTGAACAAACCCAACTTTGCCACATGTCTTGCATAACACAGACATTCTGTAAATTGCATAGAAGAGAACCTTCAGGTACTTCGTTTTGCTACCAAAAGCGTCAGAACTGACCTTGTTGAACAAATTGAAATCTTAACAACACATATATAACACCAGGCTACCTTCTCTCAGAGACCAGAGTGAAATGGGAAACAAATTTTCGCTAGTGAACTACAAGATTTATTGACTTACATTTGTAACGCCATTCAGTGACCTATCAGAGAATAATTCTTGTGCTATGTAGCCAAATAACTAATTACTCTAGTGTTAATTTAAAAACAAAGCCGATGGCATCACAGTTATGCTAAAATAATTACATAAAAGTCGAGCATTAAATTTAATGCTCTCATACATACTATCATGGTAGCTGAAATAACCCGAATCTGTGTTTATCATAATCCAGTGACTCTCAAGAAAAAAAACGCCAGCACATTTCCCGATACACACACACAGGGATATATATATATATATGATATCGCCATTGGGGAAGACAATAAGCATGAAGGGAAGCAAGTAGCTCGCAGCCGTCAGCATGTGTATATATATATATATATATATATGTGACGATGATGAAGTCCTATAATCCGTGACAGCGTGTAGGGGAACAATGCAGGAGACCCGCACCAACGTACTAGACAAGATCCTAGTGGAGGTGGTTTGCCATTACCTTCCTCCGACTGTAATGTGGTGGCCGTATCTATGAGCCAGAAACTTGCTACAGTGATTTGAGGAACGTTATAGTGAACTCAAGTTCATGTCTCGGCGATCAAATTTGCCTGATGTAAATCCTATGGAACCTGTCTGGGTCGCTATGGAGCGCCGGCACCGTGTACTTACGTGAATTACATGACCTGTTTGTAGACATGTAATACCACATACCTCCATAAGCCCAGCAACAAACTGATGGATTCCTGACACGCAGAATCAGCGATATATTTCATTCCAGAGAGGGACAAACAAGCTATTAAGCAGGTGGTCATAAAGTTTTGACTCATCAGTGTATATATGCAATTTTTCTGAACATGTGATTACTGTGACATTAGTTTTCATACCTCATGTTAAAACCAACTTAGATCGGTGAATTTACCCACAAATTGAAACTCCCTGGCAGGTTAAAACTGTGTGCCAGACCGAGACTCGAATTCGGGACCTTTGCCTTTGGTGGGCAAGTGCTCTACCATCTGAGCTACCCAAGCACGACTCACGCCCCCTCCTCGCAGCTTTACTTCTGCCAGTACCTCGTGCCCTACCTGCTAAACTTTACAGAAGCTCTCCTGCGAACCTTGCAAAACTAGCACTCCTGAAAGAAAGGATATTGTGGAGACATGGCTTAGTCACAACCTGGTGAATGTTACCAGAATGAGATTTTCACTCTGCAGCGGAGTGTGGCCTGATATGAAACTTTGATGACAGGCCGTGAGTCGTGCTTGGGTAGCTCAGTTGGTAGAGCACTTGCCCGCGAAAGGCAAAGGTCCCAAGTTCGAGTCTCGGTCCGCCATACACTTTTTATCTGCCAGGAAGTTTCATATCAGCGCACACTCCGCTGCAGAGTGAAAATCTCATTCTGTACCCACACATTTATTGTGTTATGTGCACAACATTCAAAGAATTATTTCTGAGCAAAGTATGTTATATCTTTGAGTGAAGATCTTTCTCATAAATATTAGTTGTGTGGCCCATACTGGATGCTGCCATATCTATAGTGACAATCAGTGTTCACATTTATGGCGAAAAGTGTTTAATTTGTGGCCAATAGATATTAAAAAGGAGCCGGCCAGTGTGGCCGAGTGGTTCTAGCGCTTCAGTCTGGAACCGCGCAATCGCCAGAATCGCAGGTTCGAATCCCGCCTCGGGCATGGATGTGTGTGATGTCCTTAGGTTAGTTAGGTTTTAGTAGTTCTAAGTTCTAGGGGACTGATGACCTCAGATGTTAAGCCCCATAGTGCTCAGAGCTATTTGACGCATTTTTTTATTATTATTATTAAAAGGGAAACTGCTTTGTGCATCCTAACTACAGTGCCACCCATACTACTAGAGTAAGTAAAAAATGGTTCAAATGGCTCTGAGCACTATGCGACTTAACTTCTGAGGTCATCAGTCGCCTAGAACGTAGAACTAATTAAACCTAACTAACCTAAGGACATCACACACATCTATGCCCGAGGCAGGATTCGAACCTGCGACCGTAGTGGTCGCTCGGTTTCGAGACTGTAGCGCCTAGAACCACACGGCCGAGTAAGTAAAATAGTCCTTTTTGGCACAACTTGGTATATAACTATCATTCACGGCGGTACGTTAAAACTTTATATTTATCTTCTTGGCATACAGTCACTACCGAGCAACAGTACATGGAAATAAAGATGAATCTGAAAAGGATGGAAATATGGTAAAAGGGATTAAATATTTCGCAAAGTGAATTGTTACAGCTTTCTTTGTTCGTATTCAGTACAGAGTTACAGATTCTATAACTTCAATAATGCATAAGCTCGTTCTGTTACTCAGTAATGGATAAAACTGAAGGACGAAAGTAGCTTTCACATGACGTGTTACACCCAAATAACATTAGCTTAATGAAACGTGGACTATAGATAGAAACAACTCCTACAGTATAGTACATATTAGATGAACAGAAACGACACTTTCATTCAAAGACAATAATTACACTTACCACGATTTATGACGGCGTCCTGGACATTACACCGTGTATGATCATCACGGACGGCGTTGCACGTTCTGCAGCGCGCATCTTTGCTGGCCACATGGTTGACACGAGGTTCTTGTGACAGGGCTTTCCAGTACTCCACCAGAGCGTTTGACAACTGCTGGATGGTTCTGGTGCATGTGAACATGCCAGAATACTTCTCACCGACGCATCCCAGACGCGCTCGATGGGATTTGTGTCGGTGGAACGAGCTGGCCAGTCCATTCGAGGGATATCCATTCATTCCATGAGCTGCTCCACCTGTGCTGTTCGATGCGGTCGCTCGTTGTCATCCTTAAAGTAAAGTGACGGCCGAATGCACCCCTTAAAAGACGTACATGGGGAAGGAGTAAAGTATCACAATAACGGTGGCCGGTGAGTGTATCGTATTGTAAGATTATGTTAGTAAACACTTACAACTCATGCCTCGCCGTACCAATGTGAGCATGTGGGGTTGCTAATCTGTCATTCTGCGCAACGGATTAATCTGAGATGTACCCTTTAACCTGTGGCTCCTGCAAGATGCAATTTCCACCCCCACACTACTACAGATGTCAGGCAGACGCTCCTAACGTTCTAAAGAGAAATGCCTGAAAAACTTTCAGCAATAAATATCTTCCGGAGTCGTCTGCTGTAAGGAAATGACACAAAAATTCACAAAATTTCTTATGTAATTATTGGGAGACTTGGGTACTGGAGTAGTGCTAGTTAGTGTAAGAAAAACATGAAACTAACGAAAATAATTTATTTTGCAAAAATTCAGAGAAAATCACAATGTCAGTTTTAGTTATGAACCGAACACGTTATTTCCGGGTTCTTTTCGGAATGTGTAGCTATCTCTTAAGGATAGGATTCGCTAATGCAATTTCTATACAAAGTTTAAGATTGTTATTGACTTGGCAGAATGTCTGAGAGCTGCGCCTACTCAACTCGAATAATTATCCGTTAGAATGTTGCTAGGTATGGTCGAGGCTGTCACGTGTGAAATGCAGTGAAGTATACTGTTGTGGAGGAAATATGGGGCTCGCAATAGCTGTAGCACACAATACCGTACGTTGCGATGACTGCTGTCTGCGCCGCTCGTTGCTGACAAATAAGATAACTCTTGTTCTATCTAGATTGACCTTCGCCAATCAAACTCTTCCTACGCCTTGATGAAGTCAAGGACTCCTATTCGCCCCTAGTCTAACTACTGGCCTGGTACGCTGGTCGGATAACCAGTCCACTGCGATGCCACTTAAAATTCGCTCGCAGGCGTTTAACTATAACTCTGTCCATTCACACCGCACAATAAGTGTGTCGGCCAACACAGTGAACAACGCTTAATCGCAAGGACTCAATATAGAGTCGCACTTCGATTCGCTCTCGACAGAGGTGCTCTCCCAGTGAAGTACTGAGGAGAGACTTGTTCCTCGCTCCAAGAGCGACAACGGAACGGCGCCTCTCCACGCCAGACGTGAAGGAGTATATCTTTCGGTCTCTTCCATTACTCCTTCAGCTAAAGGCGTCAGAAATATCGTCTGCCAATCAGCATTGCTCTTCTAAAACGGGAGAATGACGTTTCGTTTAAGGCGACCAACCCGGAAACCTGTAACATTGGCGTTTGGCGTTTTGCTGTCTTCCTGTGAAAATCTCTGAAACTGCGTGCTATGTGTAAAGAATGCGTAGGCGGGCCGCTCCCACACAATGTAGCGGAATTTGCTTTTAAGACGAACTCGGGGTCGTCCTTTCACTCGGGCAAACCCTGTCTGCTCTACGGGCGGTCACCGGCCGACGTAGATGGGTTGGCACTGGCCTCCTGGCGTGCGGTTGCCTCTCTCGTACTAAAAGCTCCTGTGACCGTCGTATCAGGAATGTATGTGTGTACGCCAGTCTCGAGTATTTCAACCACGGTGCGCTTACTTGTTATTTGCATATCGTTTACATGAATTCATACAACGTTGACTTTATCTTATCTAGTTTGGGTTCGAATGAAGCGTCTTGATGTGCGGAATATGATTGTGAGGGCGGAATATGTAAGCAATGAAGGTCAGGAGACACCATAACACCTGGGGAACCTCAACGATCATGTTCAACAGTGTCCCTGGGAGCATTACATGTTCGCACCCCTCGCGATATGAGGATAAATCTAGCATTGTCGAATATGATCGTTTTGGTGGTCCAGGTGCTATGCTGTGAGGAGACAAATAGTGTTCCATGGCTGTATTAATCTCCAAATCTACTATACTTACTGGTCAACGTTATTTCGTCATTGTATTTCATCCCCATGTGCTTCTTTTCAGGACTGTATTCACTCCTGAGATCTTTCTTCTGGATGACAGTGTGCATAGAATCACATCGAACAGTGCAGGTGGAGGAGGTGTTGGACGACAAAATATTCGGCGAATGGACTGGTTTGCTGCCGACTCCCCCCCCCCCCCCCCCCACTCCCTCCCCCCCTGCTCCACCATCCCCGTGACTTTCATTTCACAGACCACGTGTGAGTGACCTCTGGAGACGTATTATTGCACATGGTCACACGCGCCAACGACCATCCAGTGGGTTTTTAATCGCTAGTGGAGGACTGGAATTCCCGATCACAAGGACTCTGTACCAATCATAGCGTGGGAGCACGTTGCAGAGCGCGTCATTGTCCGTGGTGACAACAAACGCTATTCTAAACATTCCCCGCCTTCTGTAGTGTCCAGGGCATCATCATAAGTTGCAGTCACTTCAGTGGAATAATTGTCTCTGAATAAAACAGTAATTTCTGTTCGTCTCGTTGCGTATTTGTTTCAGTTACCTTCGATCCTATACTGTAGGAGTTCTGTCTAACAAGGGAACCTCCCCATCGCACCCCACTCAGATTTAGTTATATGTTGGCACAGTGGATAGGCCTTGAAAAACTGAACACAGGTTATTCGAGAAAACAGGAAGAAGTTGTCCACACAACTTCTTCCTGCAAAATAAGCAAAATATACAAACTGAGTAGTCCATGCGAAAGACAAGCAACATCAAGTACGATCTGAGCTCAGGAGCGCCGTGGCTCCGTGGTTAGCGTGAGCAGCTACGGAACGAGAGGTTCTTGATTCAGGTCTTCCCTCGACTGAAAAGTTTAATTTTTTATTTTCAGACAGTTATTATGCGAAGCTGCACACGTATACAGAGCAGTCTTGTTTACGTGATCGTGTGTCAATTGTCAAAGTTCAGGCATTCACACATAATCAACTTCGCTCTCCAAAATTCCAGGACATGTTCAGATTTGCTTGGACATATGCAGGATTTGACGGTCTACACACGGAAAAATTTGAAAACGTTAAAGCCGGCCTGTGTGGCCGTGCGGTTCTAGGCGCTTCAGTCTGGAACCGCGTGGCCGCTACGGTCGCAGGTTCGAATCCTGCCTCGGGCATGGATGTGTGTGAAGTCCTTAGGTTAGTTAGGTTTAAGTGTTCTAAGTTCTAGGGAACTGATGACCTAAGAAGTTAAGTCCCATAGTGCTCAGAGCCATTTGAATCATTTTTTTGAAAACGTTAAAAACATATGTTTTGACAGAGCACAGGGAAAACTGTGCGACTGTGAAAACTGTTGCATTCATTTGTTGCAGTTTATGTGACAAACTCTTATATTTTCATCACTTTCTTGGAAGTTATTATCACATCCACAAGAAAACCAAAATCGGGCAAGGTAGAAGAATATTTTACCCATTCGCCAAGTGTACAAGTTAGGTGGGTCGACAACATATTCCTGTCATGTGACGCGCATGCCGTCACCAGTGTCGTATAGAATATATCAGACGTGGTTTCCTGTGGAGGAATCGGTTGACCTATGACCTTGCGATCAAATGTTTTCGGTTCCCATTGGAGAGGCACGTCCTTTCGTCTCTTAATCGCACGGTTTTGCGGTGCGGTCGCAAAACACAGACATGAACAGAGACGCCAATGAACGAACGGACAGATCATAACTTTGCGAAAATAAAGGAAGTTAACTTTTCACTCGAGGGAAGACTTGAATCAAGGACCTCTCGTTCCGCAGCTGCTCACGCTAACCACGGAACCAGGGCGCTCCTGAACTCACATTATCCTTGATGTTGCCTGTCTTGCGCATAGACTACTCAGTTTGTGTATTTTGCTTTTTTTTTTTTTTTTTTACAACTTCTTCCTGTTTTCTCGATTGATCTGTGTTCAGTTTTTCAAGGCCTATCCACTGTGCCAACTTATAACTAAATCTGAAGGGGGTGCGATGGGGAGGTTTCCTTGTAAGTATGGTCCAAGTTCCATCGTTCTATGTTACTTCGTCGTCCTTAACTTTTGTATTGTGGTGTTCAGTACGTTAAGAATACTACAAACTTTTTAACCGGTATATATGTGTACGATCGTCTTAAGTTATGGACAGTGGCTGTGGCACCCTCGTTTTTGAACGGTGCATCAATTCCCTTTTCAGGAAGCCGGAGAGGGAGAGACACCAACAACGGAAAAGGAGCCGCAGCGGAAATCTCGCAGCAAGATGTCCGTGACGGCGGGCTCCCGCATTTCAGTACTAGCTGGCCAGAGACCGGTGAGGGTGAAAGCAGGCACTATTGCTACCATCTTCTGGTATCAGGGTAACGGGTAGTGCAGCTTGCTAGTTACGAAAGATTCACAAAAGGCAACTTTTCTTATTTCTTTTCAACTCAGGCGCAAATGCTTTGCGTGAATATTAGGGTGGCGTAGAAATAATGAAACATGGTGTAGCTCAAATGTTCTGACTCAGCATGCTGATAATTTTGAGCAGAATTATTAATTTATGCTACTGCAACAATACTCGGTTCACTTCACAGAAAATAGTTACAGTCCCCACTCAGAAACTTACACAAAATAAAGAAAACATAATTGGACTGTAAAATAAACGCAGTATTTACATTTTATTTGTTGATCCTACTGATAAAAATCAACAAAAATGCGTGACATGTTTGAATATTTTTCAACTTATTTGCCACTTTTTGAAATATTAAAGTAAACTGTTCCGCTCTTTCGCAGTATGTCGGTAGATAAATTAGCATCAAAACTGCTAGCTGTCTGTCGCAGGTAGTTCCACAGTATCCCGTAGGCCTACCGAAAAACACTGAAAATTTAAATTATAGGTAACCTGAGAAAACCGCGTACTAGAGTTCAGGTAGCTCATATAGCATCGCAACAGTCCAGCATCTTGGCGTTATTCATTCTAAAGTACTGCTATTCCTGTTTTCTTTCAACTGCTCTCTCCATACATGCTGTTTCTTTTATATGTGAAGAGTAAGTCTCTACAGCGGCAACGCATTCTTGTCCACAGTGATGAGTGCAGGTCTCTCCACATTCTGTCGCAAATCCTTCCTTAACTCTATTCGCCTGCTTGTTACTGCGCCACTGAAACATCCTACAAAATCCAGTTCTTCAAATTTTAGCCTACTTTTTCCTACGAAAACAGATTTTCCTACTGGTCCCTAAAATTATGTGACTAAAAATTTTGTCCTTGTTAACGTGCCACTATGGAGATATTTTGCTACATGTATCTTGTTACTTAGATCCTGAAAGGCAAGTTTAAAGATTGTCATCACTGTTTGTGAATGAAAGCTGCAACTTTGATAAGTACCTTGTAAAACATGTATCTGGTTTCGAAATCTTTCGATCACAGTGTGCACTATATATTAATGACTGTTGAGAAGAGAAAAGAAAACTGACCGTATAGCTTTTCTCTGTATAGCAAAGCCATAAAACCTCTGGAGCAAATTTCTCTCTCTGACTGTGAGATGTACACGTTCTGTAAATGGCTTGCCATTTAACACTTTCTCTCCCTTCATGTCCAACTTGGGTTATTGTAACTTTGCTCTCATTTTTTCTGTGCATGCCCACAACGTTCTAAGTCTGTAAGAATTTCACATCTGTACTGCTGCAAACAGTAGTTCCATCAGACTCCAAATGTTTCAGCAGACTGTTATATCTCTACTGCTGAAAGAAACGGTGTTCTTCAAACAAAACTAGGAGGAGGGTGATGTGGCCTTTGATAAATCCATCTTTTAAGTAATCGCTGAAATGACCGAAAAGTAAACATTTCTCGGTGCAGAATTAAATGGCACATTAGACATTAGACACCCTTCCCCCACAGTGTACGTTCATGCTGCAGCCCCGCTGTTGCCAGTCACTGGTTGCGCTGTCCTATCGCTTCTCGCCACGATCTATTACCATGCATCTGTTCACATCGCGAGTCGAGTGGATTACTTGCAACTTGGGAAACAAAACCATATCCTCGGCATCGTCTCACGACAAAAACAGTGGTTCCTCACGCCAAAAATGTGGTTATTAAAAAGGGGAAAGAAGAATAGATATAGATCCACCCTTTGAATGCAGACCATCCCCATTGCAGATGTGTTAACAGCTAAAAAGTTACCCAGAGCACTTATTCGGACAGTTACGAATGTCGCAAAAAATTTTCCAGGTTATTTGAAAAATTATTCGCTCGGAATAGTTAAATATATGAAGATAATGTTTCGTCAGTTTTATATACGTCTTTTCATGTACTATCTCTCCCACTCACAGATTTTCGTGTGCTATTCTCTCGAAGAAAAGATAACGAAAATTAGATGATACAGAGGAATTAATTTTCAAAAATTATTTTACGTGATGTTATCCATTATGAAGAAGATTTGATGATTGGAATGCCAAGAGGCCCAGATAGCTTTGCGCACAAAGAGATGAAAAAGTGCCTGTTTAAAATCATCACTTGTAATTCTGTTTCGTGAAATTATCTTATAAGCTCACAACAGACATTAACGTCTGTGTATTCTGGTTTAATTGGCAGGATACTATGAAACTGCAGTCAGTCTACATAGGATTTTGGTTAAAAAATACCATCTTAGAATATTGCTTAAGTGTGTGACATCCATACGAAATAGTATCGTCAGGGGATACTGAACGTAAATAATAATAATAATAAGAAGAAGAAGAATAATAAGGACAGCACCAGTAGTCGCATGTTTCTTTGGTCCACAAGACAGCATTATCGAAATGCCGAAAAACATTTGCTGGCAGATGCTTAACGTAGACAAAAACTATCTTTCGTTAGACTACTCAACTCAGTTACAAGTACCTGTATCAAGTGCGGGATCTACGAATAAACAGCAGCCTACGCCATATCTCTCCTACAATGGTTGTAAAGCCTAGATTACAGTAATTACAGTTTGCTTACAGACTTTTAAAAAGTCTTTTTTCCTGGACTAAGTACGCAAATGGAAGGGGAATTAACCTTAATATGAGGTAGAGTGGGGAGTATTCTCTGCCATGCACTTCAGCCATTATCAGAATGTGGATGTAGTGGACATGTAGAAGAAGATGTATGGTGCGCGAGAAACCACACAATCAAAAGTCATACACGGCACTTCCGTAGCGTCCTTGGAACAGCCAATCACAGGTTAAGACAAACGACGATCGTCGCAGAGCGAAACACAGAGAAGCTTGACATCATTGCCTGGTGAGGATCTTAGCGAGCAGTGGGATGAGGAGCGATGGTGCAGATTAAATGCACCGATAAGACCCAGTGGGCTTGTTTCATTATCGCCTTGCCATGGCAGCGAGCAGTGTGCAGCGATGTGGCAGCACAAAGATACGCTAAACACACTCTCAACACTCTAAAAACACTCTTAAGGTCATACTGGGTACGAGGACACTACACTCTCATTAAAACTGTTTGCTGTTTAACTTTTTCCATGTGGCTGTTAGCTGCATCTCTGTTAAGCCTCCGATAGCAGGGAGTGGGCAGCTAACTAACGCATTGCTTCCTTCTGCTGATGGTGACTGAAACGGGGTGCAGGCCGTGAGTGATAAATGATTACATACTGTATACCGAACTACTCGAGAACTACTAATGTGAAACTTCCTTTCAGATTAAAACTGTGTGCCGGACCGAGACTCGAACTCGGGACCTTAGCCTTTCGCGGGCAAGTGCTCTACCAACTGAGCCACCCAAGCACGGTTCACGCCCCGTCCTCACACTTTACTTCTGCCAGTACCTCGTCTCCTACCTTCCAAACTTTACAGAAGCTCTCCTGCGAACCTTGCAGAACTAGCACTCCTGAAAGAAAGGATATTGCGGAGACATGGCTTAGCCACAGCCGGGAGGATGTTTCTAGAATGAAATTTTCATTCTACAGCGGAGTGTGCGCTGATATGAAACTTCCTGGCAGATTAAAACTGTGTGCCGGACCGAGACTCGAACTCGGGACATTTGCCTTTCGCGGGCAAGTGCTCTACCAACTCAGCTACCCAATCACGACTGACGCACCGTCCTCACAGCTTTACTTCCGCCAGTACCTCGTCTCCTACGTTCCAAACTCCACAGAAGCTCTCCTGCGAATCTTGCAGAACTAGCACTCCTGAAAGAAAGGAGCTGCACCCAGAAACTGTCATGGTGATTAGCCATCTAAAGAGTCATCTGTATTGGCCCAACACAGTTGCTGCATTTCCACTGATACCTTGGGGCGGTTGGATTTTGATTGGGCGTTTTCTGTCAGTGAGCCCACTGGTCACCAACGTTTGACACGGTGTAACTAACCTGTTGCTACGGGTTATTACGTTATTATTGGGAATGTAAATACTTATTGCTTGGGAAGTTAACGTGAGAAGATTAGGGTCGCCACCGACTCTAACCATACAACTAATCGAAGGTTTGGTCGAGTCGGGAAATAAATTAATTTGATCACAGACCAAAAACTCACAAAAGTGCATACGTTGTGATGTCGCTCATAGCGGATACAATGTAATTAATAGTATTGCCCGTGCACTGTTCACGACAGTCAAACATTTAAAATAAAATAGAAAATGCATGAACACTGCATAAGATCAGCTCCCAGAACACCCCTGAAAATAAGACTTAATCTAAAGCACTTGTTTTAAAATAAAAAAGGAAACTAATCACTGGACCTGTGTGTAAGGAAACGCGTTGGATGTGCTAACGGGAAAGCTATGAGGTGAGTGGCTTAGGTGCAAAAACGTAACCTCGGAACACAAGAGAAAATTGTGGATAAAATCATTTATTCCTAAGACATTAAAGAAAAGCATCGATACTTTCACCATTATAATCTACTCCTAAAATCATTGGTGTGAATCATTCATACCACTGCTGTTGCCTGATCGCAATAACTCGTAAAGCGGTACACGTTTCGCAGTACACTCGGGTGCCCACGTGGTTTGTGGAGACGCACTTCGTAGGTATCGTGTCCAAGTTGCAACAATATCACACCACACAATCATGAACGGTTAAAGTTCTTTAAAACAAGCATGAGACCGGACAGTTAGTGATGACGGTAGCCCAACAAAACTTTAATGTTCAACCACGTGGTCGGCTCCCCACGGACGAAAGATACATAAAGCAAGGAAAATTTACGAGAAGGCAAAGCTATTAATATTTAGAAAAATGAAAGCTTATACAGGCACAGCTGAAGGCAAACAGACATTCATACAGAAGCGAGTGCTCACTCCTTATCGACACCTTTGTGTGGCGCTCTTCCGGTGGATCCAAGTCTGCTATAGAAATTTACTAAATGAAACATCTGCCAAAGTTTTGCATTCCTTGCTGCGACAAGGCAAAGCAATCTTTCAGAGTTGAAAAGCGAGTCCAAAAGCTAACAGCTCTCCCCTCGCCAAGTAACAACGCGCCACGCGGTCAGTCTAACTCACCCTTCTTCGACTGGAGCACAGCTGTGGACGCTTCCCGTGCCGGCGGCAGACTCCTCCCTTTTTCATCTGCAGCCTCTTCCACGCTCCGCGTGGCCCGGAAAACCCAAAGATGCCATTCCCGCCACCAACCTAACGCAGGTGGATTTCTCACAAGTAGCGAAAACCTCTTTGCCTACTTGACCACTGCGAGAGATCTGTACAACTCCTGCTGAATCTGTACGACTATCGCAGACTTTCTGCAGCAGACTACGCCACCGTCCAGCAACGTGACACACAACCACATTCATTCAATCACACCACTATGATAATTATGAGAAAAGAGAAACAAGGAAGGAAAGAGAAATTCTAGTGAAAATGGGCTACCGGACTAATGAAAGGTGGCTACAGGACCCTTTCAACGGTCGAAATTTCTAACAAGATGCCGAAAAATCGATGGCTCATTTTCACATTTTGCACTACCGCCTCGATTCTGAGAGCACCGGGCCTCAACTTCTCTAGCGATTCCCGGCAGCTCACGGGTGATGGTCTGCCACTTCGTGTTTTCGTTGGTTAGACCTTTTAATCACACTCGAAGTGTCTGCGACGTCTAACCCCTAAGCCATATGAAGGTGCAGTATTGCTGTATATTTTAATGTGCCATTCAAATGTGAATAACGTACGTGATACTCAACTTGACCAATGGGTTGCATAATTTATTTTGACTCTTCTAGTGCCCTCTTACGGTACTGTCCAAGGACTGCAGACATGTATTAGAAAACAAATACAAAATTAACTTTATTTTTTGACCCTGTAATTAAAGCTTTAGACTACATCTCGTAAATGAATAGGAGATGAAACGCGCACTGCTCTTCTTTGGAACTTCTCTATCTTCTCTCTTAACAAAAACCTTTTAAGGTTCATGGACCTCTGATGTAGCTGAGTGGGGTTCAGAAAAGCTAACATTTTTAATAGTTAGTGCTTTGTTTAAGTCATTGCGTTTTATTTGGGTGAGTTATGCTGATTTAGGCACTAGTTACATAATGCGATCAAAAATGTTACCTATTGGCGCCCTCAAGGAAATGGGAGTGGTGGGGGGGGGGGGGGGTGGAGGGAGGGTGCAAGAGGGCAGCCACTTGCCGTCTCCTGGAATCTGTTGTACACATTTCATTATTTTAAAAATTCTCACATTTTTCTAGAAATAATTGTCTCTGATTCTACTCAGTCAAGAACAATGAGTAACACAGTGACTTTATTATTAAATGCTCTAAATTGTTCGGTTGTCAGGCTGTTCACAGAAAATGTCAGCAGTTTCGTCATTGTTCTGCCATCTTGTAAATGAGAGTTTTTGCCAAAAATTGGCGAAATAGAGTACCAGACCTTTTCTTTGTCACTTCCTTGTACAGATTTTAGTGAGTTATGGAAAGGAACAGTCCCGACACTCATCACAATACGAAGACAGCTGCAGTATAACTGCCTGACACCTGTACCCGAGTCCAATAAGAAGATCCTCTCCACTTTTACGTATCTTAATCTCAACGGTAAATGTCTCAACAACAAATTTGCATTTAACACTTTATGGCTTGCTGAGATTTTATTGGGATTTACTTGCTAGAGCCGTTGTATCATGGCATGAAGAATACAGGGATATTATACTGCAGATGTAACAATACACCAGTACTTCATCCCAAATACAAAAAAAAAAGCCTGCGCTCAGTGAGGGTGGAATATCAAAGTCTTTAACTATAAAGTTCTTAAACTGTATACCATGCAGCCTTGTGCAACATCGAGTCAACAGTTCTGTAGTCCAGTTGTCATGTCTTACCTGTAATACTGCGAACTAATGAGACGAAAGCTATCTTGTTTCGGACCAAAGACGTACTTTGGACACACTATTAATTATGCTTACTTTTAAGATGTAGCGGTACTCTATCCTAAGAAAAAAATTGACTGAATATTTATCAAATTTTTAAGGTTTCTGTACTTACCATCAAATTTATTTTTTGAAGTATCATGTTTTTGGACTCAAGTAATCAGCTGCATCAAAAATTGAACTTTTGGAATCTTGTCCCATCTTGTATAAATTTCTGTAGATGCCTTGGCATCTATTAGACAACATTTATTACTCATTTGTTGGTAAATAATAAATAAATTACGTATTACATAAAACAATAGTTTTCACCATCGTTTTATGTATATTGGACAACTGATTTAATTACTCTCCTACCAATATTTAATAATTCCATAAATCTCAATATAACTTTTGCAGACATAACCACACAACTAAAAGACCAAATTATTAATGAGAACAGTAATGTATAACCAATAGGGAGCTACTATGTACCTCCATTTTCTGTAAATAGTATGCAGACACTAAAAAAGCATAAAACATTAACAAGTCAAATATTCAAACTACTTGAGTGAGTTTTCAGTTCACCCCTCTTCTCATTACATTTTGGATGATGTTTAGAGGTTGCTAATTCAGTCAATATCACTGAACATTATTTTGTTGGAGATGAAGAACCTACATACAGGTGAGTGAGGAAAGATTAAGAACTATGCCCCCCCCCCATTTTGATTTTTTATTATACTTTGAAACATCGTTTGTAATCTACTTAAAACTGTGCAGTACAGCTTGCATGAAAGACATGTTCTGGTAAATTAATCACACCAAGCCATTAAAAGTTTGTATTTTATTACTCTGCAACTATTGTCAAACTTAAACAGTCATCTTCTAGTAGAATCTGGGTTCAATACACAACCAATACAATATTTTTTACTAAGAAACAAGAATAAAAGTGTAACAAAATATGGTATCCATTAAAACCATTAAAAACTTACCTTTAAAATTAAAAAAATGTGGTGAATACCACATGCCTATAATTTTGAAATCTATGTTTACCTAATGCTGAGTGAATATGTAGCCATATAAACACTAGTAGGATAAAAGAAGAACATACGTATAATATTAGCTATATTAACATTTAGTCAAAATATGCCTTGCATATAGTATGGCATCATCAAGTTCGAAACTGAATTAGGTCTCTACACTCATTTATAGATCATACAGGGTATCTAGAACTGTTAATGTGTAAGGTAATTAGTATTACTTTATATATATATTAGCAGACAACTCCAAAGATATGATCCCCAACACTAATGCTAAAAGATAAAAACAATAAGATGGCCTATAGTGATAAAAGAAATTCAGAAATTTTAGCAAAAACATTTGACAAACTACTAAATTGTGAGGATCCTCCTGAGGTTCTTGAAATAAACACAGAAACTGCAATAAAAACTCCAGTAGAAAATATAAACCCACCGACAATTCAGGAAGTCTACAAAGCTTTGAGTGAACTCAACAACTAAGAAGTAAGTGGAGAAGATCAAATATTTGCAGAACTCTGGAAACGTGCAGCAGAACCCATGAATATATCACTACATCAATGAATAGTTAAAATCTTGGTCAGAGAAGAGCTACCAAAACATTGGACTACAGCTATCATACACCCAATGCACAGAAAAGTAGAAAAATGAATTCTGGACAGCTACAGAGAGATTTCACTATTGGTTTGCACATATAAAATATTGTCAAGAATTCTCTACAATAGCTGTAAAGATCAACTTGAAAAAGAGCTAGGAGAATAGCAAGGAGGATTTAGACTCTGGAGAAGCTGCCCAGAACAGATCATCACATTGAAATTAATAATTGATGCCTACAAAAGGAGACAGAAGCAACTAGTCATAACTCTCATAGACTTCAAAAAACTTATGATTGCATGCTATGCTGGACATATTAAAAAATTTTGGACTTCAACCCAAATTAATAAAAATGATAAAATTAACCCTTACAAACATCAAGTCCAAAGTAAAATTCAGAGGAGAACTATCTGAGACATTTACAATTAAAACAGGGTTAAGACAAGGAGATGGTCTATCACCACTGCTCTTCAACTGTGCTCTTGAATACATGATGTAATAATGGAACAAAGAAAAGCTTAGAAACATAACAATAGGAACCAAGAAAGATGATCCACCTAAAGTTTTTGGGATTCACAGCTGACTTGGCATTACTAGCTAATAATGTCAAGAAGCTAAAAATGCAACAATGAACCTGCACAATATAGTGCAGAAATTATAACTCCTGATATCTTTCAAAAACACCGAGATGATGGTAGCAGACCCACTAGCAACAGATCACGTAACAGTAGACAACAGAAAAATTAGAATAGTGAAGGAATTTAAATATCTTGGAGAGATTATAACACACAACTTGGATGAAAAACTGCTTGGCAAGAAAGAACCAATAAAATGATAAAAACTCAAAAACTAACATGGTCTACATACAATAAGAAATGTTGATCATGTCAAACAAAATTAAAACACAAGATGGTGGTTCATCCAGAGGTAACATACACAAGCGAGACTCTTTTTAAAGTCACTCAGAGAAGCAGAGTCGACAAAATACTAAAAGTAGAGAGAAGAACAGCTAGAACACACATAAATAAAAAATACCAGAAGGAAGGGCAATAGCAGATAGTGCCAAATGAAGTAGTGTACAGGGATGGAGCCCATCACAGATACTATATGTAAAAAGAGGATTTCTGTCTTTGGCCACGTAATGAGGACACCAGAAACTGGATTAAGAAGAAAAATTATGCATGAACTGTGGAATCTGAAGCAACAATTAGAATGGATCAAGGAAATTAAAGAGGATATGGGAGAACTAGATATAACCTTGGATGATCTGCAAAACAAGACAGAAAATCTCAAGAAACTGAAAGACAAGAAAATAAGATTTAAGCCAAAAGTAGACAAACAACACACAGTGACATGGATATTTACAGATGAGAAAAGATAGGAAAGATCAGAATGAATGAAAAGATACTGGATAATTAAGAAAGAACGAATCATGCACTTATTGAAGAAGAGGACCAGGAAATGATTGACTAAAGTGGTCCAATGACGCCATAAAAGCAAATAATAATATATATTAGCTACTTCACCTCCATATTATATTACGCTTTACATGTACATTCTCTGAGAGTGGAAAACATATCATTATAACATTATTAATCAATAATTAAATTATACAGATTAAGTAACTTATGAAAACAGTATATCACAAAATATTAAAACATTTTAGACTGTAAAAACTCTTATCCATATGCCCCATATAAATCTTGACAAAAATTGTGTAATCATTATATGATATGGTAAATGTTAGGGACTTTTATTATGATATTATAATCTGTTATATTAAAAGATATCATATTTAGTACAAATATTAAAAGACATTATATTTAGCATATGCTCAAGGCTTCTATACATATGTACTAAGGTGTTATCATATAAATAATCTCGCGCTAATGTATTCCCAAATACTGATCATTTCAGAAGAGAAGCAATAACGGTAATATAAATGTACATTTTAAAATTTAAATCTTCAGGTATAAGTAGCTAATCAGTTTACTACTGGGAGTGGTATCTACAACACCTAACTTTCATTGGTTTTTGACACATGTTTACTGGAACAAATTAATTGTAATGCACAGTTTATAGACACATTGACTAGTGAGATATAGTGGCTAGGCTACCACACATGTTGTGCACTGTGCATACATATGTGTATTCTGTAAGTGTCATAGTCATAGATTAGAAATTTAAGTTATGTATAGTGTTATTTTTCATTGTTATTTTAGTGAGGGCACCATATCTAATAAATGAGTCTGCAGCACCTCTACATATGTTTTCTGTTATTTATATGGCTATTATTACCATCACAGTATAAACTATGTTTGGAGAAGATAACTCAGAACACTATTCTGTGTATAATACATGTGAATGTAATGAGTAACAGTACTAGCAAGGTCAGCTTATGTATAGTTCCTAGAATAATTTAGCATTAGTTACACTATTCAGTAGTGGTCAGTAGTATTTCTATTAGGACTCAACAGCCATATTTACTAGAACATTGCCATTAGTTCATTGCACATGATTATTACAGGTATTACATGGTAACTTCCCTTGTGCATTCAGCACACAAACAGCCTGACATAATGTGTATACAGTAAAGTATAAAATCATGTCAGTATATCAGATACACAATGTATGATACTGTGCAATGAAATATCTTATTTATGTAAGGGAGACAGATAGCCTTGTAAGATTAATTTTGTGTGACGGCTTTGGTGAAAACTAATAAAATTATTAACTGTTATAGTTCTGCATACTCAACATACTACATGTCAACATACTACATGTACATTTTATTGACACAGTGACACGTAGACAGAAGCATAGATTTTTGGTCATATAATTATTATTTTAATTGAGACGTTTGACTTAATGTAGGTTTTCATATCAGTTGTAACAACAGAAGAATGTATGTAGTATTTATGGTTTGGTAATGCAAGGAGCAACCTTCACAGACTAAAAGACACCTCATTTGGAACTGTTCATTCCCTAATACTTGTGTTTCATTATATGTGGCCAGTGGTCTAAAATAAGTGTGAACAAATTAGGCAAACATATGGCATTGTAATGTGTTAATTTGTCATTGACAAAATTTCGTTAAAATTCCCAATAAACATCTCATTTCTGAACTATGTCTGTTCATGTATTATAAACTAAAGCCAATTTATTAGTAAATACATTTTCTGCAGGATAGTTGACACTTAATAGAACACTTGACTGTACACTTGACTCATTCAATGTTTTTAAGTTATGGAGTAATGTAAGGTGGAATGACTACATAAAAGAAATTGTAGGAAAATCTGATACTAAGCTGAGATTGTTTTTCATTGTTAAGCTGAGATTAATCGGAAGAACCCTAAGGAAATGTACTACTACTGCATTGGATTTGTAGAAGAGAAAGAAAATATCTAAGAAAGATTTGTTACATTTTGTTCAGGAATCGTTAAGTAAGTTCAAGAGTTTTATGGAGAAGCCCAACAAACTACAGCAGCAGCCACTGCAAGAGACGCGCTGTGTATCACAGCGAGGTTTTCTGCTGAAATTTCTTGAGCGTACATTCGAAGAAGAGTGGTGCGATGTATTACGTCCTCTCATAAACGTGGGGACTTCAAAAAGTATGTTTCACACGTCATCCTTCGCTAAGACTCTTCCGCAACGAGAGTGGTGCGTTGTCAGAAGAAAGATGTTCCAGGTTTTCTGTAGACATAATTGTGTTCTGGTACGAATAACAAATACGTCACAGTGTGAAAGTGCAGCAGCGCGATAACTGGACATATACTCCAAACCTGAAGTACGCGGGGCAATGCGATTCTTGTGCGCAAACGTCTAAACTGCATACTGATTCGCTATACTGTGGCAATATGTGGACCAAATACAGTGTTCTGTCCAGCCACAACGGAATTGTGTCAATAATTTGACCAAGGCTGCACGGACCTGTGTAATGCTGATAGGGATGACTGGAGGAACTGGTTCACAGCAGTTGCAGAATAACTATTGCGAGAGTTTCTCAGCTGATGTGCATCTCAACAACTGGCGCTCATTTCATCAGTTGAGATCGTCTGCAATCTCGGAAATTGTGCTCACGCTGGGTTGCTCGATCCCTGTCAAGTATACACAAAGACTCAGGTCAACAAAGACCAAGGAAGGTAGAATAGAGGAAAAATTTGGTATAATTTTGTATAGTAGTAGGGTCGAGTGCCATGAACAACACATAGGGGATAGTCAAATGAAAAGGAGACACATGGGTAAAAAGTAAATTGCTTGATATTTCAAAAGCCGTCGCCGTATCTGTTAATACATTTATCTCACTGTGAGACAAAACGGTCAACGTGTTCATGGAAAGATGTTTGCGGTTGTCTATGGCACCGTGGTTGTACCTAGACGTTCATCTCTTCGGCCGAAACAAATGGGCGGCCACGAATGTTCCCAAAAGTATCGAAATAGGATGGGGACAGATTGGGACTTTATGGAGGCCGTGTAAACGGTTACCAGTGAAACTTCTGCAGTGTAGACGAAACATCCTTGGCAACATTTGGGCCCGCCTGAGGCTGGTGTGATGCATTTGATACCACTCACGCTGTGAGAAGTATTCGAGCCATTTATAGAGGAGACAATGAAACTGACATTGTCGAATACATAATGACAATACGTTACACTTGCGCCAGGTCCTTCAGTGTGGTATACAGCTGAGACTTCCAGCTGTTGAGCTTCGTTACTTGATAGCTCACTTAAGAACTGGAACTAACTACTACTGAAAACAACTGCACTGTGAAAACATGAGCCCATTGAAATTATTTTGTCTATTCATGTATGAGAACTGGAAATGATTGGAAGATATAGTATGTCTGAACTGAAAAGTGAGCAGCGCTTGTGGTGAGGGAAGTTGCCTTTCCCGAAAGAACACTACAACTGCTGTACAGGTTAACAGGGAATTGGTTCGTAGAACAGTGTGCAGTGATTAATGTGGGTATTGTCCACATACGCTTCTCGTGTTAGTATTGTTAGTAACTGATATCCGTATGCTATTCAGTGCTAAGGCGCTTTATGGAAAATATACTCTGCCCCAGGCATGTCTGCTCAGAGAGTCACCACTGATTCATGGATTGCTCTGCAGGAGAGTCGGTCTATCTTTGTGAAACAGCCCGTTCTTGTAACGTAGTGGTGTAAGAGAGAGACGATCCCCTGCTGTGTGTTCAGACCTACGAAGGGTGGAAGTGCGATCTGTCTGCCCTCACGGGTCCGCTCTTTCCCCACTCTCCCAAAAACCTTCCTCCTGCCGCAGTCCCCCACCCTCCACCCTCGCTCCCATAGCCCGTCACCAGCCACCGGAACACAGTTAGTTTATCCACCAATACGGTTCTGCTTCGCTTAGATGTGGTGCACCCATTCAATACTTGTTCTTAATAGTAACTTTATCTCTTAAAATATGTTTCTTAATAATCTGCTATTTTTTCATTCCTGAAAGGCGGAAACTTCAGTCCTAGAGAAGAAGTGAAGAGTGCATTTTTTTAGGAAACATAGTTTTGTTTTATTTTGCAGCTTGAAACATTTGCTCCAGAGGCTGCAGTTTTCGGGTTATTCACGAAAAACATAAAAAAGTAGCTTTTAAACGCTCCCTACCCCGTCCACCCTCCACTGTCACACAGTGGTGGACACATAAAAGCCTCAAGAGGGGGCGCTAAAGATATATTGAACTACTTTTAATTTTACCGTAAAAAAAAAATAGTCAAGTCACATGCAAAAATTAAGAAAGTTTTATTTAAACGATTATACTCAAGACAGTACCATCTCATGATATAAAAAAGTTACAGTTGTGGTTCTCTTCCTTAAATTATGAATTCCATGCGCCTATTCTTCCTGGCAAATTACATTGTCAACAGGACGATCAATGTCAGGGTGAGTGTTCAACAGAGCTAAGCCGTTAAGTCGATCCTCCTTCATTGTCGACCTCAGCCATGTCTTTGCACGCCGTGATGTTGAAAATCTTCTTCCTATTGTAACAATATACACAGATAGACAAGGAAATATTTTGTACAGCGTGTGCAATGTAGGACAGTCAGATCTAGGACAAATAGACAACGCTTGCATAACAGAATCACGATCATTACGGACGTTTATGCTCGTTTGCTTGTATTGAATCTCTCCCATTAGTCTCTTTTTAATCACAGAGTGATTCTTCTTCAGAGAACGGGAGTTCAGTTAAGCACTGATTCAATTTCTGTACCAGATCATTAGCGTCATGTTTTAGTAGTTGTGAGTGCAAAAGTATGTTAAGTTTTAGATGATAAATATTTTCTTCAGCAAATGGTTCTCTCATTCATGGCCCAGTGTTGGAATAAAATTCTTCAGTCTTAATACACTCCTGGAAATGGAAAAAAGAACACATTGACACCGGTGTGTCAGACCCACCGTACTTGCTCCGGACACTGCGAGAGGGCTGTACAAGCAATGATCACACGCACGGCACAGCGGACACACCAGGAACCGCGGTGTTGGCCGTCGAATGGCGCTAGCTGCGCAGCATTTGTGCACCGCCGCCGTCAGTGTCAGCCAGTTTGCCGTGGCATACGGAGCTCCATCGCAGTCTTTAACACTGGTAGCATGCCGCGACAGCGTGGACGTGAACCGTATGTGCAGTTGACGGACTTTGAGCGAGGGCGTATAGTGGGCATGCGGGAGGCCGGGTGGACGTACCGCCGAATTGCTCAACACGTGGGGCGTGAGGTCTCCACAGTACATCGATGTTGTCGCCAGTGGTCGGCGGAAGGTGCAGTTGCCCGTCGACCTGGGACCGGACCGCAGTGACGCACGGATGCACGCCAAGACCGTAAGATCCTACGCGGTGCCGTAGGGGACCGCACCGCCACTTCCCAGCAAATTAGGGACACTGTTGCTCCTGGGGTATCGGCGAGGACCATTCGCAACCGTCTCCATGAAGCTGGGCTACGGTCCCGCACACCGTTAGGCCGTCTTCCGCTCACGCCCCAACATCGTGCAGCCCGCCTCCAGTGGTGTCGCGACAGGCGTGAATGGAGGGACGAATGGAGACGTGTCGTCTTCAGCGATGAGAGTCGCTTCTGCCTTGGTGCCAATGATGGTCGTATGCGTGTTTGGCGCCGTGCAGGTGAGCGCCACAATCAGGACTGCATACGACCGAGGCACACAGGGCCAACACCCGGCATCATGGTGTGGGGAGTGATCTCCTACACTGGCCGTACACCACTGGTGATCGTCGAAGGGACACTGAATAGTGCACGGTACATCCAAACCGTCATCGAACCCATCGTTCTACCATTCCTAGACCGGCAAGGGAACTTGCTGTTCCAACAGGACAATGCACGTCCGCATGTATCCCGTGCCACCCAACGTGCTCTAGAAGGTGTAAGTCAACTACCCTGGCCAGCAAGATCTCCGGATCTGTCCCCCATTGAACATGTTTGGGACTGGATGAAGCGTCGTCTCACGCGGTCTGCACGTCCAGCACGAACGCTGGCCCAACTGAGGCGCCAGGTGGAAATGGCATGGCAAGCCGTTCCACAGGACTACATCCAGCATCTCTACGATCGTCTCCATGGGAGAATAGCAGCCTGCATTGCTGCGAAAGGTGGATATACACTGTACTAGTGCCGACATTGTGCATGCTCTGTTGCCTGTGTCTATGTGCCTGTGGTTCTGTCAGTGTGATCATGTGATGTATCTCACCCCAGGAATGTGTCAATAAAGTTTCCCCTTCCTGGGACAATGAATTCACGGTGTTCTTATTTCAATTTCCAGGAGTGTATTTCCGCTTCTGGTTGTATAAAGTAGCTTCATATTCGGCGAATAGTCCGTATGTATAACGCTACGTATCGAAGGTTCTCTACACAGGAAACCAGCAGAATATTCGCTACTTTTGTCGAACAAATGCCAGACAGAATAACGTATCGAGATCACTAGAATGGCCGCGACTTTTCTCGTAGGTATGTGTTAGCTATCTGTGTGCCAGGCAGAAGCGTATAAAATACGATGACGCGGACGCGCATGCTACATAGGAAAGTACAACTAGCCGATAACACGATTCAGTCGAGTCGACTGACGAAAGAAACGAACGAATAGCGTGCGGGCTGACTGGTGGGGACGGCGCGGGTGGCAATGCGGGAGGCCCTGAAGGGCGCGCCCCCCATATGTATACGCCACTGCTGTCCACGTCTCACCGGTCAGGATATTTAGTAACTTGTTCATGGAATTCCCTGGCTGTAAGAAAACTGGGACTACACGAATTTTTTCCTTTTAATTTTCCTTCCTTGACTGTTCTACATTGCCACAAAGCACAAGAGGCGTCGAAAATTGAGAAAAGACACTATTCTTCTCCACGACAATGCAACGCCGCACACAACGCACAAATCACAAACTTTCTTTGAACATGTCCAATGGATTTTTGTCGTATTCCAACAGAACATTCTGTAGAAGGCTCCGACCGTTGTTTACAGAGTCTTGATGACTATGTCGAAAAATAGAGTTATTTGTCGTGTACTGCAGAATTCAATACATTTACTTCAACCCCAGACTAATGTGTAACTTACTTTTCAAATTTCCCTCTTACATCTCGCGAAATTATAAAGACGAGAAAATATGAGAAATTGGAGCTCGTGTGGTTGTTTATGCACAGTCGTCCTTTACGGACAGTCGAGGGGAGGGGGCTGTGGCAAAAGGTTGTAACACCAGAAGTAAACAGCCCTCTCCCTCCCCCCGCCCCTCCACCACCCCCACCACCACCACCTCCCGCGCCACGCACTGCAAGGCAGCTTGTGGGGTACTGTTGTATGAGTATACGAGTAGATGCAGCTGTATACTCTCTTAGGAATTCTAAGATTATCTTGTAACCATAACTTTAAGTACAGAGCTGTGTTCACGTTCTTAACAGATATGTAAGTTACGTCCTACGGTGTCCTTGAGAACTACATATTCGTTTTGCTGAATTTCTCAAATGACTACATTTTACATTTGTACTGTTGTTACGAGTGGTTATTCATGATCGCGATTCCGACCTGTTGTGCCCTTCTGAAGTGACAGCTGACTATAAAGTGCGTCTATGCATAACTGTTTAAATGGACAGTGGCTACATCTACAGATTTATGCTTTGCAGGATCCCTAATGCTGTGTGACGGAGGGTGCGTTGTGTATCTCTGGGCTCTTTCCCCTTTTCTTGTCCAGTTGTGAATGGTTCCCGGGAAGAACGATTGCTGGTAAGCCCCCGTGTGGGCTCAGACCCCTTTACTTTTACCTTC
The DNA here is from genome assembly GCF_021461385.2 of Schistocerca piceifrons. Lineage (NCBI taxonomy): Eukaryota > Metazoa > Arthropoda > Insecta > Orthoptera > Acrididae > Schistocerca > Schistocerca piceifrons. Next base: position 344,430,849 of record NC_060143.1, on the reverse strand, counting down.
GCGGCCTTTTCGCGAGATGAAAGTAGGAGGAGGCAACATATTGGTTGACTCTTCTATGAAAGTATGCTTTCGGAATTTTAACAATAAACCACACCGTGATGCAGAAAGCCTCTTTTGCAGTGCCTGTCACCTATTCTGCATGCATAATGAGACACAAGTCTTCGTCTTTGAAATAGAAGAAGCACTTCATGTGACAATTTCTATCGAATTCATATCGTCAGCGCCCTTCATTTTCAGTATGCACCCTCCAGGTGTGACAACTAACTTAACGGCCCCACAAAAATTTCAGTCAGTGTTACAGACGCCAGTGAGTGGTGAAGTTCCGCTATGAAAAATGTACTGCTACGGTCACCAGCAGTCGCAGTTGATCTCCATATCCTCTCGAATAATTTCAAAAAATAAATTAAAGAAAATGAGGAATTTAATTTATTGAACTTGTTTTGAACAGCTTTTCATGGGAACAAATGACTCTGAGCACTATGCGACTTAACTTCTGAGGTCATCGGTCACCTAGAACTTAGAACTAATTAAACCTAACTAACCTAAGGACATCACAAACATCCATGCCCGAGGCTGGATTCGAACCTGCGACCGTAGCGGTCGCTCGGCTCCAGACTGTAGCGCCTAGAACCGCACGGCCACTCCGGCCGGCTTTTCATGGGAACAGCAGAGAATGTTTTACTGACCCAAAGTGGTCTGTGTACATCTTTTCAGTGTGCTAATACAATTCCTTTTTGGTTTATTAGTACTCAATTATTTTCTCATTCATTAGTCTTTAACTTTAACTTCAAGTATTTACACAATTTGTCTTGCAACCTCGATGTGACTATAGAAATGTTGTCAATAGCAGCACTGTATATTGCCGTAACTCTTGTTATCAGTTGTATGGGGGAGAGTTAGATTATATGAAATGGCAAAGGGCTTGAGCCTAGCTACATAAACAGACTCCCCCTGAACTTTTAAATTAAAATTCCCACTTAACATTACGGTACGTAATTCTGTTTATAAGTTAAAAACTTTGATAACGTGCGTAACCTTTTCAAAAGTAGCTCAAAATCATTACATGGCGCCCAATGTATCGTTGCCATTACTTTGTGCTTTCCATCATTTCTATTTCTACAGCATAAGATTCAAAAGGCTAATTACTGAAAAACTAGAGGTTTATTTTGTATTACTTTTTAATGAAAATGATACCCATGGTCTCAGCCTCTCTCAATAGCTATAAATTCTAACGCGAAGTTCTCAATCAATGTCGGCAAAGCGAAACGACGCAAAACTACACAACTGCTCTTAATGACTAGAGAAATGATTGGCAGCCTTACTGTCTGCTAACCGGCCTCGCAGCTATACTGCACGTGCGAATCGCACGTCATGCGTGACATGGCCAGGGATTTCCATTTAATGAGCGATCGTGCAGCACGATTTGGCCGTTCACGTGCGATCTACGAAGCGATTGTCTTCCCATGTGTTTAGTTCAATTCGTGTGTAGAGCCTTTTAGTTTGTCTCGCCCTCCTTCTTTCTTACGTGTCTAGACAACTTTCTTGGCATTTAAATCGTCTTTATAGCTAGATAATGTGTAGTCATGTTTAGTTTTGGGGTCATACATTAAACTATTTCCAAAATCAGGAAAAAATCTCTAATTCACTATGGATAGTAATAATAATGATAGTAATAATAATAATAACAATAATAATAATGGTAATGATAATAACAGAGTACACCAGATGTCATGATTGTGGAGAAAATCTCATTAGCATTGCCACGTCCGGTGATAGTACAATGGACGAGAAAGAAGTTGAAAAAGAGCTCAGATACGAGAACTTGAAAATCGAAGCACAGCGAACCAATGAAAGTGGTCCCAGTGGTTCTCGGCACACTATAAGTCGTGCCAACAGATCTGGGTCGGCACTTGACAACCTTTGTCACTGATAAAATACTCAAGTGCGAACTATAAAAAGCAGCTTCACTAGTATCTGTTTGAATCATGCACCGGCGCATCGCTACTAATAAAATGCAAAATCCAGCATATTGACCTAATCTGCTGTGTCTATTGTTGTAATAATAATAATAATAATAATAGTAATAATTACAACTGTGAAAATTGTGTGTTGTAGCTTCTAGGACACTTGTTATAAGTACGGTGGATAAATAAAAATTAACAATGAAATTGATAACACGGCAGAACGACGGTAAACGCAACGTCTATCAGTCATCCCAGGGAAACATCAGATATTACAACAGTGGATAGATACTGGACCATTTTCTGGGAGATTATTAACGAATGAAGCGAAACTCCTTCTCAAGAGGCACTTATTAATTTAAGTTATTATTTCCTCCTCCTGTCGATGCTAATACAAATTTTCAGTTGTGTGTGACTGAAGAATTGTGAACTTTCACTGTCAGAGGGATCGATGAGCGAGTGCCATGTCGATGTCCACACCAGAGCACAAAGACGAGTTGCTTTCCCTTTTGTCATTGTCCGTTTGTATATTAATTACCTCTGCTGGAAAACACACTGAATTCTTAACGACGTAACAAGTGATGAAAGGAATTAAGCAACTTCTAAAGCAGAAAACAATTAACTATAAAACGGATACAATTATTTAAGCTGTTTGCCACGCAAAGAGTTAATAATGAGGCCTGTTTTGTTTCTGGTTCTAGATTTCTGTGCACGTGTCATACTATACGCTAAGATCACGTTTCTTGCATGATACTACACATATGGTTCTTCAAGCTGCATTGCTAGAAACAGCGGTAATAACTTTAGTGGATTATTTAGTTTTTTGCGTTTTTATTCAAAAGTATGTCATGATCTCAGAACAAGCTATTAGAACGTTTTTGACACTTGCGTCTCAGCAGTCAAGAGAATTAATACAGCACGAAATTAACCACAGCATTACAAATTAAAGATAATGAAGCCTATTCAGTGTCAAAATCAGCCGACTATCACTTAAATTTACTCACATTAATAAGTAACGTTTTCTTCTCAACTTTCTAGTCTTCTTTTTCTAGTTTTAAACATTGGCGACTTTTGTCAGTCGAAATATGTGTAAAGGTAAAAGAAATGTGGAATGCCGCAAATTAAATTAATGCTGACGGTAATGATGTTATTGAAAACTACTTTTGCCAACGAAAGAGTTGAAATCTATCTTTACCAGCTCCTTCTGAAAAGTGGAAAAAGTATAAAGAATGGTCAGAAACAGTCTGCAGAGCTTGTAATGGTGTTGCAGGGTAGGTTGTGCTGAGGGATAACTGTTAAGAAAAAAATTCGATACTTCGCGTCGTTTCCGAATTACTCAGGACTAGTCAATCAGGCGTTCCACGCTCAAGTTCACGTGGTCCGGCAGAGATGGTGTCGCCATAAGTGTACTTCGTTTGGTTTCCTACGACCAGAGAAGAGAGCAATACAGAAACAGGACATGGGACGGTAGAAAGGAGCGCATCCTAGCCAAAGGTTGAGCATTCTCGCACGCTATTATCTACGCTGTGAGAATAGCTGACACTAACTGAGGCGTTGAAATCAGAAGAGGGACATGTCACTCAACAGTAGTGTTGAGATATAGTGAAAAAAACTGTAATCTTGAATAGTATTATTCCCAAATCTTATAGTTAATTCCCACGTGCTCATCAGGAAGAATATAATCTTACAACAAAATTTGTAGTCATAGAATAAAGGCAAATAATGGAAAATGATGAGAGAAAATGACTGACATATCCCTTTCTTGATCTAAACCACACTCATTTTATTATAAATATCGTCTGACTAAAAGAATATTATATTTTCACGCAAAATATTAAGTATTCCAACATGTTTATACACATTAATGTTATTTACAAACATTCATAATTAAACAATACATATAAAAACAGACAAAACAGTGGAATACAATATCCTTTTTAGTGCCTTGACTTGTAACATGGGGAGTTAATTCCACGTTGTTTACTTGCTAAGCAACCCTGTTTAGTATGACGGACACATATGTCCATCAATTTGTCACTCTTGATCTCTGTCCCAAACTTCACTTCTAGATTCATTCTCTTCCACTCTAACATTTACTTTATTAAAGGCACATTTTTTAGAACTTTATCAAAATACTCCTGAAACTGCAAAGGAATAATATCAATGATGCGTGCAACATCCCATAATTTCCGAGGTTTCAGAGGAATGAGGTACATGTATGCTCTCGGCACTTCCAGAAAATGAGGGATTATCCCAATCTTAACCAGAGGAAATTCATATTTCACCATTCCATTGCTACTGGGTGAAACGGAGACGCATTTTCACTGTATAGTGCACTCGGATATTTTCTTAATGCGTTCCGCTACAGTACTGCCACCGCGTCTCAAGCTCTTTCATGTAATATGGTGACTTGTCTCTGTGACAAGTCCTCTTCCTGCACGGAAAAAATTTAACACTGGTTTAGACAGGGAAAAAATCACTGAACAAGTCCCGTTTTAGAACCAACAGATGCGGCATTGTGTGAAAATAACAACGTCAGCAATAACTCATATACCCCAAAAATTATAAGTCCCTTTTTTGATATCAGCGCCTCAATTGTATCTGGCGGGCCGTTTGAATCTGCCCGCGCAACGGTGTCTCTGGCTAAAGTCAGTGCCAATTAACTGGGAAACGGCGCAACGTATCGAATTTTTTCTTAAAAATTATTTCTCAGTGCAGCCTACCCTGCAACACCATTACGGGCTTTTCGGATTGTTTCTGAACACCTTGTATGTAGACCAAACACGAGTGTGTGGACAAGAAACTTATTTGCGTTCAAGACCTCGTAAAATTTTTGAATGAAAGAGAAGATATGCCATTGGTAAGAAAATTAAAGGAATAATATGACCAGAAAAGACAGCCTTGGTCTCACAAGGATCGAAATCTTGAAACTTTGGGTACGGTTTTGGAGGTTAAGGTCCCAAGTACCACAGCTTTTCAGTCATTTACCCTGGTTAGCCGCTATTTACAAGTAATCGACGACAGAAAAATTCTCAGTTTCGTATGATTAAAAAGATACAAGAAAACAGAGCAGTCAGGGTTGTGGTGTAATGGTTAACGAACATTTCTGACGTACAAATGTCAGGTGCTTCAAACTTTTTTAATTTCAGTTCTTTACTGAAAGTACTTTCATCATTTGATTACGTAGGCTTTCCCGGCGTAATAGTCTTGAAAGTCCCTTCGGGTTTGCTGCCGGATCCTAAAACCAACTTGACTCGATATTTCGGCGATCCAACTGTTCGCCATCTTCAGGAAAATGCTGCTTATGCTGATGAGTCCCGCTGAGAACTGACGCCAGGTTGCAAATCGACGTCCTATATAGGCCACCGTTCAGTACACGGCGCATGCGCCGCCCATCGCAGTTTGTGCCTTCCAAAACATGGAGGTGGCGCCGCCATTAGTGAAACACTGCTGGCTACAACAGCCGGAAAAATCGGCGGTAGCAGAACACTGCCTAAATGAGGGACACAAAATGAAATTTGAGGAAACTGTTGTGGTTGCCAACATTTCCGGCTTTTGGAACAGTGTGTATAAAGAGGCGATTGAAATTAGGTTGACTGATAATTTAATCAACAGAGACAACGGGTTTCCTCTTAGCAAAACGTGGAATCCTGTATTATCTCGCATCAAAACTGAACGTTCTTCGGTGCGGCCTTGATTGCAATATATCGTTGCCAGCAGTGTTTCACTAAGGGCGGCGCCACATCCATGTTTTGGAAGGCAGAAACTGTGATGGGCGGCGCATGCGCCGTGTACTGAACGGTGGCCTATATAGGACGTCGATTTGCAACCTGGCGTCCTGTCCTGTTTTTGATTATACTGTTTTTTATTATTTGTTCTCTTGATCTTTGTCACAAAATCTGTTGGCTGAAGAGCGGCATACTAAGCTGCTGCCAGCCCGCCCCCTTCGGGGGGAATTGAAATTCAATAAATGAAAAACCTGGCGTCAGTGCTCAGCGGGACTCATCAGTATAAGCAGCATTTTCCTCAAGATGGCGAACAGTTGGATCCCCGAAATATCGAGTCAAGTTGATTTTAGGATCCGGCAGCAAACCCGAAGAGACTTTCAATACTTTCATCATTATTTTCATTCCTAAATTAGTTTCAATGTACTTTTTTTCCATTTCCCATCCTTCATCATTTCATTTTAATTATCATATTCACTATGTCATTTGCTCCTATTTTGTCTTCCAATCATTCTTTTTTCACTTGGAATCTTTGTGCATGTGATTTCACTTATTTTTATTTATTAACTTCTACGTATTTAATTTCTTTATCTTTTGTATTTTCGTCCATGTTGTTGCATTTATTGTTTCCATTCCGCGTGTTGGTTGGATTTCGTATTCTTTATAATCCCTTCTTTCGTTTAAATCTTCATCTGTCTTTTTTTGTACATAGTGCAAGAAGAATTTCTGTTTTAAGTGTTTGTATGACAATTAACACTGAAAAAATAACGGGCATCTTGTAACGAAAACTAAATTTTTACACGATTTCACAGCCAGTGCAAAAAGATTATTTCGTCTTTTATTTTTTAATCGATTTTCAAAGTTTTAAGCATTATGGTAGATAAACAAAAATAATTAAAAACACACGCACAAAGATTCAAATCATTCTTTTTCCAACATTAAACAAGAGCAATTGGAATTGTTTATACATTGATTAAAATGACATGACAAAGGATAATAAATTTTTAAAAATTACATGTAAACCAGGTAACTGAATAAAAATAATGATGAAAGAAATTGTGATGAAGATTTTAAAATAAAAAATTTTAAGGCACCTGATGAGATTCGAACCCACAGTCAGTAAGTAAGTAACAAACGTACCTCAACCACTGTGCCACAACACTGCTCTGCCTAATATTATCCTTTTTAGGGGTCTCGAATATAACGGAAAATTCTGAATTTTCCTTTTGTCCATTACTTGCAAACAAGGGTCCACGAGGGTGAACGACTGTAGGATGTAACACCTGGTTCGTTAACCTACATCAGTGTACTGATTATTTCATAAATTCGAACCCACCCCTGGGGACCTCCTCTTCCCAGTCTTCCTGGAATTTAGAAAATTCCTTGTGAAAGCGATAGCAGCTACATTGATCATTCCATATATGCGGTTTGAGAACTGTGGACAGAGCACTGACGCCACATCACGAATAGTTATTTCGACTAATCTTGCTGCTGCAGAACACAGGTTCATAAACAAACAAATCTTTACTCCTGATTGAAAGAAAAGCACATCCCATGCATCCGCCTACTGGGATTCTACCTCCAAAGAAGGCGTTGAGATCACTATGTGCAATAACAGTCTACGTCAGACTTCGTTGCGCTTGAAAGCGGGCGCTCGATGCTAACCACTGCTAACCTCTTAACCACCTCAGCTGTTCAAGCACGCCTCCATGACCGATCCAAACTTCCATATGTCATACTGTCTACGACGCCACTGTTCGCAACTTTACTTAGATTCCCGCCACAGGGTTCCAAGGAGACAAACGTATTCAACGCTAGTATTACGACTGTCATTTTGCCTGTCAGTGCTTGTAATATTTACTTTGAACAATCCCTGAAGAAACAGACATTGATGATGTCCTTGCGGCTAAATTTATGAAATTTATTTGCAATTGCGGAATATTTCTAACATTAGCTGCATTAGGTATACGTCACCAACAGGTAATATCTTCATACCTAATGCACTAATGTCAGAAACAGTACGCAGTTGCTAATAAATTTAATTCTTCTTCTTCTGCCTATCCATTAATGGATGCTGGCGACCACGAGATGTATATTTGTTCTACAAACCGCAGTATGTAGTAGTTGTTCTACTTTCTCTTATCCACTGATTTACGTTATTCAACCAAGATATTCTTGTATCCCTTTTTCTTCTTTTGCACCCGATCTTCCCTTCTCTTATCAATTTTATATGCATATATTCTGAGGTGACAAAAATCATATGATACTCCTAATATCATGTCGGACCTCCATTTGCCTGTAGTACTGCAGCAACTCGGCGTGGCATGTGCAGAACAGGTCGCTGGAAATCCTCTGGATAAATATTGAGTACTGCTGCCTCTGTAGCCATTCACAATTGTGAAAGTGTTGCTGGTGCAGGGTGTTGTCCACGAACTGACCTCTCTACTATGTCCCATAAATGTTCAGTGGGACTCATTTCAGACGAGCAGGGTAGCCAAATCATTCGTTTTAGTTGTCCACTATGTTCTACGAACTAATAGCGAACAATTGTGGCCTGATGACAGGACATCATTGTTTGGGAACATGAAGTCCATGAAGGGCTGCAAACGGTAATCGAACACACCAATTTCCCATCAATGAACGATCCATTTGGATCGGAGGACCCAGTCCACTCCATGTAAACACAGACTACACCATTACGAAGCCACCATCAGCTTGCACTGTGCGTTGTTGACAACTTGGCTCCGTGGCTTCTTGGGGTCTGCGTCACTCTCCAACCCTTCTGTTACCTACTCATCTGACCAGGCCACGGTTTTCCAGTCGTCAAGGGTCCAACGGAGATGATCACGAGCCCAGGAGAAGCGCTGCTGATGATGTGCTGGTAGCAAAGGCATTCGTGTCGGGGTTTGCTACCATAGGCTATTTACGCAAAATTTCACCCCCATTGTCCTTACGGATGCGTTCGTCATACGTCGCACATTGATTTCTGTGGCTATTTCACGCAGTGTTGCTTTTCTTTTAGCATTGGCAACTCAATGCAAACGCCGCTGCTCTCGGTCGTTAAGTGAATGTCATCGGCCACTACGTTGTCCATGGTGAGAGGTAATGCCCGAAATTTAGTATTCTCGGCATACTCTTGACACTGTGGATCTCGGAATATTGAACTGCCAAGCAATTTTCGAAATGCAATGTCCCATGCGTCTAGGCGCTACAGTCTGGAACCGCGCGACCGCTACAGACGCAGGTTCGAATCCTGCCTCGGGCATGGATGTGTGTGATGTCATTCGGTTAGTTAGGTTTAAGTAGTTCTAAGTTCTAGGGAACTGATAACCTCAGACCTAAGTTCTAGGGGACTGATGACCTCAGATGTTAAGTCTCATAGTGCTCAGAGCCATTTTATTTGAACCCATGCGTCTAGCTCCAAGTACCATTCACATCCCGTGTTGCGACCGAAATCACGTCGATAACTGTTTCACGTGAATCACTTGAGTATAAATGACACATTTCAAACGCATCGACCTTCTTCACTGTTGGAATATTTAGTGTCCACCATTCAGAACCAATTAGAAGTCTAATTCAGATACAGCATCTCACTATTCGAACTCTAGGGTTAAGCTCTAGGTCTATATCTGTGAGAATTTTGTTGAATTTCATGAAAGCTTTACGGGAATTCTCTAAGCGACATTTTATCTCCATATCTGATCTCTATACTTCACAGAGCCACTGGCCAGATGTACTTCAATTTTTCTACTCTTTATATTAAGCTGTCACTGAATCGCAGATTTGCATTTGTAAACGAATCAGGATGTCGTGTGACAATCATAAAATGCCTCTTTTTGGTGCTGACATTCAGATCTAGATTAGTGTTGTAATCTCTTACTAGGTATTCCGTTTCTGTTAACAAAGATTTTGTGCTTACTTGACAACATAATTTGGCGCTGAAGATATTTTTCACAATATGACGTTTACCAGTGTGGGGGCTTGCAGAAAGTACCTGCAATGAGAGAGACCACCTGGAAAATAATTCTGGAAAGGAAGTACACAGTTGAGAAAAGCGAAGTTCCAGAAAAGTTGGAATCTTCAATGTGGCAACCATCACAGAAGTCACAGAACCTGAAGTCATTTCCGTGCAAGGATTAGAATGAGAAGAGTTCCTTGTGGCGGAGATTACGCAGACTGAATTAAATGCTTAAGTCATGGGAATGGGATGCACGAGCAGATGATCAAATGCTCTCAGTATTAAAATTCTCATTTGTTGGTTTTATTGGGGACTAGATTAGTTTTCGAAAGCAATTTATAATACCGTACGAGGATATCGGACGAAGAGAATTAAATTGCAAATGGAGGTTTAAAGCTATATTACGTTGGTTCCGCTTCGGCGGAGGTGATGACTTTCAGATAATTCGATCTGTAGATACGCCACGTCATCGCGTAGTTGCACAGAGTACTGAAATAACTTGCTAGAATCCGAAGTATTAAAGCGATATGAACCATCAGGAAACACCAAATAACATGTAACGTTCGTGTTTATTGAAAAGGTATATGTTTCCATTCAGGAGTAAATATTGCAGCTACGCGGCTAAGCCACGTCATCATAATTCGACCCCTGCATCTCATGTTAGCTGCGGTTATGCTTCCGTTGCTTGTAACACTAATAATATGGTGGTGTGGTAAGAGACGCGGTTGTGTGCAGAAGGGTAGAGCATGCAATTACAGAGTACGTTTAGAGATCACGACGTATCTGGATTGGACGGTCAGACAAATTCAGTTTAAATTGGGTGATGGCAAGGACGAGCTGTGCGATCATTACCAGAAGATGTGTAGGTAAAAATGTGTGTAACGGGTATGGGCCGATTAGTGGGTACTGTGTTGGGCTAGAGAATATATATCATCTGTCCAAAAAGTTCCGACAGTGATTTTATTTCTGCCGCATAAATAAGGTAGGCGTGGTAAATAGGATAGCAGTTTGAACTAACACCTGTAAACAGCAGATAAGCATTCAAATGAAAATACACGGTCCCATAGACCTTTTCAAGTCTCAGACATCTATGATGTGTATATGGAGACTGAAGCGATAAATGAAAATTTGTACCAAAGCCAAGATGCGAACCTGAGTCTCCAGGTAAGTAGGCAGATAAGCTAACCATCACGCCACCATGGCACACTACTACACTAGCACGCCTACCTCCTCAGTCCAAATTCCCATTCGCACCTCATCCCACGTGGTTGTTGTTGTTCTGGTCTTCAGTCCTGAGACTGGTTTGATGCAGCTCTCCATGCTACTCTATCCTGTGCAAGCTTCTTCATCTCCCAGCACCTACTGCAACCTACATCCTTCTGAATCTGCTTAGTGTATTCATCTCTTGGTCTCCCCCTACGATTTTTACCCTCCACGCTGCCCTCCAATACTAAATTGGTGATCCCTTGATGCCTCAGAACATGTCCTACCACCCGATCCCTTCTTCTGGTCAAGTGGTGCCACAAACTCCTCTTCTCCCCAATCCTATTCAGTACCTCCTCATTAGTTATGTGATCAACCCATCTAATCTTCAGCATTCTTCTGTAGCACCACATTTCGAAAGCTTCTATTCTCTTCTTGTCCAAACTATTTACAGTCCATGTTTCACTTCCATACATGGCTACACTCCATACAAATACTTTCAGAAATGACTTCCTGACATTTAAATCTATACTCGATGTTAACAAATTTCTCTTCTTCAGAAACGCTTTCCTTGCCATCGCCAGTCTACATTTTATATCCTCTCTACTTCGACCATCATCAGTTATTTTGCTCCCCAAATAGCAAAACTCCTTTACTACTTTAAGTGTCTCATTTCCTAATCTAATACCCTCAACATCACCCGACTTAATTCGACTACATTCCATTATCTTCGTTTTGCTTTTGTTGATGTTCATCTTATATCCTCCTTTCAAGACACCATCCATTCCGTTCAACTACTTTTCCAGGTCCCTCGCTGTCTCTGACAGAATTACAATGTCATCGGCGAACCTCAAAGTTTTTATTTCTTCTCCATGGATTTTAATACCTACTCCGAATTTTTCTTTTGTTTCCTTTACTGCTTGCTCAATATACAGATTGAATAACATCGGGGAGAGGCTACAACCCTGTCTTACTCCCTTCCCAACAACTGCTTCCCTTTCATGTCCCTCGACTCTTATAACTGCCATCTGGTTTCTGTACAAATTGTAAATAGCCTTTCGCTCCCTGTATTTTACCCCTGCCACCTTTAGAATTTGAAAGAGAGTATTCCAGTCAACATTGTCAAAAGCTTTCTCTAAGTCTACAAATGCTAGAAACGTAGGTTTGCCTTTCCTTAATCTTTCTTCTAAGATAAGTCGTAAGGTCAGTATTGCCTCACGTGTTCCAGTATTTCTACGGAATCCAAACTGATCTTCCCCGAGGTCGGCTTCTACTAGTTTTTCCATTCGTCTGTAAAGAATTCGTGTTAGTATTTTGCAGCTGTGGCTTATTAAGCTGATTGTTCGGTAATTCTCACATCTGTCAACACCTGCTTTCTTTGGGATTGGAATTATTATATTTTTTTTGAAGTCTGAGGGTATTTCGCCTGTTTCATACATCTTGCTCACCAGATGGTAGAGTTTAGTCAGGACTGGCTCTCCCAAGGCCGTCAGTAGTTCCAATGGAATGTTGTCTACTCCGGTGGCCTTGTTTCGACTCAGGTCTTTCAGTGCTCTGTCAAACTCTTCACGCAGTACCGTATCTCCCATTTCATCTTCATCTACATCCTCTTCCATTTCCATAATATTGTCCTCAAGTACATCGCCCTTGTATAGACCCTCTATATACTCCTTCCACCTTTCTGCTTTCCCTTCTTTGCTTAGAACTGGGTTTCCATCTGAGCTCTTGATGTTCATACAAGTGGTTCTCTTATCTCCAAAGGTCTCTTTAATTTTCCTGTAGGCAGTATCTATCTTACCCCTAGTGAGATAAGCCTCTACATCCTTTCATTTGTCCTCTAGCCATCCCTGCTTAGCCATTTTGCACTTCCTGTCGATCTCATTTTTGAGACGTTTGTATTCCTTTTTGCCTGCTTCATTTACTGCATTTTTATATTTTCTCCTTTCATCAATTAAATTCAATATTTCTTCTGTTACCCAAGGATTTCTACTAGCCCTCGTCTTTTTACCTACTTGATCCTCTGCTGCCTTCACTACTTCATCCCTCTCTTCTTCTATTGTATTTCTTTCCTCCATTCCTGTCAATTGTTCCCTTATGCTCTCCGTGAAACTCTGTACAACCTCTGGTTCTTTCAGTTTATCCAGGTCCCATCTCCTTAAATTCCCACCTTTTTGCAGTTTCTTCAATGGGGGGGTCCCACGTGGTATTTCCCTCTAAACTCGAAAGTCTGAAACTTGAAAATGTCTCTGGAACCGTATAGTTTCATTTGACTGAAGCACCTATGCCTGGGTTTCAGGCAGAATCCCCCATTTCGTTCGACCTGAGGTGCTATTCCAGTACAGCTGGAGAGCTTGTGCAATGCTGGAACACTTTGACGTCATAGCAGACATTCGAGCCAATACGACACACTAGTTGAACAACATATCAAAGGAGTTTTCTGACAGTTCCACATGATTGTATGAACGTTCTCTGCACTGTACTCAAGTAGGAGAGACTATGTAAAACACATGAAGCACTGAAACAACCATCTCCTCTTATTTCTATGTTATTTTAATCCTCTCACGGAAGTTTTTGGACTGAGATGAGAGCAAATGCTGGAAAATAAATGTGATTTTGCACATAGAATTGTGTATGTGATCCCGATGACTCAATGAGGACCATTTCGAGAGATGCGCACGGACAGGAGAAATACAATCTGAATCAGCAAGTCCCTTATCCACATCTGCATCCGCAAGTCTGTCACTGCATACGTAGAAATTACAAAACTGATGAATCATTTTAAGTTGTTCGGTGCGCCGGAGCTCTGACGAAAGGCTTGTAGCTGTCTTGAGTTTTCGTTTGCCGAATTCGAACCTTTTAGAGACCAGTGTTAACCACATTTTAATATAGCATGGCCTGTCATATTTTTAATATGGTCCATAAGTTATGGCTTCCTGCCGTTGTTAATGATACCGGTTTTGTGAATTTCTCTGCGGAACACTTCTACTACATTGGAAACTACTCGTATAATGAAGTCGTCACAAATTGTCATCACATATTGCATAATGTCAAACATTTTTAATGTTGTTCCTTTACCAAATGTACGTTAACTCACTACAATGTGACATAACATCACTTTGCTACACTTCTAAATCTAATAGGAGTTGCAATATGTGTTGTAGTTTAAGAGAAATGTTGAGAAACTCACTTATTTTGTACCGATCATTGTTTATGTCGTAACTTAGCTTCTGCTAAGACGAAAGTAGGATGTTCGTGTACTTGTGAAGTAAAGGAGGAAAAAAGGGGTGTCTCCATCTTCAGCTCTTTCAGGTGTCAATATCGCTTCTCCCCTCTCTAGGACAGTGAGAATTCCGGTCGACACTATAGCACTCCTTTCAGAACGAGTGATAAGAGTGACTTAAAACAATTATAATGTCAGTCATAAGGAGGGGAGTAAGGCAAGTATCCCGATTATCACCATATTAGTTCAACTTATTTACTGGAAAAAACGATTGAAAAATTGAAAAGAATAACCAAAGGAATTAATATTAACGGGGAACGAATACAGTGTATCCGTTTTGCAGATGATATAGTAGTACTTGCAGAATCAGTACAGGAAATGGAGTTTATGTTGCTAAAATTTGCCAAAATCCGCCAAAATCCTAAGAGAATTTAATCTAAAAAAATTAAGAAGAAAATAAAAAGTATGGTAGTGGGGAAGACAAAAGAAAATGGTAAAGTTAATATTAAACTAGAGGATGATGTTCTAGAGCAGGTCGAGAACTTCTGTTATTTGGGAAGCACAATCACTGACGACAATAAATGTATCACAGGTATAAAGAGAAGAATAGCCTTGGCAAAGCAAGCTTTCAAAAATAAAAGGAATTTACTAACAGACAATCATGTAAGCCTAGAAAGTAGGAAAAAGTTTGCCAAAACTTTTGTCTGGATGTGAAGCGTGGACTCTGGGAAAGGCAGAGAAAAAGAGACTGGAAGCAATGCAAATGTGGATATGGAGAAGAATGACGAAAGCAAGCTGGGTGGATAGAAAAAGTAATGAACAGGTCTTAAGAGAAGTGAATGAGAACAGGACGCTGCTAAATTATATAGGAAGAAGAAAATCAAAAATGATAGGGCACATAATGAGACACAACCAGTCCCTAAAGAATGTGTTTAAAGGAAAAGTTTTAGGTAAAAAACCAAGAGGCAGGCCAAGGGCAACGTATTTTAATAACATCAAAGAAGATATGGCGATAAAATCGTATGAAGAATTGAAGAGGATGACAATGGAGAGAGGGACGTGGCTAAATCGACAAGGCATAGCCTTTAGTTTATGATGATGATCATATGTAATCCAAATAGGGAAAGATCGTAATACTGGCATAATCCTTTAACCTTTTAACAATGAGGTAATTATTACTGCGGATGTCTGCAGATATACCCGGGGATGTAGGCATCGGTGTGGGCTTTTATCCACAAAATAATTGTTATTGAGAATATCCACATCCGCCCTGGTCTTTCACCGTAAAGAGCTTGATTTGCAAAAGAGTTATACATTCGTCTGCGGTCTGAAAGTAGTCTGTTCTACTCAGGAGTTTTGTATATTTATGGCACTAAATGAAAGCTATTTCGTTGAGATAGCGGTGCCAATCAGAAGCCGTTCATAAACAACCATTCATTTTAACCTGCGTTCTGGAGAATAAGATTTTTTCTGAAATAAAACCATCAATAAGCTTATTCTACATCTCAGAGTGGTTCAATATTTTTATTACTCGCCTCCAGTTTCTGATTAAAGAGTAGGACATATAATTTATTTGCAAAAAAAAAAAAAATCTGGTGGTCTGTCAAACACGATATTTCCACTCTTCTGAGACGACTGGAAGCATAATAAGATTTTATTTAGAATCCACGATTCGAGTAGCCTGTTGCTGACTATCACAAAAAAGAATCAATTTAAAATAATGTTTTCCATTTTATTCGTCTTACAGCAGCATACAGGGTGGTTGGTGTTTGGAGAGGAAAAGTCAATATTTTAAACAATGATAGTATAAGTAATTCTGAACAAAAAATGCTATATGAACGTAAGTCCGCAACTGCTTCGTTGGGGAGGTATGGGTATTGAAAGGAACTTTAATTCTGCAAAATTCATGTGCACAACGTGAACGTATACGCAATACAACTGGACCGTAACGTGATTTGCTTCCAAACAATGCACAGGTACATGCCATGTTTACGCTATGCAACCTACCACGTATTATGGTTATGTTACATACATAGTACGTAGTACAATCACCCGTTGTTTGCGCTGTTGTGCCGTGTAAGCCGCATTGTGTAGTGTACCGGCGACAGATCGGTTAGCTGTGTAGTGTATTTCAGCGCCTTGCTAATTGTAGAGCTGCGAAACGAAATTTAATACAGGAAATCGAGTCACGGTATGAAATTCTCGGTATTTGATGACTTCAACATCGCCAAATTTTTCTTTGCACACCAGTCTGGGAAGAATTCCGACACATGGAAAACTTTTCTAACAGATTCGGTAGCTTCGCTATGGAGTGACGTGATATTGCGGTGTGTGGTTCATTAGTGACATTCTCAGAGAAACAGTCTCACATTTTCCCCAAGGAAATTTACAGATCGTAAAACGTATCGTTTATTTTACTGTCTAAATCGCAGTTTTATTTTTACGACGTCACTTTCGACCAAAGTTAATTATATTCAGATATAAATTAAAACAGAGTAAAAAGAAAAGTATTTAGTTTCCATTACTGTGTAATAAGTAAAAAAGTATTACAGATAAGCATTAACCTATGTGGTTGCGTAAGGAGCATGTCGTGAAGTAATGTAAATTAGATACATACTATTTTGCTGTGTTTTATTTTTGGCTCTGAAGATGAGTAACTTTTAACGAAACTAGCCATACCACAAAAATAAATAAGAAACTGAGACGGCGAAACAAACGATACATTTTAGATGTTAATGCAATTGCGGAACATCTCGCGACAAAAATGTCGGAAAAACTGAATATACAATTTCTTAAAATCTAAACTGAGATGCCATACGCCGGTTATTGTTGTATCTTATGTCTCATCGTGGTCAGACTTTCGCGGAAACTGTTTGATCGTACACTGCACGTAGTCATTTCCTTACGAAAGGGCGCCTTGTGTATTCAGGATGAAACAGCAGTTGTGTTCAACTCTCAGCTTAGTTGGAGACCTATCCACCAACCCAGCTGACAGTGGAAACTCTAGCCAGTGCATTAAAAATTTTGTAACGTGTCGGAATGAAACCACTCCTACTTTCTTACTAAGTGGTTAGCCATCCATGTGTAACGCGCAGTCAGTACGGTATGAATTGGACATTCAAAGAAGCTACCATCCCCCTTGAAAATATCACTCACAGATGGGGACGAAACGTTGGTTTTAAGGTGAAATCCATTCGATCGCGGCATAATAGCCTGGAACATTTTATTGATTGTGAAATTTCCGGCCGTGAAAGTTTAAATTTTACATGCACTTTCAGGTTTTTTATTCAGCTGATTTTTCGTACCATTACGTATGAGTAGCATCTCAAGCCAGGATCAATGCAGTTTACTTCAGCTAAGACTCTTGAGTAAATGTACACTCTCATTAACCACGCACCATGCAAATAGTTAGATGCATATTTCAAATGCTATATTTTAGCATATCATAAGAACGGGTTTTCCAAACGACTGGCGGATTTTAAATGGTGATACGATAACTCCCTGACATTCCGAAATTCTGAAGAAAATTATTAGTAAGCATTTCCCAGGAATTGTCTTTGCAATTTCGCTTATGACAACAGACATCGCTGAAACCACGAGACATGTAAAGTATTTTTGTATCTAGTAAGGCTGCTGGTGACCAAGCTATTGAATCCCTAACTTCAGCATCTCCCGCAAATTCAGGCAAGTCCTTCTCCGGCAGAATACGAGCTGTTCATAGAGAACGCAATACAGAATACAGGTGCACAGCGAGGTCGTCTGTACCGGGGTAGTAAGGTGCGTTCCCATCTGGTTCATATAGATGATGATGATTATGATGATGATTGGCGTGTGGGGCACTCAACTCCGCGGTTATCAGCGCCCGTACAAAGTCCCAACCTTTGCTCAGTCCAACCTCGCCACTTTCCTCCATCCTTTTTCTACGATAGAAGATTAAGCTTTTATTGAACTGCTGTATTGTCTGTAATCCAGTTACATAATTCCAAATCGATACGTGCTAACTGCCAGTTTACTAGATGCTCAGTCAATGGTGACAAGTTTTCTTCTAACACCTTCTTATAACAAATTGTACCACTTTCAGTGCACTGGCGGATAGAAGCAGTAATTTTTCTTCTCCGCATCCAAGTTACGACACGGAATACACTTCATATTGCACTTTAGCTTCCAAACTACGAAGTCATATATGACATTTAAAATAACTTTTACCGCTATATCTGATGTCTTTCAGTGGTAATTTCATGTTAATTGCCTTATCCTAATGAAGTCTCGTAACAAAGTGACAAGTACGGACGCTTTGTAACGGGTATGTGTCTCGATTACATCCGATACAATATTTAGACATTACTTTTTGAATGCTACTGCTGAGGCTTGTAGCGATGTGCACGGCATTCTGTTGAGTTCCCCGTCCCAGCGTTGTGCTATATGCCGCGCATACCGCCCAGTCATCAGCCGTACATCAAACATCTTTGTGATCTTTCGTCTTTGTCGACGCCGGATGAGGGTACAACAGTAATCGGTAGTGAATTTAAGAGTTATGTACATGATGGGTTTCACTAATACTGAACGGTCATATAATACATAAAATGTGTCTCTCATCTCATTTACGGAGGGTCTCTGGATGATTCATTTCTTGAGCACGCATTTTTTAGTTGTCAATATGGTTATCTACACATTTTACAAATTAAAGTTCCCCGCTACGCTTTTAAGTCTGTATGTGGAGACTAATACCAGGAGATGCTACAAAGATTTTGATGCTGTTTTCACTAACTAATACTGAGATTTGGGTATTTGGGTATTTAATTTATTACCGCTCCCTCCGGTAAGTCATCCACCCGCAAGTAGTTAGTTTTAACTGTGCAATACCATAGCGGGTCACTGACATAGCATAACTGTGCTGTAACTGTGTGCGTATTCCTAATATTAAAGAATGCTTGATTATTCTACGTATCAGACAGCTACTAAGAAGGTGAGAAACTTGCCCATTAGAAAAAAAAGCAAAGCAAGACAACTACTAAGAAGGTGAGAAACTTGCCCATTAGAAAAAAAGCAGAGACAAACACGATTGCATCTCTTTCAGCGAAACGCGCTATTACTATAAAAGACATTTCGACATTTTTTAAGTTGCCCAAGAACTATTTCAAATGTTTCTTTTTCAGTTAGTACAAATTTGCTGCGCTGTTGGAATAAATATCTGATGAAGTGATGCAGATTTACTGGCACAATGATTAGTTAAACGAGTTTCTCAGTGTTACTGGACTCTGGATTCTTTGCCAAACTCAAACTCCACAAGCATCGGATTAGTAGCTGTCCTTTTCTAATACGGTTCCGTATGTCAATAAGTAAAAACGTAACTATTATAAAATCACTTTGTTAACCGCCTGACTATCTGTCCGTCTGCTAAGACCCCTTTTTCTCAAGAACGGTTAGAGCTATGAGGTTGAAATTTATGCCAAATACTAAGTTCTGCGATCCCTTGGCATGTAAAAACTTTCAGTTCCTAAGCCAATGCAGTACAAGATTCGGACATTTACGCCACATATTTTAATAGTTGCAAACTCACTCATCTAAACTTATAGCGTACTTGCCGTTGACCTAGAATCATGAAATTTGGCAAGAAGCAAGGTTTCAAAGTATAAGCAAGGGAAAAAATCCGAAAGCGATTAATTTGTAATTATATCACACGAATAAAACATTTTTTGTCATTTTTTGTCTGTCTGTGTGTGTACTAGGATAGGACACTTTTTTCTTTCTCAGGAATGGTTAGAGGTATCAAGTTGAAATTCATGTCCACTACTAAGATCTACAGTCCCTTGGAGATGCAAAAATGTGAGCTTCTAAGTCAACGCAGTCAAAAATATACTCCCATTTATGTCACATATTTTGACATTCGCAAACTCACTCATCAAAGTCTGTAGATTAATCATCTATATATATAACTGAGTTTGCACTAAACCTTCAGAGCTCAAGTCCTAGTGGCCCTTGTTCAGTATTCACCCCAACAGAATAGACGAACAGTCTAGGCGAGAGCACGTAAATCGTTCAGCCTTGAGTTTGGTTTAGAAGATGGAGCGGTGAGCGACCTGTTGTTTACGTTGTTCCCCATAGAAGAGGCGTGCTGTTTTTCTTTCCGGGCTTTCGGCTGCCGCTGGATGTTGCGGCAGGTTTGTTGGTTTCTGCAGTACTCTTTTATTTTGTGTGCGTTCTCGTGTTTGTGTTCACTCGACGTCTTTTTTCACTTTGTTATTTTTGTAGCGACGTCACTGTAAACATTTAACTTTTAGACCCTCGGTTTCTTTTTATCTGTAACAGTTTAAAGAGTCCGTGCCTAACACACTAAGAATTCTGGGTAACACATTTATTTCTAACGTTTTAGGAACTGTTATTAATATCGTAAAATGGTTGTCGCAAGAGACCCTGTGAAGAGGAGAGATTAATTTGGTGTTTATAGCCATAACTGCTTTGTATGCAGAGATACTAATGCAAGCACGTTATATTTTTAAGGCCACTGCCCTTCATTTAATGGCATATCAAAGAGTGGGAAAAGAAAAAAAGACATAAAATGTTTGTTAAACACTACAAACAAATCTGTCACAGTATTAACCAGACTCTGCGAAATGTGCAGTTTCACTTCCACTCCATTGTGAAGATAGCGTAAAGGGACCCACATCAATGTGTACGAGACCGGGTATCGAACCTGGATACTATGTTATGGGGAAAATGCTGTTACCAACTTAGCTGTTGAGGCACAAGAAAGGAGTTGATTCAAAATTTTAATTATATAATGCCATTCTGGCACAGATTTCGAGTTCTGGTCAGACACAGTTCCAATCTAGCAATGAAGCGTTACCTTTTACTTTTTGTTTAGCAGATGTTCAAAATGATTATGTACAAAGAAAAGTCAGATGTTCTTGAATATGTTCGGTGACATATTTTCCTAGAGTGCTATTTGTTAAAAAACCAGATCGCACTTTTGTGACCATGGTGGACGTTTGTGTTTAACGAAAGTACTAGATCTACGTAAGATGGGAGTCTATGTCTCCGAAAACAAGTGATGAATTTCACTTCGCTTGTCTTCTTCCTGCCTCCTTATTTTGTCTTCTATTCTCAGGTTGTACTAACAACATGAAAGTGTACTATGTCTGTAACTGTTGGCTTAATAATTATATTATTTACCGTGTTTAGTCCTGTTAATTATTTTAAACGTGGTCGCTAGCCCGTATCCTTGTCATACAAATAACTTTGTATTTTTGATGTATTTTTCAGCGCAAAATATGAGAAGTTGCAGGCGAATTGTTTGGCGGTGAACAACCAAACACTATTCGTGTTCTTTCATTGACTGTTTCGTTAACGGAAGCTAGAACCTTTCAGAAATTTCTACTGACCATTTTCATTACCTTACGTAATATTTTTTTGTACGAAGTGTACGGTGTTGACCGGTAACCCGACGTCAAACAACGACACCAAACAAATCTACTCATTGACTTGATGCATCCCCAATTACAAAAAAAAATTTGGGTGATAGATTGAATCAGGTAAAGAGAAAATATTCAACCACGGTCACATTTTTACCAGTGTACTGCACCATTCAATTTCCTTACATTGTTATCCGTCATCAGTGTGGCTTACCGTCTGGTCGCTACAATTACATTACGTAAAAAATCATATATTTCATTCTGATGTCGCCCTGTGAGAAACTGTCAGTGAAATATGTCACTGTGAGACGAAATGCAAAGCTAAAGCAACAAATTTCTTTTCGCATTAATTTTAACGAAATATGTCATTACTTAAGAATAGTTCTGTTGAAAAAAGTACCTGGTTTAACATATTGCAAACTAGTATGCAAACGCTTATTATTATTACTAGCGGTGAGACGTTAATCCTTCAACGGCAACCGGCAGCCGCTGAAAATTGTCCAAAATCAGATTGTAATTTAAAGATATATGAACAGAAAAAACCGCGTCATCTGTGTGTTCAACAGTATGATTTATTTTTTTGAATGCAGTGATGGTGCTTTTTCCACCACCCAGTCAGAACAGAAGTAAGTCGTTTCTTGCTTCTCTAATTCTTTAACGATCGAAATTATTTTTTGATTCCTAATAGATAAACCTCAACAGAGCTGCCTAACGGAAACAGCAAAAAAATATTCAGCGACGCTACTGACTAGAAGCTAGGCTCACTGCCTAACATCCCCCCAACACTCCATTGGTGATGACATCACAGTGACTCCACTGAAACAAAATTGGCAGGCAAGGGAAACTCCAGCACTGGTCGAATAAACTTGAAACCATTTCTTTAATATTATTCAAATTTATACCGTATTTTACTGTCATTCAGATTTGTACGACCAATGCTGGAGTTTCCCTTGTTTGCGTTGCTTGTTGTGTGGTCGTGGTGCACAAACATCCTAATGGAATCCAGTGTCACTGAAACAAAAATAGCCTAATCAGTATAGCGGTAGACAAAGAAGTGCAAGACACAAAAATAATTACTCTCCTCTCCCTCACAGAAAACATCTGTTTTCTAACGTTGAGCGATTTATGAAATAGCGCTCCGAGGGACACCTTGTACACCTGGTAAACCTTATCTAGCCCGTAATTTTCTCGGCTACAGTGACGCCTTGTCAGACAGCAGAATTTTTTTCAGATTATTCAGTTAGAACTTTTGCTTGGATATTTGTAAATATTACACAAACACACGTTTGGTAGAATGTTTGCTTGACGGTCTTTTTGTAACATCAATAAAAACGCAACGTGCCAGTCACTACATTACGAAACCATCATTAAAAAAAAAAAAATTACCGCTCTCTTAGGAAGCTTTACTTCATTATAAGATGACAGTTCCGGATGGTTCAAAAATGTTCAAATGTGTGTGAAAACGTATGGGACTTAACTGCTAAGGTCATCAGCCCCTAAGCTACTTAACGTAAATTATCTTAAGAACGAACACACACACACCCATGCCACAACCTCCGCCGGGACCAGCCGGATGGTTAGTTCAGGTGCATCACTCCTAGAAAAACACTGATGTTGCATGTGCGCAGTCCTGTACATCTGCGTTTGGTACTTTTCTCTCGAGCACTTCGTTTGAGCGTGACACAGTAGGAGCTGTCGGCATAATTGTGGATAAGCATCGAAATTGGGAAGCACTGACTTCTCGTATCTCGTTGAAAATAAGGTTTGTGACTCAATAAATAACTATTATGTTAGATTTAAATTTCCTTTCACATGACTGTTCAAATTACGAGATACGAGAACAATTTGTTTTCCTCCACAACCTCGTCACTGTCCGGTAGCGTATTCTGCGAACATAAAAATCTGAGGGGATAAGTAGTGACTGTTAAATGATAGAGAGAAACCTTTATTTACTTTTCTTTATTCTTCCTATGAAGACTAAAAATCGTCGGTTGTCAACGTGCAGTTATATACGCTACGTTTATGTGCTAAGCGGGTTAGAACCCGCAGTAATAATTAATCGTGTTATGTTACCACAAATTGGCACCGATCTAATTACAAGTAGCGTCAATCCTCTACAGATAATTGGCCACAACTCATCTCTCATAATGTCTGCGCCTTCGCAGAATGGACATTTGCTCGATCAGAGAGTGAAAAAGAATAAAAAAGAAGAAATCATGTACCTACGTCGCTGCCCTGCTAATAATCACAGAGGGCAGCGTATTAAAACACGTAGCAAGAAAATTACTTTCGTACATTGGTGTGCCGCGTGGGATAGCCGTGCTGTCTAAGGCGCCTTGCAACGGTTCGCGCGGCTCCCCCTGTCGGAGGTTCGAGTCCTCCCTCGGACATGGGTGTGTGTGTTGTCCTTAGCGTACGTTAAAGTTAAGTAGTGTGTAAGCCTACGGACCGATGATCTCAGCAGTTTGGACCCATAGGCAGTTTGTAAGGTGTCAGGCAAATCCAACACCTTCCATGAAAGCCCTGACATGATAAGCAGATCCAGCAGTATGTCACATAGCTCTGAATAAATCGTGACATTAAATTAACCAAAGTAATAACGAGTAACGAGTGAGCAAATGGAATACCACAGACTAACACAAGAATGCCTAAATGCATGTCACACCTTCCCACCGTGAGACATACGCAGTTCCGAGGGGAGAAACGAGAACAGAAGCCGAGAGCAGAACCGTGTTAAGCTAGAAGGTCCTACGATAAGGGACGGACACCCACGGCGCCAGCCAACCGCAAGGACCACCCCCCAGCCCATGTTAAAAGATAGAGCCCTGCAGAAGAACAGTATAGATCTTACGATAGCACTAAAAGGGCCACACCAGCTGCAAGTTTTAGCGTGAGACTTTTCCGCGTCCCTGTTACGTTGCAAACGTTAAAAACATTGTCCCACCACGAAAAGTAACCGCCAGGACCACCCCCCAGCCCATGTTAAAAGATAGAGCCCTCCAGAAGAACAGTATAGATCTTACGATAACACTAAAAGGGCCACACCAGCTGCAAGTTTAGCGTGAGACTTTCTCGCGTCTCTGTTATGTTGTAAACATTAAAAACATTGCCCCATCACGAAAAGTAACAGCCAGCATCACCCCCCAGCCCATGTTAAAAGATAGAGCCCTCCGGAAGAACAGTATAGATCTTACGATAACACTGAAAGGGCCACACCAGCTGCAAGTCTTAGCGTGAGACTTTTTCGCGTCTCTGTTACGTTGCAAACGTTAAAAACATTGCCCCACCACGAAAAGTGTAATATTTATCATTGGATAGACAGAATTCTTGTAGGCGGAGCTTAAGGTTAACATTGAGACCCTGATTGGTCAGATGAAAACACAGCCAGATAGTTTTTTTTAAACCAACTTCGGTAACTTGTAGTAAGGAGAAGTTAGGCGAGCTGTATGGAGCCGTGCCGCCCGCCGCCCCCTGACACTGCCTAACCAACGACAAGGAAATGAACGCACGCGATGCCGCATTAAAGCGCATAAAGCTTCACTCAGAACTGCGGAAGTTTCATCTGTTACACCCCCTTTTTGCGTAATACTAGTGTCGATCGTCAATTAAAGCTCATGGTATTCACGTTTGCTACGTAAGTTAAAATCTGAAGCGTGATGATTTTTCTGTTATATAGTTATTGAGAAGCCACATCAGTCACTGTAATTTACGACAAGTTAGATAAGTAATTAAAGATAATTGAGGGTCACTGTAAACCATTTTGATAGTTTTCTCTTTTGTGAAACTTAATTTAAACCTAGATTATAGATGTGATATGGCATAGGTCATCCTTCGATCCACTGTAGAACTTGGAAACCCACTCAGGGAGTATTCGTTCACATTTTTGTTGAACGCAGTTGGTTTTTATCATCCTGTATTAAAATATTTCCTTTTACCAATAGTGCAATTTATAAACAATGTTTTGTGAGTAGAATAAAATTTCCAATGGTACACTTAACTGCTTTTTCGACGTTATTTTACCAGCTAAGTAAAAAATAGGAAAGCCTTGAACCCCTTCCACTAAATTTAGTTAGTATTAAGATTCTTTTACAGGGAGTGCAGTGGAGCTGACGCTGAAATCATTAAGTATTTGGTTATATCATCGCTAGTCTCACTGAACTCTTCTGAATTCTACATGTCAGGTGTGGTCTGGCGTCTCCTTACCAGCAACAGGTCCCAGGTTCAAACTAGTCAATTCCCTAAAAAACACGCTCAGAGCATCGTTGCGCAAAAGTGGTAGGGAGACACGATATAGAACAAACAGACACCAAGCAGAATGTTAGAAAACGGCGATCCTTCCAGGATGGTAAAATACCATGATTGAAGGTCGAACACATACCTAACTAGGTCAGAAAAATATCCTGTTGAAAAATTTTCGTAATAAAATTTATTTTTTTGAAAGTTATAAACAGTCGAAAACAGTAGCTACAGCGATAGGTAGTAAGAAAATATTCAATAGAACGTGAGACATTCTAGCAGAGACAATAGCATAATTAAGTTATGAAATTTTAATATTGTTAGAATTAAGTTTTTTCTCCAACGCAAGCGCACAGGTGGTGGATACATCGTTGACAAGTTGGTTCTGACCCAACAAGTAAGTGAATGGAATATCAGTCTTGGGTATAATAAGTGTCAAGTCGTGTGAACAAAAAGTTTATGAAACGCGTGAGATCGTATGAGCGCATGTTGACGCGAAGCAGGGCGCGTGAATTGCTTTTAAAACAGAAAATAAGGGATTCAGATAGATTAGCAATGGCAGATCGAGACCTTGACCGAATTGAGGTAGAGACCCAACATAAAGATGGACAGAGAATAGAGGACAGTACAACAGACGATGCAGTATCGCGATAAATAGGACAGATAACGCACCACAACGAGGATAATGTACGCCATGGCACAGAAAACTAGTTCAGCATACGACATAGGAACAGGAAAGTAGAGAGACAGCCGATGAGGATTCTAACCTGCGTCTTGAATACGTAGAACCCATAGTACAAGTAATCAGAGCTCCCTCACCACAGAGTACAAGGAATTCGAGCAGAAACGTGTCACAGCACAGTTCAATGCAATCGGTTGCAAACCAACACTTGGGCGAAAACACAGAGCGTAGGACGTCGGAAGAAACGCAATAGGACCCACCAATCTGGCAGAATTATTACAATTCATGATGGAAACCATGACAAAATAAAGAAACTGCGAACCAAATTAAAATTAAGAATGCAGAAACGACGAACCAAATTGATTAACGAACAAAACAAAAAAAAATCAGTTACACCTAAGTCGTATTGAAGACGAGGCAAAAGAATCTCGAGAAGTGATAGGAAACTTAGTAACAGGTCACAATCAGTTGAGAACAGACACTGACAAACTCCAAGCGGACGTACAAATATTGCGTAATGACACTCAGGACGAGATCAAAACATTACGTAACAACACCCAGGGAGAAGTCAAGAAACTAGAGAAACAGATAAACGTAAGTACTAGAAAAGCAGCAGGTACAGCGCGTGAAATTGTTGAAAACAGTGTGTTACACAAACGTATCACAAAAGCAGCGCTGAAAAGATAAGATAACCGCATGGTCAAAATAGAAGCGCAAACTAAGCAACAATTTCAGAAATTGCGAACAGAGTTGTTGCAAACAATTGAAGAGCGTAGTGAACAGGATCGAACAAGCACTGAGTCTGCAACCACATCCGTATCTGTAACAGCACCGGAAAAACAAGCAATTATCGAAGATATCATGCATTTTTTATTCCAATCACTGGCGAAAAATAACATACTTGAAATCAGACAGCCTGCACCGCAACAAACACTTTTCGAAATTCTTGATTAACAAACGGCACCACAAATACATGCAGAACCCCAAATGTATGTTTCAAGACAGTCTGGATCGTGCAATGAAGCGGCAAGGTTAGCCAGACGAGTTACCGAACCAATACGTGACAATGGAAAGCCAGGTCGCGAAGAGTACATTGCAATGCATTCAGCTACACGTTCACAACCGATGGAAGAAAATTATTGCGTACCACTCCAACAATACTACGCAAGGGTAAGCGTAAGTTACAGTGGACAATATCCAATGGATCTACCACAACCGGAAAGAACGACGGGAGAAATGATCAGAAACAACAGTGGCGAAGAATCGCGAATTTCGTATGGAACTATGACGAAGTACGACAACGCTCATTTCCTCACAGTCAGAAAATTTCAACACTTTCGAGAAGGAAACTCATTACATCCAAGAACTTTTATTGATCAATTCCGAGTAGGATTACCAGAACACTGGACACTAGCACACAAATTAGACCTTATATGTGCACACATGTCAGGAACAGTCGCAGAAACCATGCAGAATGTTGCAGCGACATGCCGATCGTACGAAGATTTCAGAGAGAAGTTTCTCTCACGATATTTGTCCATCGAAGCACAGAACAGAGTGAAGTACGAATTATTACAGAACCCATATTTTGAAAATTCAGGAGAGAAGAGTCCCGTGAAATTTTTCGAAGTAATGGCAAAGAAAAATCAATGCTTAGATATACCATACAGTGACGGAGAGTTGATTAAATTATGCGCGATGAAGTTACCATTGAAATACCAGCAATCATTAGTAGGTCGCGGAGGCAATGACGTCGAAGCATTTAAAGGTATTCTAAGGGAATATTTTCGGAAGATGACGCAAGAAAAAGACGTAGCGCACGTGAAAACGAAAGCAAAAAGCAGTGGAATCCACAAGACACAGTACGAAGAAACAATAATTACGAACCACGTGATAACTTCGCACCAAGAAACGACATTAGATTTCAACAAAGAACCGGTTATGGATTTAGAAGAGAATATGGGTATAACTATAATTCACCCAGGAACGGCAACAACTGTATTACAGAGGGAATAACGACAACCGGAACGGGTATTGGAGAACCAATAGACCGACAAATTATCAACAAAGAAACCAATATCAACCAGCTGAAGAAGAAAAGAGAATACAGATAGAAGAGTTGGAGGTAAGACCACCAAACCCCGATAAACGTTCGAATTGACAGCTAAGTGCCCATGCCAAAGAGAATGACGCACCGATCCAAGACAGTTGCAGCACCTTGAACAAAGAAGTAAATACCTTATCACGAGAAGAGAAGAAGGAAGAAACAAATCCGCAGGGACCAGATGAAAACGAAGACAGAAAGATAACAATATCGTGTTGGGACGAAATTAATTGGGAGAATACTGACGACAAAGATGAATTACCAGAGGCATGCACAACGAATGTAGGAGGAAAGGACGAAGTAATGAGTATTGCAGAGCTATTTGAGATGGAAACCAGGGAAAGCGAATTCAGTGAGGATAATGCGCAGTCGACAGAAGTTGAAAATAAGTTACTAGTGGGCACACAACTCAACGTATATATGAAGGAAGTTATGAAGCGATAATTAGAGCATTTAGATGCGATTATGTGGAAGTAGCGACGAAGAAGGAGAAGATAGACGAGGATGAGGAAAAAGTAGAGGATGTTGAAGAAAGCGTAAATGAAGGAAGAAATAGAGAAGAGGAAATAAAAGAGAGAGAAGTAGCAGTCGAAGCTTATCCTACAGAAAGTTCGAATTCACAGGGGAAAGTCCTGAAAAGACTCATGTATGATTCAGTGGAGGATTCGTTGATGCAAGAAAAAGAATAACAGAACCAACCCTTTCAAATTCAACCAATTTCGAAGGCCATGGTAAAGCATATCCCAGTCAATATTGTAATTGATAGAGGAAGTGAACTGACCGCGATCTCAGAAAATTTATTCATGCAGTGTAATGCCAGTGAGGAATTGCCAGTTACGAAAACACGTAAGATTAAAGTAAGAGGTCCTATTAGAAACAATGCTGCGGAAGTTACGAAACAAACAAGGTTAACTCTTTCGTGTCAAGGTCAGAAGATCGAAGCCAACTTTGTGATTATACCTAAACTAACTGTAGATTTGAATATAGGTGCAGATTTTTTAAATGAGAGACGAGCGATAATAGATATGGGGAAAGGTAGCGTAACATTCGGGAATGTCACACTTCTCTTTGAGCAAAAGCTAAAATTAAAAGAAATACCAGTTATAAACAAACAATTAAGAATGATGCGAGATAAAGAGGATGAAGAATTAGAATGGTATGCACACAAGGGGGAATCGCCTCAACTCATGTTAGAAGTCCATAAAGAAATCGACGAAAAATTGCAAGAAGTTCAAGGTATTTCGGAACACAGTAAAAGAGAGTTAGAGGGTATTTTACGAGATAAAGCAGAGGTATTTTTACCTAAGACTGGCAGTATTAAACACTTTCAGTACAAGTTTGAAGTAAAACAGCACAAACGATTTAGAGTGCCACCCTATACAATCCCATTAAGCTACAGGAATAAAGTATTCCAGGAGATATCTAAAATGTTAGATGATGATATTATTGAACCAGCTACCTCCACATATAACAGCCCGCTCCATATTGTACAAAAACGAGATGGGAGCATCAGGTTAGTGCTTGATTCCAGACAGATCAACACAATCATAATCACTGAGACAGATCGCCCAGAAAAATTAGAGGAATTGATACAAAATTTCCATGCTGATAAGATATTTTCATCTATTGATTTACGGAGTAGTTTCTGGCAAATGGAATTGGCCCCAGAATTTAGAAAATTTACAGCATTTATCGTATTCGATAGATGTTACCAATTTAAACGATTGCCATTTGGTTTAAACATATCATCAGCAGTGTTTATTAGGTAATTTCATAGTATACTCAGTCCTGAAATTTTACAAAAAATTACTTGTTATGTTGACGATGTGATTATAGCAGAACCCTCTTGGGAACATCACAACGACGCATTAAATCAGTTTTTACAGATCATGAAAGAGCATGGGGTCACAGTAAATATAACAAAATCCAAATTTCGAAGGCGAGAGGTCAAATTTCTATGACACATAATTTCAGAGAAAGGGGTAATACCCGACCCAGAAAAACTAACGGCAATCAAAGAATTCTGTAGTCCATATAATAAGAAAACTCTCAGAGGATTTCTAGGTCTCACCGGATTCTATAAAAAATTTATTTGGATCGACTCTCCTGCAACACCACGCCTATGTGCATTGACTGGAAAAAACACTTCATGGGTATGGGATCAACAAGCCAATGAAGAATTTTTAAAAGTGAAAAACGCACTAACAACAGCACCGATTTTAGCACATCCTGATCTAACACAAAATTTTTGTATGGCCACTGATAGCGCGAAAGCAGGTTTAGAAGTTGTTTTATTCCAAGAATACGAACAGGCAGGGCTAAGATCATATAGAACAATTGCATTTGACAGTCGTGTACTCACAAAAAGTGAGAAAAACTATTCAGTCACGGATCGGAAGCATTGGCCATTGTATGGGGCTTCCACCATTTTAGATACTTCCTATTCGGAAGAAAAACAAAAGTATACACTGACCACAAAGCATTAGAATTTCTGTTATCCGCCAAACTAACTCATGGGAGGTTAGCCAGATGGATGTTAATACTACAAGAATTTGACTTCACTATTACACACACACCAGGCCCAGCGAATGTATTAGCAGATTCTTTGTCACGATGTCCACAGGGTGCATCCAATAACATAGGTTTGGAAGCAGCAGAAGACCAGTTTACAATGTACTATATGAAACAAGTACCTTTCGAAAACTACATTACGAAAGCATTGAAAAACATAGGCAAAGAACGGGACAAGGATCGCGAAATACTAGGAATCAAACACAAGTGGAGAAGTAAGGATTTTCCAGACATTCAACAGCACTATCTCGTAAAAAACAATGTTTTATTTTTTAGACGAAATGTTGCAACGGATGAATGGTTAATATATATCCCAGATGAACTAATTAATAAGTACATACGGTATACACATTTAAGTAATGGCCACTTTGGACCAAAGAAATGCTTTTTAAAAATAAAACAAACAAGCCATTTTCCTAATATAGAAACACGAATTAGAACAGTATTAGTCAAATGCAAAAAATGTATGAGGGCTAAATACATCACTTTCCAAACCAAACCACCTATGTTTCCAATAATCCCTAAAAAATTAAAACAAATAGCTGCAACAGATTTGATGGGGCCCCTCCCACACACAAAAAATCGATATATTTTCATATTTGTCTTTTTGGAACATACTTCTAAATATGTTACCTTGACACCATTAAAACGGGCAACAGGTCTTACTATAAGTAAAGCATTTAGACAAGATTTTCTCAGACAAATAGGTCGAGTGGAACGAATAATTTCGGATAATGGCCCACAATACAAATCAGTGCAATGCCAGAACACGTTAAAACAACACAAAATAAAACCCATCTACATATCTAAGTACAAACCTAGCGTAAATCCAGAAGCACGATCTATGAAGGACATAGGCACTTTATGCAGATTATATGCAGGACAAAGACACGACACTTGGGATATATACCTTAAAGATTTTTAAGAAGTAATAAATGAAATGCCACATAGCACTACACTACTACCTCCAGCTACTGTACTTAAAAATATTGAACCCCAAAACATAGCCAGAGAAAATGTTAGATTTCCTATTGTACCACGTAGACAGCACAAAAAAGTCATAGCAACAGCACTCTCCAACATCAGAAAGCCAGCCATTAAAAGAAAATAAAGAGGAGATAGAACAACAATTAAAAGAACATTCTCAGTAGGACAGAAAGTATTTGTAAAAACACACCATCTCTCCAGCAAACAGAAACACAAAATACATAAGTTTTACACTGTATACAAAGGACCTGTCATAATTAGCCAAATTGCTCATGATAATGCTGTGGAACTAATGAACCCAAAAACAGG